>NW_009952880.1:1781111-1811436 GCF_000747805.2 Chaetura pelagica | reverse complement strand
TCCCTTCCCTTCCCTTCCCTTCCCTTCCCTTCCCTTCCCTTTCCTTCCTCTTCCATTTCCTTTCCCCTTTCCCTTGCCCTTCCCCTTCCCCTTGCCCTTCCCCTTTCCCTTCCCCTCTCCCTTTCCCTTTCCCTTTCCCTTTCCCTTTCCCTTTCCCTTTCCCTTTCCTTTTTTTCCTCTCTGTCTTTATGTGTTGACAGATATTTTTCTAATGTTTTCTTCAATATTATGATACTTTGCACAGCCATTTCTACTTGTAGAAATTTAATTCAAGATACATGGTGTCAGCATTCTGGCTACTACCAGCTATGAATGATTATAGTGAAATATGAACTGCACTGGATGCCAGCATGATTTGACTCAGTCAGAGTGCTGACCTCTTGGACTTTGGATCAGCTCCCCAGAGGGCTGGTGTGTAGGACTCAGTTCAGCGTGAGCTCTAATTTTAGATAAAGTGATGTAAATATCTTGGACTTTCAACCACATAAATAAATTATAATAATAACACCAACAATATTCCCCAGTTCCTTCCAGCTGATGAAATTACTGGTGTAATATATCTGTAACATAAAACAGTATCTACATACAATGTAAGTGCATTTTCTTCATTAGATATAAAATGGAAGGTGTTCTTCCTCTTCAAAACCCTCTTCTGTTATTTTCTGAGTATATATCTTTTCTAAAAGTGTCTAATCTACACAACTATTTCATGCAAGATCTTCTGCTTCTTAACCCATGTATATGAGAAAAAATTGCAAACTATCAAATGCAGACATTCTTTTCAGAAGAAGATTCTGATGATGGTATAGATACTGAGAAGGCAACTATAGAGAATTTTCATAAATCTGAAAATGTGAGGTATTTGAAAAATCTTTATCTTTCTATACCTTTAAGTCCATACCAGCTTTGCATCCAAAGTATCCCATTCACAGAATCACAGCATCACAGAAACACCTGAGTTGGAGAGGACCTCTAGAGATCATCTAGTCCAAGCCCATTGCTAAAGCAGGGTCTCCCAGAACACATTACCCAAGAGTGCATCAAGGCAGATCTTCAGTGTCTGCAAAGAAGGGGACTCCACAACCTCCCTGGGAAGCCTGTTTCATTGTTTTGTCACACTCACAGTAAAGGAGTTTATCCTCATGTTCAGATGGAGCTTCCTGTGTTCCAGCTTGTGCCCATTGCCCCTTGTCTTATTGCTGGGCACTACTGAAAAGAGTCTGGCTCCATCTTCCTAAGACTCATGCTTTAGATGTTTATAGACATTAACAAGAGCTCACCTCAGTCTTCTCTCCAGGCTAAACAGTTCCAGCTCTCTGAACCTTTCCTCATAAGAGAGATGCTTCAGTCACCCAGTCATCTTTGTTGCCCTCTACTGGACTCTCTCCAGGATTTCCCTGTCTCTTTTGAACTGCAGAGCCCAGAATTGGACACAGTATTCCAGATGTGGCCTCACTAGGGCAGAATAGAGGGGAAGAATGTCCTCCCTCAATCTACTGGCCCCAGGATCTAACGTATCCCAGGATATCATTGTCCTTCTTGGCCACACGGGCAATATGTTGTTAATGTATTGTCTACCAGGACTCGAAGATCCTTCTCCTCAGGGATGCTTTCCAGCAGGTCAGCTCTTAACTTTTGCTCAGGCATGGGATTTTTCCTCCCCACATGTACGACCCTACATTTGCCCTTGTTGAACCTCATTAGATGCCCTGCTGCCCAACTCTCCAGCCTGTCCAGGTCATGCTGGATGGCAGCACAGACCTCTGGTGTGTTGGCCACTTGTTCCAGTTTTGTGTCATCGGAAAACTTGCTGAAGGTTACACTCAGTCCCCTCCTCTAGGTCACTGATTAATATGATGAACAAGACTGGGCCCAGCCATCACCCCTGGGGAAGAATGCTGGCTACAGGCCTCCAACTCGACCCTGCACCATTGATCATGACCCTCTGAGCTCTGTCACTCAACCACCTTTCAATCCAATAACCACCAAAACCATTCTATAGCATACAAAATTCTTTATAAAACAAATCTTCTCAAACTAGATTTTATCCCATAATAGCCTCATTAAGAAACTCAAAAAGTGTGAGTTATGGGTCAAGGTGATTGTTAATGTTTAGGTACTGGTTGTACCAGAAGCTCTGGCTTCATATTGCCGTGATTTCTCAGGCTGATGGTCAACAAATATTCCCCGATTAACCACATGGTTGCACGGCAGTTCACAATTTGACTCCAGTTTGGACTTAGTGATCTTATTCCAGGGAAAGAAGTGCAGGCCTAGGGATTCTGGTTCATGACTGAGTTATTCTCTGAAACTGGGGACACAAGTCACTTAAATCACATACCTTTGCAGCCTTGAGTTTAGCAGCTTAATCTCAATCACAGCTACCAGACGGGATGCTGATGCAGCCTTGTGATCTGGGGTGAAACAGATTCTTTGTGTTTCAATTCTCTGTGCTATGGTGTGGAATATCAGCATTTATGCAGTTTATAGGGGTAATACTAGAATCCCACAATATCAGAAGTCTTCTTATGCTAAAATATTAGGCTAGAGAGAACCATACATAAAAGATATTTTAGCAAGAATGAGAACCCTAGGAGTCATAAACACTGTTGTTGGAGTGGATATTGGAGACTAAGGATGAATAATTTCCAGTTCTCTGGCTATCCTCAGGGATAGAAGTTATATTTGTGGTGTGGCAGAGAACTTTCTTTGAATCAGCAAGTGGATGTCTACTTCTTGAGATATAAAAATTTAAAAAATTAAAAAGCAGAAAAATAAGCAAAAATAACAATTTACATGCTCAAAATTTTATTTTCTATTTTGTTCACTATAACTGTGTTGTCTGCTATGATGGTAAACCAAAAGAGGATGTGGAACAAGTTCAGATCACAGGTGCATATTAGTTTAATAGCTGATCAGACAATGCAACCAAATGGAATAAAAATATTTAGCAAAAGGTATGCAAATTCCAACACCATTTCTAAATATTTTATGTCTTGTCATGACCAATATAATTTTGTTTGTGAAGTCTGCTTTGTCATCTCTAGCTCCAAATACTTGCTAATAGCTAGTATTGAGGTTGAACAATTTAGTTCTTAGCAAATTTTGTGATTAAGTCGTTCACTTGCAATCTAGGCACTATACAATTAGACATTAAAATAATGAGTTTTCTGTAAGTTTTCAACTACAAAATATTATTAAAAGAACTCTAGTTTTCAAATAACTAATAAAAAGCCAGATTAAGCTCAGATCATTAACTACTCAAATACCTCAGAATAATTAATATATCCTAAATATGTGTGTACTACTGTCAAAAAATATAAGAATACAGAATTTGTGAGGTTTTTTTTGCTCAGCTCCACTGAAAAATTATGTGTTGTTTACTGTGCTGCTCCTTTTGGACACTTGTTCTTGTTTTTCCTGATGCCCCATGAATTTAATTGATAAATCACCAGAGGCACCAGATAGAACATAAAAGGTAAAGATTTCATTGCTAAGAAAATATTCTTTAAGAAAGCAAAGCCACTACTTGGTCACACTCTATAAGATGCTCAAGATGCATAATTTCAACCCTTTCATTTTTTAATTTAAGGGGTTTATGTGGGAATTTTTACACTTCACAATTAAATCTCTTATACTGAAATTAAAACTGGAAGGGAGATGAGTTTAAATTTAATGCAAATCGTAACTTCGCAATTAAATATGGCTTTAACAACAGCTTGCTAATTTTCTTCCATTTTTATATGAATTTTTATGTATATATATTATGTTTATATATTTGAGCAAATAACATATATACAGCACTTGAAAGCAAAAATTATGTGACTAAATAGGCATGTCAATGAGAAATCTTACATGCAAGGAGCTGGAAGAGCTCTTCCATAGAATCTAGTCTATTACCTTTTCTGTAAGATGATACCCAGAGTGTTTATGAAACATTTCTTATGCTGATTCCAGAAAATCTTTAGTAACAGGAATTCCTCTGACTCCTTAACTATACTGTCCCAGAGCTCTAAATTAATAATTTTAGGGTTCTTTTTTAATGCACAATTTACACTTTCTGCAACTTGATTCTGAGTAGATACGGAGCAGATAGATGCTCTTAAATAAACACCATTTGCATTTGGAATGCTAAAAGTCTTCAAATAGCCTCTCACTCTTTTCTCCAACCTAAACAACTTCATAATTTTGGTTCTATGGAAATCTTGTTTTCAGGACTTCTTACCACTCTTATAATTCTACTTGGCATTATAGGCTGATTGTTTTAGTCTTTATTCTTAAACATAGAGGCCAAATCATTGCAGAACTAAAGGCAGCTTCTTACTCTTGACAGTTGTCTTGATACATCCCAGGATAAGCTTTTTTTTCCACAGTAATATTTCAATATTAAATCATATTTAATTTATCCACCCACCATAGCAGAATAATGTAATAACTTATTAATTTAGACTCCTTTTCACATTTGTCAACTAATTTTTTAAAACAAAATCTTAATTGAAATGAAAAATTCTGGAGACCACCTCCTGATATATTTTTCAATCTAAGAGAAATCTGTTATTCCTCCTTTTTGAATAAGTTTTATGGATTGACAATAGTGTGTCTTGGAAGGTTTTATTTTATGATGCTTTCCAGAATTATATCACAGAATCATAGAATGTATTGGGTTGGAAGGGAAGTCTACAAGTCATCTAGTCGTATGCCCCTATATTAAGAAGGGACATCTCACTGTCTCCCTGGTCTCCATCTTGTGGGCCATGAACTTGGGAGCTGAGAGAAGAGGGTTTGCCAGTGAATATGGAGGCAAAAAAGTCATTGAAGATCTCAGCCTTCTCCTCATCTGTTGTTGTTGTTGTTGATAAGTCACCATTGTTGCTCATCAGGGGGGTACGCTTTCTTTAACCTTCCTTTTGTGGAAGCCCTTCTGTTTTTTCTTTGCCGAGTTCAGTTCCAGCTGTGCCTTCGCCTTCCTGACCTTGTGCCTACACAACTGGGCAATGTCCCTATACTCTTCCCATTATACCAATCCCTTCTTCCACTACCTGTGTAGTTATTTTTATTTTTATCCTGTGTAACCTGTTTAATCCAGAACTTTATCAGCTTATTTCAATACAGATAAGCTTTTCATCTGACAATACAGTTTTTTTCAGTTTAGGGCCTTAAATGACAATCTCTGAAGGCCAAGGCTACAATCTTTTCACTTAACATACTGCAATTTTGGTGGTTTGTGTTTTGGTTTTTTCTGTTGTTTTGTTTTGTTTTGTTTTGTTTTTTCAGGGCTTTTATAGTGCTGTTAGTGTAGTAGTATCAAAGGAGTAATTATATTGTAATATTGCAAATTCCTTAACTTAAAATTATATATTTAGTTGGAAAGCTTTAAAGGTAACAACCCTTCATACATATAATTTTATTTGTATTTTGTTCCCCAAATCATCACCAAAAGTTTACTCTTGCGTTTTCTTATTTCGTTTCCCTGGTCAGTTGTACAGTGTATGGATCAAGGAATCAGAAGTTACCAATGAGCTCATTGTGAGTAAGATCAAATGTTCATTTATATGTCACTATGAAAATTACTTAAACTGAAAAGTCACAACTGACTCATGTGTAGATCTAATGAAATTCTGGAAGTAATGCCTAAAAATATTGTCATAAAACATAGGTTAAATTTTTGTACAATTGTCTGTAAATATAATTAATTATTAAATGTGCCTGAGCTTTTCAGCCAATCTGTGCTTTTCTGGTCATTCTTCTAAAAGGTCTGTGTTTAGGTAATAAGTCTGTAGAAATCACCATCATGATGGGAGCTTTAACTTATCCTCAGTCTCTCGATTGATTTCTCTATCAAGAGAAAATAAAGTGATTGTGCAAATTAACTAATACATATTATTTTAAATCGAACCAGGAGATTTACAACAAATTCTACTTAATGGATTATTTTAGATCTAACCAGGAGATTTACAACAATTTCTACTTAATGGATTCTTTTAGGTTATGTGATTACATGATGATTGCGTAAAGACAACAGAGCCCAGAGGAAGCTCTGCTCTCCAGGGTTATCCCAGGAAAGAGACCCAGCAGCATGAGTCCCCTGGGGCAGCTCTCTGGACACCAAACAGATAGAAAGTCCCTAATCTGGGGGATGGAATCCACTGTAGGATGCCAAGAAAGAGCATTCTATGATTGCACCATACTTATTATGGGATATTCAGGGAAGGGAGCCAAGCGGGAAAGAGAGCAATCAAAGTAGTGGGAAGAAGTGGAAAACAGACGGGTAAGGAGACAAAATGGGCTGGTCTTGTGTAAGAAAATGATCTGTAAGCTTATGCACCCATGCCCTGATCCTGGTCAATGTAGTCAGTTCTGTGTTCCCATTAAACTGCTTTCCTAACAACTTTCCTGATTGAAGGAACTATTGGACATGATGCACAGATGTGGAGGTCTGAGTGCAGCAACTGGTGTGAGACCACTGGTCAGGCAGTCTTTGTGTCTTGGGTAACAATAGAAAAGACTTGACGATGTATGTGTACTGTACAGGAGTGTAGATACAGGGGTATGTAATTTGCTAGAGAAGATTCGACTGGACTAGACAATAAATATAATAAGGATGGGAACCAAGTATCAGAAATACCATAAATATACTCAAATACTAGAGAGATGAGAGACAGGTGGTCCAATGTGGCTAGAGAGATCAAGGGATCTGGGGGAGTGAGTAAGGTCACAGATCTAACCCACCTAGTGGAGACATTAGTTCATACATGTGTGCTTGTCTTGTGCATGAGGCAAAGGGGAAGACACAAGGATCCATGGTACAGCTACTGGATACGAACTGTCTGAGGTTTGTTAATGGAAAAAATCAGGGGTTTTGTGTCTCTGCATACATGTGTGTGGGCATTTGTGTATATGTCTGGGTATCAGCAGCTGGACTGGGGCTCTAAGCATCAGGACCCCATGTTCCCATGTCCTAGCCACTGGGAAGAGTGAGGATCCAGGGCCAGCTATAATTGCCACTGGTGTTTTCATCTTGATCAACCAAAAGAGGAACAGGATCAGGCTATTCATGCTTATTATATTTGAATAAATATGTTGTGGTTTTGTATCTGTATTGATTTGCATGGTCCACTATGCAAATATAAACATACATAGAGAGTATACCTATTGGGAATACATGCTCAGCTTCCCTACTTGCTGTACCTGAGGTTACAAAGCTGAAGCAGCCTTGCTGCTGTTGGGCTATGAGACTTGGCTGTCCCTAAGGGATTCACCTTTAGACAGTGAGATAATCAGGTGTTGTAATCAGCATGGGCAAAATACATTTGATTACTCAGCAGGGCAAAGTAAACTTCATTGGTCCAAACTGCTATTCATTGCTTGTTGTAGGTAATGACCCAACACAGTATAAATCAATAAAAATTGCTTTTATTTAAGATTTTCAGTCTTGAATGCACAGAATTCAAAGCTGGACATCTTGCAGTGACAAATGTTGAACACAGCAACTCTGAGCTCCAGTGACTAATATGTTTTGGACTATTTTGAATTTCTTATTGGATAATTGTCTAGCTTCATGTTGAACTGACATTTTCTGGAACATTTCAGCTTTTAGCTGTGTAACAAGTACAAGAATTAGAAAGCAAAAGCTTTTAAAACAGGCAATTTCTGTGCTGATAGTTATTTTTAGAGACATGCTGGTTCACTAACTAAGGCGATTGGTGAAATCTTTCTATCAAAAACCTGCGAGATGCAATTGTGCTTTCACCTCTACATTTCCACTCTGGTGACTTAAAAAATATAAACACATGGTTAGGTAGAAACTTTTAAACAAAGATAGTTCAAAATACTTCACAGGAGTAGAAACTAAATCTAAAATAAGTTGCAAAATTATCAAAATACAGAGGTCATGGTGAATAAACTGCACTCTCAAGAAACTATTTAACTCCACCAATATAAACCCAAAACTCATTCCATATTTGTTAAAAAGGTCATGACACATTGAACTGTGCTTCTGCTTGACTCAAACTAAGCTTTTGAAAAACTCTGTTTCTTCCCAGGGGAGTAGTTGAAAAGGATTGCACTGACTTTGGATGTTCTTTACTTGCTGTCAGCAGGGATTCAGTAGTTTCTGAGGAGTTTTGCTTTGAATTTTATTATTTGCTTACATGCTTCCTAAGGTTTGAAATGAGCCCATTTCTCCATTTCATACAGACTTAATGAGTTCCCTGGTAAAGCTTGGATAATTGCTATCAAAAGGTTTAATCTTCTTCAAGAGCTTACCATAGGTAAACTGTTAGCACCACTAACTCCAGCATTTGGCTACTCCTCTCTGAAATAGCACAAAAATAAGGCCAGTGTAAGAACCAAAACAGCAAGACCCCAGATTGTGTAGGCCTTTAAAAAACATTACATCACTTAAAAATAGGCTGGATTGCTGTGTTCATGAGTAGAATATTTGAACAAATAGAAATTGAAGTATATCTCAAAGTATCCACTTTGATTAGAATATTGGAACATCCTTACATAGACAAGGAAGACAAATCTGTCTTCTAGCTTGGATAAAACAGTTCTAGGCAAAATGTGCAAAATTCTAAAAGGCTTAGACATTATAACAGAACAGTATAAAAAATGGCAATTTGCTTCAGCTCATACAGGTGTACAGAAGCTAGAGCTGGAAGTATTCCTCAAAATGTTGGTAGCAACACAAATATGAAAACCTGGAAATGAAAAAAAGTTCAAAGAAAATGCAAATAACAAAAAGTGATTTCAACTGCCCCTGATTATGAATAAATGAACAAACAAACAAATAATTAAATATATTAAAGTTCATTGATTATAGAGTACTACTAATTTTATAATATTGTGTGTTCTTTAACTTTTGAAAAGAAAAATGGAAACTTATTCTAAATCTGGAAAAACCTGCAAATATAACAGTAATTTAAAGTTGAGATATGTTTCCGTCATATGTCTGAGTTTAATTTGTGGTGCATCAGCTGTCATATTATGGAAAAATGGCTAGACGTATAGTCATGAATGTAACAATTCAGCCAGCCAAGCTAAATGTCAGCTCTTTTCCTAACTGGGAAAAGTGATAATATTATTTTAGTACTGTTAGCAACCAGTGCTGTGAATGAACATAGTTGTAGTCCTTGGTGAAGTTTTATAACTTATATTTAATCCATAATGGTGAAATTAAAACTCATTTAGTTATCACTTTTTAACTTGAAGCTTGCAGGTGGTTGTAAGTTTTAAGTCCAAGAAACCTCAGTAATACATTATTATTTTAAAAGCTTACAGATGTATGTATTTTTAAATTGTTCTTTTTTAAAAAAAGTCAAATTAAATATAATTATTTTTTGCTGTTGCTAAATTAATCACTTTAAAAAGAGATAGCCCTTTCTTCTGGATTTACTATTTACTTTTCAATATTTATTTATTTATTTTTATATCTTGGAGGTTGAAAATTCTTCTGTCTTGATAAGTGATTGTCTAAAACTATAAATCTAAAAAAAAAATAAAATACAATAAAATAAAAGGAAATGTAACAAAAATAGATAAAATTTGATGTGGCCAGGGATGTTAAGAAAAACAAGAAAATTCTCTACAGGTATGTCAGCAGTAAGATGAGAATGAGGGAAAATGTGGGCCCAATTTAGAAGGAAACTGGAAACCTTGCCATGCAGGACATAGAGGAGGCTGAGGTACTCAGTGATTAGTTTGCCTCAGTCTTCCCCAGCAAAACCTCTGGTCACACCATTCAAGTTAGAGAAGGCAAAGACATAGATTGTGAAAAGGAAGATCTCACTGTAGGAGAAGAATAGGTTCGTGACCATCTGAAAGCCCTGAAGATGCACAAGTCAATGGGGCCTCACAGGATTCATCCACAGCTCCTGAAGGAACTGGCTTAAGAAACTGCAAAGCCTCTGTCCATCATATTTGAAAATTCTTGGTGGTCTAGACAAGTCCCTACTGACTGGAAAGGGGGAAACATTACTCCCATTTTCAAAAAGGGAAAAAAGGAAGAACCAGGGAACTGCAGACCAGTCAGTCTTATCTGTGTGCCCAGCAAGATCATGGAGTAGATTCTCCTGAAAGCTCTGCTAAAGCACATGGAAAACAAAGAGGTGATTGGTGACAGCCAACACAACTTCACTAAGGGCAAATCTTGTCTGACTAATCTGATGGCCTTCTAAATGCAGTCACAACATTGGTGGACAAAGGAAGAGGAACTGACATAATCTACCTGGAACTGTGCCTTCAACACTGTTTTGCATGCCATCCATGTATCAAAACTAGAACAGTACAGCTTCGGTGGATGGACCACTCATTGGGTAAGGAACTGGCTGGATGGTCTCACTCAAAAAGAGGTGATCAATGGCTCGATGTCCAGATGGAGACCAGTGATGAGTGGTGTTCCTCAAAGGTTGGTACTTGGACTGGTGCTATCTGATATCTTTGTTGGAGACATGGACAGTGGAATTGAGAATATCCTCAGCAAGTTTACTGATAACATCAAACTGTGTGGTGAGGTCAAGATGATGGAAGGAAAGGATGACATCCAGAGGGACCTTAACAGACTCAAGAAGTGGACCTGTGCAAGCTGTGTGAACTTCAACAAGGCCAAGTGCAAGGTTCTGCACCTGGGTCAGAGCAATTCCAAGCACAAATACAAGCTGGGTGCAGAATGGCTAAAAACAGTTCAGAGAAGAAGGTCTTGGGGGTGATGGTGGACAAGAAGCTCAACATGAGTTGCCAATGTGTACTTGTCACCCAGAAAGCCAACCTTGTTCTGGGCTGCATAAAAAAAACCTGGCCAGCAGGTCAAAGGAGGTGATTCTCTCCCTTTACTCTGCACTTGTGAGGCCCCACATGGGAGTATTGTGTTTAGTTCTAGAGCCCCCAACATAAGAAGGACATGGAGCTTCTGCTGAAAGTCCAGAGGAGGGCCACTAAGATGATATGAGGAGACGTATAGTCATGAATGTAACAATTCAGCCAGCCAAGCTAAATGTCAGCTCTTTTCCTAACTGGGAAAAGTGATAATATTATTTTAGTACTGTTAGCAACCAGTGCTGTGAATGAACATAGTTGTAGTCCTTGGTGAAGTTTTATAACTTATATTTAATCCATAATGGTGAAATTAAAACTCATTTAGTTATCACTTTTTAACTTGAAGCTTGCAGGTGGTTGTAAGTTTTAAGTCCAAGAAACCTCAGTAATACATTATTATTTTAAAAGCTTACAGATGTATGTATTTTTAAATTGTTCTTTTTTTAAAAAAGTCAAATTAAATATAATTATTTTTTGCTGTTGCTAAATTAATCACTTTAAAAAGAGATAGCCCTTTCTTCTGGATTTACTATTTACTTTTCAATATTTATTTATTTATTTTTATATCTTGGAGGTTGAAAATTCTTCTGTCTTGATAAGTGATTGTCTAAAACTATAAATCTAAAAAAAAAATAAAATACAATAAAATAAAAGGAAATGTAACAAAAATAGATAAAATTTGATGTGGCCAGGGATGTTAAGAAAAACAAGAAAATTCTCTACAGGTATGTCAGCAGTAAGATGAGAATGAGGGAAAATGTGGGCCCAATTTAGAAGGAAACTGGAAACCTTGCCATGCAGGACATAGAGGAGGCTGAGGTACTCAGTGATTAGTTTGCCTCAGTCTTCCCCAGCAAAACCTCTGGTCACACCATTCAAGTTAGAGAAGGCAAAGACATAGATTGTGAAAAGGAAGATCTCACTGTAGGAGAAGAATAGGTTCGTGACCATCTGAAAGCCCTGAAGATGCACAAGTCAATGGGGCCTCACAGGATTCATCCACAGCTCCTGAAGGAACTGGCTTAAGAAACTGCAAAGCCTCTGTCCATCATATTTGAAAATTCTTGGTGGTCTAGACAAGTCCCTACTGACTGGAAAGGGGGAAACATTACTCCCATTTTCAAAAAGGGAAAAAAGGAAGAACCAGGGAACTGCAGACCAGTCAGTCTTATCTGTGTGCCCAGCAAGATCATGGAGTAGATTCTCCTGAAAGCTCTGCTAAAGCACATGGAAAACAAAGAGGTGATTGGTGACAGCCAACACAACTTCACTAAGGGCAAATCTTGTCTGACTAATCTGATGGCCTTCTAAATGCAGTCACAACATTGGTGGACAAAGGAAGAGGAACTGACATAATCTACCTGGAACTGTGCCTTCAACACTGTTTTGCATGCCATCCATGTATCAAAACTAGAACAGTACAGCTTCGGTGGATGGACCACTCATTGGGTAAGGAACTGGCTGGATGGTCTCACTCAAAAAGAGGTGATCAATGGCTCGATGTCCAGATGGAGACCAGTGATGAGTGGTGTTCCTCAAAGGTTGGTACTTGGACTGGTGCTATCTGATATCTTTGTTGGAGACATGGACAGTGGAATTGAGAATATCCTCAGCAAGTTTACTGATAACATCAAACTGTGTGGTGAGGTCAAGATGATGGAAGGAAAGGATGACATCCAGAGGGACCTTAACAGACTCAAGAAGTGGACCTGTGCAAGCTGTGTGAACTTCAACAAGGCCAAGTGCAAGGTTCTGCACCTGGGTCAGAGCAATTCCAAGCACAAATACAAGCTGGGGGCAGAATGGCTAAAAACAGTTCAGAGAAGAAGGTCTTGGGGGTGATGGTGGACAAGAAGCTCAACATGAGCTGCCAATGTGTACTTGTCACCCAGAAAGCCAACCTTGTTCTGGGCTGCATAAAAAAAACCTGGCCAGCAGGTCAAAGGAGGTGATTCTCTCCCTTTACTCTGCACTTGTGAGGCCCCACATGGGAGTATTGTGTTTAGTTCTAGAGCCCCCAACATAAGAAGGACATGGAGCTTCTGCTGAAAGTCCAGAGGAGGGCCACTAAGATGATATGAGGGCTGGAGCACCTCTCCTACAAAGGCAGCCTGAGAGAGTTGGGTTTTCTCAGCCTGGAGAAGAGAAGGTTCCAGAAAGACCTCATAGTGGCCTGCCAGCATCTAGAAGCCCTTTTTACAAGGGCTTGTAGTTAGAGGACAAAGAGTAATGGATTCAAACTGGAAGAGGGAAGATTTATATTAGACATTAGGAAGAAATTCTTTCGTGTGACGGTGGTGAAAGACTGGAAGAAGTTGGCCACGGAAGTTGTGGAAGCCCCATTCCTGGAAGTGTTCAAGGTCAGGTTGGATAGGGCTCTGAGCAACGGTATCTAGGTGCCCCTGCCCAGGCAGGAGGTTTGGAATCTTTAAGGTCCTTTCCAACTCAAACTATTCTATGATTCTATGCAAATAAGTGAATTACAATAACCAGAAACACGTGGGGATTTCTTAACTAGTCACATGCCAGCAATTCTAATACAGTGTTAACTTTTACAAACCCTACTTTAATTTGCAGTTACCAATGCAATATTGTAATAGTTATAATTTTATCTTTCATCTATCACAGGCAGTAAATATTCTAGAATTAATGAGATAGTAAACAAATTATAGATTTTAATATTAGAAGTACATAATGATTTCTCATACACATGTTGGTGCAACCTGCTAATGTAGAATTTTGTTAAAAAAGACTTCTATTTTAAAAAATGTTACTAGATGTTTCAAGCTTCCTACTCTTTGTTTTCCATGGTAAACTCAGCATATATAGAATTAAATTCTACTTTTTCTACCCTCTCCTTTCCCTGACCTTTTACTTGAGGAAGATATTTTTGAGATTGATGACTGGTGTATCCCCTGCGTGTAAAGAAAAACGTGAAGTGCATTGTCATCAGACTTGAAAAAAAAAGAGTTTGTCTGTGACACATTTGTGTACATTGGAAGTAATTTTAGATTTGTTAGTACCATGCAGAAACTGGTGGCTAAACAATGGCATAAAGTTAAATACTAACATAGATCAGCTACATGTCAGCACTGAAAAAAAGCAGAAATGACAATGAGAAGTGAAAGGACCAAAAGAAAGAGTACAGTAACCCAAAGCAGAAAAGCTCAGATGAGAAAAGTTTACAAAAAATGTTTGAAATGCAAGAAGACATTAATGAAATGTGAAAGAACTAGAACTTCCATGAAGAAAAGTCCCTTTAAAAGGTATAGGCAAAAATGTATTACATCATTCTGATTTCGTTCTGTCAGTTGGAGCTCAGTTGGCATACACAATTCATCACTTATGTATCTTCTAGTCTTTGTATATGTTGTTTCTCAGTAGTATTTTTTAATATTAAAAGCTTCATAGTTATAAATTCAGACGTTTCAGTAGTCTCCAATTAATTATCACCTAGTTTAATTACCACCTAAGGATGTTACAAAAACAAAACCAGTAACAGGATAGACAGGGAAAGAAGAGAACTAATATGACACTGCAGGAAGAAGTTAATTAAGTAAAAAGCCCTAAATATAATTAAAAAATCAGAAATACATAAATTCACTCAGTGCACTTTGTTATTATTATTTTACAGTGATTGGTACCAAAAGCATTCTGGCAAGCAACTTTTCACAAGCTCTTGTTTTAATAGATTGCATTTTCAAGGTAGAGGTGAAGTTTCAGCTGAATTAAAACAGTGTCAAAGTGGCAATGTTAATATGAGAAAATACTATACTTCCAATTTCTCATACTATTTTGCCATATTTTATGATAAATCCACACAGTAATAGTCATATATATTGGGTATTATTTAAAATTGGATATGGATGTTTTATAAGGATAACTATCATTATGTCGTTGCACTGCAACTCCACTAATATCAATCTACAAATGTTTAATTTATATGGGTACAACACATATATAGATTTTGGATTATTTTTCTGTTGTATTAATATTGACACACGTATACATGTGTCACATTGACACACGTATACATACAGTGGTAGAAACTGGGGAGAAAAGTAATTGTTTGACATGCAAAAAAAATCCTATGCAACTTGGGCAGTCACAGGATAAAAAGGTAGTCACTGAAGCACAAAAAAGTGCCACTTGAGCATGTTAGAACACCAACTCACCTGAACCACCTTACACATGTGGTGAATTTGACACTGGATTGCAGTGGTTGCTGTGGTACATCCACACACCAGAGGACTCTGTAGAAACCTCACCTTGAGAAACCTTCTGGAAAAGGTGTTAAGTCCTCAGCTGAACTAGACCTACTCATACCAAAAGAGTGATGAAGACAACACCTCTGAATGTGCTTTGGATCACCTAAGACTAAACAGATACGGTCCTTTAGAGTTTAGGCCATGAAATGAAGAAAATAAGCCTTCTAATACATAGTAAACCCAGATGCTGATTAAATCAATCGTGTGAATAGTGGTAGAGTTGATTACACTGAGAAATACTTTCATCTGTAATTTTTTTTCATTATTATTTTTCATCCAAAAGAGTCACTATCTTCAGAAACTGTCTTCCAGGGTCATTGTTTTTGTTTCAGCACTGGACTGTAAAGTGCTGGACTATAAAATAATTTAATGAATTAAATAATTTACTAACTTTCTGGAATATTTTGTGCTTGTTCTTTATAGATCTTCTGGAATATTCTTTGGAAGAAACTGGAGATTTTCAGTTCATGGTCTTCTGCCAAGGGTTGTCAATGATGTTTAAACCATTTTTCTATTCACATGCTCAGTGGGAGTGCAAGAAGTACAAGGCAGGAAACTGTGTTTCCCATTTTTGTTTTAGAAAGAGTTCTATTAGGTGACAATTATATTACCTCATTCCTTATTCAGGAGCATATGTTTTCTCACTTTTCTTCTTTCTGTGTCTAGGTCTCTTGTTCCACTCCTCAAGGTTTCTTTAACATATCAAGACTACGTGTATTTAATATATTAAAATATATTACAGAAATTTCCACTGTCGAATTAGTTATGACTTAGATTAAGACTAAAACCACTGAAATTTGGAACCTTTGATTTTCTTCTTTACACATAGTGCAGTTACAATTTTCTGAGTCAGTAATCAGCAATACTGCCAGAACCCAGACTACTAGAGGATTACATCTGTCTTAGCTTTTCAACCATGCACAGAATGGCAGCATGAGTTCAGGATTGAAACAATCCATAGAGTGCAACTTGGTTCTACTGCTGTCTCCTGTAAGTGCACCTCTGAATGTACTAAACTTCTTTTTTTGTTCTCCTCTTACAGGTTAGTTTTCTCTTGTCCATTTTACGTTTTATGAAAGTGCCAAAAGGCAGGGCACTGAAGTTGTATATTATATGTAGGTCACAAAATGTAACGGAGAAATTTAAATGAAATTATCTAATTGGAACCTGGGGAACAAATCCATCAAACTTTAGAAATATTATTTGAATTTAAACTTAAATATTGAAATATTATATTATGTATTTTGTTGTTGACTATGACTGAATATAAAAAATAATTAGAGGGACTAATCTATGTTTGAAAAAGTTGTTTAGCTCAACAGCCAACTTTCATAAAAAACAACTATTTTGTGATCATCTTTCATTTTTTTAACTCAAATATAAAAGTTTATTATATCAAAGTTAATAAACATTTTTATAAGCTTATAAATATTGTAAACATTTAGATATTAATGTTTTAAATATATTTCCTCTGTTATCACCCTCTTTACTACTGTTCTCCAAAAATTCAACAAAAGCAATATTACCTTTCTGCCTTGGAATTTTTTAATTATGATTAAGAAAAATAGTGCCAGAGAAGATGGATTAAAATTGTTTGTCAGCATACCCAGTGTATAACTGATTAGTATGAAGTGGCTGTGTTGACAATAATTGTACAGCAAACCAGAAAAGCAGTACTTTCTCATGTAATTTTATTGTCAGAATGCTCAAAAACTAAGTGCTTTTCAAGACAGCAATTTCACAGGAAAGACAAGGTGAATAACAAATATGATCTGACAGTCTTGTTTTTATCTTCTTGCCCTCACTGTCTTTAACATCTTAAACTGGCCTCCAGGTTTTCCTTCTGACTAGAAGTTTTAGCTTGGTCTTTTTTTTCTCTTTTTGGAAACTAGTTATTCATGAGCTTTTTCTGAGCTTTAATTTAAATATTGGCAATACTCTCTTTCTTCAGGCAAGAACCCTATTTAAGATTAAAAAGTTTGCAGTGAATGTAATCTCAGTTCCACCAGAAACTTAGAAGACTTCAAGACCTGAAATAGAATGTATGTGGAATTGAGTTGCCTATATTTAAACTTCCTATCTTAAAAGCTTAGCAACCCACACCTTAATGTACTCAAGGTGAAGAAATGAGGTGTACTTTTGTTTAACTCTACTGTGAGGGCTGAGCTGCTGCTCAGCACATCAATATCTTGACAGGCTTCAAATGGAATTATTGCCATTTTTAGCAATATGGTGCTGGTGATACCATTCTTCTTTGAAATAATTTCCTCATGTCTAAACCAAATTTTCAAATCAGAAATGATCAATCAGATGAGGATCAATACCTTTTCAGTTTAATTCTATCTATGAAAAGGATTGGAGGCTAATTCTATTTTCCACAGTACCCACCACGTATTTTTAAGTGTATGGAGCTCTCAACTCCTGATAAAACCATGACACGGAGAAATCAAACAATGTAAAGTGGATCAAAAGCTTTACATTATAAGAAGTGTAAATCCTGGTGTGTTAAACTCTGGAGATTGTGATTGCTTATCCAGACATGTTTGTATATTTCCTTCAATGGATTTACAACACAGAAACAATTCCTATGAAAGAGCTGAAGCCCAGAAAATTTCCCTTGGCAGAAGCCACTAAGTTGAAAAATCACATACCCCCTAGTTTAGAGAAGAGAATATATGAATTCACTAAGAAATGTTTGGATCTTCATTGTGCATTGGAAAAGCTAAAGTAGAGAGAATAAATAGTTGTCCTTACTTCTGAAACATAAGCAACTAGTTTGAATATATGCATAAATATCAGGAGATTTGAGTTTCAAAGTTCATCTAAATATCCCAATTATCATCTTGTTTCAGTCCAGCTCTGTTCTGAGTCAAAGTCTTAACTATGTATCTAACCTACTGCAGAACACGGCTGTCATTTAGTCTCAAATATGATGACACTTAGAGAAGTAAAGCAAAGAGAATCTCAAGATAGCCTGACTATCTCCCCTTTTGTTTGTTTGGTTAGCTTTTTCCTTTTGGATCTTGCAAAACATAAGACAAGTGTCAAATGAAAAGCATATATGTAGCACAATTATCACACTCAGGTAAAAGCTATGCTTTTATTTTAAATAAATAAATAAATACATACTTTAACTATGAAGTCTACCAACATACAATGCAGTGTTAATCTTGGCTATTTCAAATGGAAATATAGACACAGTATTTTCATTGTTATTAACCAGAAAGTTTAGATAGAAGCACAGAGTAATGATTGAACTACTATTATAATATTTTCATTTCTACAATTCTTTATCACTAAAGACTTTTATCTTTACTGTGAACACTCTGAGAATTATTTTTTCTATAGATTCTTGTTTCTTACAGCTATTGCCTTAGTTTTTGAGGATGGGAAATGGGAATAGTCATCCATTTGTGAGAATTGTTTAGAGAATGGCT
The DNA here is from genome assembly GCF_000747805.2 of Chaetura pelagica. Classification (NCBI taxonomy): domain Eukaryota; kingdom Metazoa; phylum Chordata; class Aves; order Apodiformes; family Apodidae; genus Chaetura; species Chaetura pelagica. Next base: position 1,792,916 of record NW_009952880.1, on the reverse strand, counting down.
CTTGAAAACAAATTTTTATTATAGGTACTATTTGTCATAAAGTGCATGTTTGTACTTGCTACCACACATCTTATTTTAAAGAGATTTCTAAATGTAGGTCATAGATATAAATTTTCTTTCAAATTAATATTAAATGACCTAATATAGGATTTTCCTTGTAACAAATAAATTATTTCTGAATGCACTATTGATTATTTGAAAGCACATATGACTTCAATTACCTTAATATACATCTGTTTGCTTTGAGGAACTAGAGCTGTTCTCTGTGATCTAGTGTTGAGAATAAAGATGTATTCATTGCCCAACAGGAAAGCTTCTCAACTGAGCAGTAAATTGCAGTTGAAAACAACATTTATTCTCTTGCCAGAGGAACAGAGCTTTTGAGCAATACCACCAAATCTACTTTAAAGTTCCTTTAGAAGTTGTTTTCTATGTGCATTTGTGCATACTTAACTGCATAATAGGTAGCTCTCTATGCAATTATTTCCTTTGTATTGCTACAACTGCAGTGTATAGCATTGCACAGAGAAAAGCTATTTGTAAATCTGTTTTATCTTTCAGTGAGGATCACACTACTGGATTCACTGTTTCTTTGTTGACATGGAATTTTGGCAATAGCAATATAAATTATGTAAAAGGTCAAGCAATAAAAGGTAAATAACTGTAATAAGATATTCACTGCTGTTACGGGGATTATGAAATCTGTAGTAGTAATCAAATGACGATCATTAGGAAAGCAGCACAAAACCTGATGTACTTTTCATTTATAGCATAAGTATCATATTTTGAATATTTTTTTCATTATCATTCTGCTTGTAACAAGTAGATATAACTGTGAGATACAAACGTTTTTTACTTAAAATTCTACCATGTATTTACAAAATAGTAAATGATGTGCATGTGAGTGTTAATGAGAGATTTTTGGTTGGTTGGTTGGTTGGTTGGTTGGTTGGTTGGTTGGTTGGTTGGTTGGTTGGTTGGTTTTTTTTACATTTGATTTCATTAATTCCATTGAGCTGAAACTGACCTCTAAGCAGATAGCTAAGTTATGGTCCCCTACCACAGCTTGGTTTTAAGTTCCAAGAGAGGAAAGACCAATGTTTCCATAACCAAAATCTGTGCTGACCCTCACTGAAGTGACCTTGCAAAAGGGATGTTTTCGTCTGAATCAATCTCTTTTCTCTATAAGTGAAGGTAATACTCCAAACCCTGAACACAGACCCACACTTACAGTACTGATAGATATTGTACTGTGCTTTAATTCTTATTTTGGGTAGAGTTTTTGTTTGGTTTTGTTTTTTTCCTTTGTGCTAAAGCAGAAGCAAGGTTTAAAACTACAAAATTTAGCATTCATTTTATAGCAAACTTTTAATATCTGTTTTTCTGTCTATGCTATTCAGAGAGAGAAGTTACTCTTTAACTGTTTCTTTCCTCTCCATGTAGTTATTCACTGAGTTCTGAGTCTGAATTTTTCTGAAGTTCTCATTCAGAAGTATTTAATAATTTACAGGTAAGGTTTGAGGATGGTTTTTTATATGAACACATACTGATGCACATACTGGTTTGGGGAGAGACTTTTGACAAAGGCTTGTAGTGAGATGTCAAGGGTTAAGGGCTTTAAACTGAAAGAGGAGAGATTTAGGTTACAGATCAGGAGGAAATTCTTTGGTGTGAGGGTAGTGAGACACTGGACCAGGTTGCTCAGAGAAGTTGTGGAAGCTCCATTCCTGGAAGCATTCAAGGCCAGTTTGGATAGGGCTCTGAGCAACCTGATCTAATGGGATGTGTCCCTGCCGATGCATAAGGTCTCTTCCAACTCTAGCTATTCTAGGATTCTGTGATTCTATGATGCATATCCCTTAACCTTTATCTGTTCAAAGAAATAAAATATGAATGATAAAACATGAAAAATATGTATTTGTGTGTTTTACACACACTAACTATGAGTATGATAACTTTGAGGCATTAGTACAAAGAAATTTGTTTCAAAAAAATGCCCTCTAGCTAAAGAGTATTTTCTTATTTCAGGTATAGTGTTATTTCATTGTCATTGAAATAAAGTTCACTTTTCATTGTCCAGACAGCTGAAAAATCTATTGCAACCCCAGGTACCCAGAGTTATGCAAGCTGACATTTACATTTGCCACATCTTGGTAAAAAAAATTCAGATTCTGACTTGCCTGACATTTTCTTACACAAAGTTACTTTCCTTATTCTATAAGTTTAGCAGGAGTTTCTCAAGTCTTAGAAACTGTAGGTGCCAATTTTTTGGGGGTAAAAACTATAATAAAAGCAATGAAAGAGCTCAAGACTGAGAAAGAAAGATAAATTAATAAAATGAGAGAAGGATGGTCAGAGAATTTATATTTGAAGAAATGTACTTAACTTTGAGCTTATTTTAAAAAAGTAATAAAAAGGAAAAAACAGGAAAATATTTTGACTATTTTTTACTAAAATAATCATAAGTGTTCTGATGAGATTTAGAACTCTCATGATATTTGCATTGATGTAATCAAACAGAGAGGAAGTCAAATGACATGTTCATAGCCTAAGAAATGTCCTGGTTTAAGCCAGGATGAACTCAATTTTGCTTTTACTGATTATTTCTTTTTCCTTTAGAGAGTTCTCTTCTAACGAGCAACAAGTTTTCCAGCTAGTGGGCTGATAACACTAGAATATTTGTGTTACTGTCATGATTGCAAGGTCACTTTGCTCTGCTTAGTGAATCTACAGCAGTAGATGATACAGGGAGCAGAAGAGTCATATCTTTAGTCCTCCCGTAAGGAGGAGTGAACAAGATGAACAGCAAAATTGACCAAAGTATTCCATTCCATATATCTATGCAAGCTCAATGTAAGGTCAAAGATTATAGAAGACAACTTCCTTCCTGCTTCTTCCCTTCTCTTCCATCCATGGCCAGCGTCCGAGGAGGACTCTATCCATCACCATTGATCCCTAGGCTTGTGCATTCCTGACCCTCATAACTCTTCTCTCAGCTCCTGTCTCTGGAAGCACTCTGGGACTTTTCAGGACTGCTCACAGCTCAGAAGATGCCCTGGGAGTTGCTGGGGGTGGCAAGAGGTGGGGGGAGGCAATAGGGTTTTGTGTGTTCCTAAACTCATCTGTATATAATTGTACATATTTGTTTTTATCATTAGTATTTAGTTAAAGCTGTCTAGTCTAGTTTTCAATCCATAAAGTCTGTCTCCTTCATTATCGCTCTCCTCTACCTGAGAAGGGAGGGGATCAAGAGCTTTATTGTTGCTGGTTTAATTTCTGATCCTGAGTCAAACCATGACAAGAGTGTTCAAAGACACTCCCGAAGTTATCATTAGATAGGGTATAACTTGGGTTGTCATACTTATTTTGCCTCTACTATGAAATATATTCACAAGCCTTGTGTTTTAGATGATGATTCACTTTTTGAGGATATATTTTGTTGCATAAATATTCACTTTACCTCTTTGATCTTACCTGATTAATTTTCTGTCTTGTTGAAACAAGCATGCCTTTCAAACTTTTGAATGTCTTAGAGAAAAAAAAAAGTCTGTATGACATTTTGTTTGCCGATGTGCATTTTAAGATGCATAAACTGCAGATAGAGTATTTCCAAGTTTAATTTCCATATTAAATTAGTGCTTACCAAAATTTTAAGTTCAAAATTTGTCCTTGCCACAGCTTACTCAATTCCAGTTATGCTTTTTGTTAAAAAATAGGGCCTGTTTCTGATCTGACTGGTGTCTGCCTGATGCTTTAACTTGGACATACCTAAGCATTGATTTATATGGGTGTTATGAAAATAAAATAATATCTGAGACACTGGACTATTTTTCTGACAGTGTTAGTTACTGTTAAACCAAAGGTTTAATTTTAGCTAACTCTTTGCTCTCATTGGAAGCATTTTCTCTCAAGGCACAATTCTGTAGGCATACCAATGCTACCAGGCACTTAGAAATCTCATGGATTCAACATGAGCTTTCATGGCTGTATTACAAAAATATATGGTTCCCATATCGAGACACAAATTTTTATGCTCTTTAAATATCCTGCAAACAACTTTAGAAATGTCTGTGTGATGTCTGCTTCTTCTGAAGAAACTTTCTGCTCCTCATACCAAATTCCCTGCCATCATCAACAAGTTACCTTCATCTACCTGAGTTTTTGACTTTTTTACTGCAGCCTGCAATCAGTTTTCAAGGTCATGTGGCTCTGTAATGGAATATTAACACCTTGTAAGTAGGCTTGCCAGCAGGAGGTGTGTCAGAACAATTTAACAAACAGTGCTTTGAAGGAAAATGACCTTGGAAGCCTGTAGCAGGGCAATGTATGAATTTGGAGTAGCTGTCAGAGTGAATCATAAAAGAGTCTATATTAATACACAGGATTGCAAATTAAAACCTATTCATAAACATTGACATTCTGCCAAATAATGGAACATACAAAAGTTTAATAGAATATCTGTTTTATTTTTATGAGCACATAAAAGCAAAAATTATCTATCTGCATCCTTGGAACACCACAAATTGTATAATACTTTCCAATTCCTTATTTTTTATAATTAAGTAATTTCCTCATATAACATGCCAAATTCAGCAGCAACTGGATACTGGCACAGGTCCCATTGATTTTAGTGGAAGTAGACCTGCCTCCGAAACACAGTTTAATGATGTTCATGTTAAAATTTGGAACCACAGCACAATCTTTTAAGCCATAGCTAAGCATCTGAAATTAGATTTTTAAATCCATATTAACACTTCTACATAAATTTGGCCTGCTTTTCAAAGAGAGTCAGTGGCCTTGAATCAACAGAAAAGGGCTAGAGTAGTGAGAGTTAGGTCATATTTATCTGTGAGTCTTAATATGGATTTAAAGACTTAACTGACAACATTCAGGTTTGGAAATGTTTGCCTATGTTTGCAGCCCAAACATCCCCAGTTTTTCTGGGAATGATCAGACAGTTACCCAGTAAAGACCATGTGCAGTACTTGTTGACTATGGCAATTAAAGAGAGACAATAAAACACTGAGGGCCCACCATAAGAAATATTGTAAAATTACTTGAAACCACTGAATATAATTATGGTTGTTTTTTGTGTTTAAAAATGTCTTCTGCAAGAACTGAAACTACAGAAATAAAATGTAAATGATAATTACATAGCCTAAGTATAAATTTGTGAGGAACTATTGTCAGTAATTTTGCATTTATGATCATCATTTAAAAGGCAGATTCACCCATCAGTGAATTCCCAATTACAGAAAGAAGCTTTCCTTTTGCAAATAAAAATGTACTGCTGTTAAACAGAAGTACTTTTGCTTTTCATGCTCAACATTAGTTTGTCTCATTATTATATTGGAATATCATATTATTATATTGGAATATTTGTGAATATTTGTGAAAATTTGTGAATGTTAATCCTATCATCTTGCACTGATCATAGCATAGTAAGACCTTGATCAAGTATTGTCTGCAAAAATGAAGAGCCATCTAACTTGTGCAGTTGGCATAAAGAAGTGTCTCTGTCCAGCTGGTTGCTTAGTTCAATACAAAATGACCTGACAGAACACGCAAGTTACGCAACTCTAAAGCCTTGTCGTTATCCACAGAATGAACAATAACTACTCTAGGCCTGATTCAAGGCCAGCTGAAGTGAAAAGAAATAATCTCATTTACTTCAGTGGATTTTGAATCATGTAATCCTTGATAAAATTACTCTCTACTACACCCTGATATAATCCTCATATTGCAAAAGGCAATTGGACACAAAAAGCACTAAGGCATCAGTAGGCATAAGATTTGTTTTTTTCAAGAACGTTGGCGAATGATATTGCATGTCAAGGTTGAACCCCAGCCAAATGCATTTACCTTGCTTGTTACTTCTCACATAGGCACTTTCAGTATCAAAAAGTAATTATTTTTGAAGCAGAAGGTTGACTGCACTGACAGTTTCAACCATTTTTTCATCATATTTTATAAAGATTTTGAACTCTCCAGAGTTCATTTCATGCAGTTTTGTGAACTCTGTGGCAGAAACAGGCAGGCGGTGCTGGATCACTTTACCACCACAGTTCTTCACTAGTTCTTTACTACCTTTTTAAAACTCGTTCTCTCTGTCTTTAAACTCATATGATATAAGCTGAAGAGTTATAATTTATGATCAACTTGTCTGTGAAATCATGGTTCTGCTTACTGACATGAAGGCTATGCTATAACTCTCAGCTTTTCAACGTGATAATGATGAGCTATGTTGTCATAGCTCATATGGGTGAAAATTAGAACACCATTGCTCATAACTTAAAAAGCAGAGCCAAGGCATTTTTTCTTGCCACTATCCAGTTTATGTTCTTATAAACTATATACAGTCAAAGCTAGGTTTTATTAGATTGTAATTCAATACATGACACCATACAGCATCCTGGGATGCATTAGGAGGAGTGTTGCCAGCAGATCAAGGGAGGTGATCCGTTCTCTCCATTCAGCACCAGAGAGGTCACACCTAGAGTACCACGTCCAGTTCTGGACTTCTCAGTACAAGAGATACATGGTTGTACTGAAAAGACTCCAGCCATGAACCACCACAAAGCTGATTAAGGGACTGGAGCATCTCTCATATGAGGATAGCTGGAGAAACCTGGGACCATTTAGACTGGAGTAGAGATGTCTCAAGTTGGAGATCATATCAATGTATATAAACATCTGAAGGAAGGGTGCAAAAATACAGAGCAAGGTTCTTTCCAGTGGAGCCTAGTGAGAGAACACAAAACAAAATGCACAAACTGAAACACAGAAGGTTCCATGTAAACATCATGAAACATTTTTTTACATGTTGCTTGGAGTGTTTGTGGAGTCTTCATCATTGGAGATACTGATGATCTGGACATTGTCTCAGGCAGCCTGCTATAAGGTGGCCCTCTTTCAGCAAGGCTGTTGGATCAGATGGCCTCCAGAGGTCCCTTCCAACCTCAACCATTCTGTGATTCTGTGATGATTCTGAGAGTAACTTCCATCTAATTTTAAATTTAAAAATCCAAGAATGAATCTATATAAGCATTTTAGTTCACATGTGTCTTTCACATTAATCTCTTCATTGTTTCCAGCTATTTCGTTCCCTTCACAGAATAGTATCAGAGGGTATGAAATGGACACCTCTTAAACAAGAATGTGAGCCCACTTGGCATCATCTTCAACAGCTGATTCTTTTCCAGACCAAACAAGAGTAACCTTGAAGTAAAATTCCCCAAACATCAGTAACATGGATATTGGATTCTCAGCATCATTCTACAAATCCACTTATTAGGTCCTGCCACTTGCTAATATATAGTTTTCTATCATCAGATGAAAATACTTGCTCCTTCTCTCATGCTATATATGTATGTGTGTGTGTGTATGTATATAAAAATATAAATCACATAATGGTTTTTATCACAGGAAGAATTTATTTATTTTATTTATTTTTTAATAGCTTTTATTTGAGTCTCTCTCAGAGTGAGCTGGTGAAGGCAGTCTCCTGCTAACTAGTAGGTGGTGGATCTGGACCATCATGGGCTGTGGAGTCGCTTTCATTTTATGTTTAGAATACTTTCTCAGCAGGATACCGATACAATCCCTTCTATTCTCAACTAAGATGATCCCTTCACTTGTATATTTTACTTATTTCAATACCACTGAGGCTTTAATATGAGGCATCAAAGACCTACAATTCTTTCAGGAATCTAGGTGTCTTCCTCTCCCACTGCTGAAGCATGTGTGACTGAACTGCCCAATGAACTGTTACACATAAGGTTATTGAAATCCCACTCTGGTTTAAGTGATATAGAATAGGCACATATTCTTCTTTGATTCTGAGTCTGTTTGTCCACAGGGAACAAGCTAACCTTATGCCATACATTTACCAGTGGAATGAGAGAGAGAACCAGAGAGTAAAAGTGAGAAAAACTGTGGGTTGAGATAAGTACAGTTTAACAGGCAGAGCAAAAGCTGTGAATGCAAGCAAAGCAAAACAAGGGATAAATTCAATACTTCCAATTGGCAGTCAGGTGTCAGCCATCTCCAGGACAGCAGGGCACCCTCATGGATAATGGGTAGTTGGGAAGATGTAACACTAAACGCTGAACACGCCATCTCCCTTTCTTCTTCTTTGCCCCTGTTTTATATGCTGAGCATGGCCTCATATTGTATAGAATATCCCTTTTGTCAGTTAGCGTCAGCTGTCCAAGCTGTGTCCCCTCCCAATTTCTTGTGCATTTCCAACCTACTTGCTGGAGGGGTGAATAGTAGAAAACACCTTGACTCTGTGTTAGTGCTGCTCAGCAATAGGTAGAAATTCCTGTATTTTTAACACCGTTTCCAGCAAAAATCCAAAACATATCCCCATACTAGCTACTAAGGAGAAAATTAACTCTATCCCAGCCCAAAACTAGCACACTCAGCAAGGCCCACCAGGGGCCTGGAGAAGTTCTAGTCCTGAGAATACAAATGGAAGAAAACAAATTGCCTTTCACTTAACTGCAATTTAATTATTAATTTGTTACAAAATCCAAATGTTTGCATGAAGAAATAATTGCTTCTGTTATTAAGTACCATGCTGTATGTACAGCCTAAAGCTTTAAATAATTAAATACAATTTCCAAGTATTATCCAAGCCTCTCTCATGATAGCTCTCACTGATAGCCTGTGTAAAACAGCAAGGTTAGCTGGACACCTTGCTTTGTCACTGTAGCATAACTTGCCTGCCAGAGGACAGATGCACAAAACATCACGATCATAAAAGTCTCTGAGAAAGCACGCTTATTTTTATGTCCCTTGCTTTTCGAAGAGCAGAAGTATGTTATGAGAAGCATACAAATAGGAAGGAAGAGAAAATATTTATTTTTAAGTAATAGCATTAAGTTCCTCAATGAAGCTTACACTGAAAAATCCATTAAGGAAAAGAAGATAAACCCTTTGTGTACAATCAGATGGTATTACCTGTCTAATTTTTAGAATTGCTGAAGCACATCCTATTTCTACCAAATGCAATTGCAACAGCCCAGTTGTTATAACAGACATTATAAATTTCCTGTGGCTAATATATTAAATGCTTTTTCAGGATTTAAAAAGGGAAACATTACCACAAAAGTATTCAAGAGAATAACAGCATTTTGAATTTCCAAAATAATTCTATTTTACAAACATGAAAACTCAATGTTCTTCCATGATAGATATACACAACTAAAAGCATGTTTTCTCTCTTATCTCTATTGTACATACATGAACTTTGTGGTAAGAGTGGTGAAGAGGTGCTGGCCCTCAGGAAAACCTGTCAAAGTTTGCATTTTAAGTGACAGTCTGATTCCTGGTTATGAATTTGTGCTTCTTTATTTTTCTTCTTACAATATTTAAGCATTATAATTAAGTATAGTTACAAACTTAAAATATTTTGACGGATTTTGCCATCCCTCTGCCAGAGCAGGTTCCCCTACAGTAGGTTATACAGGAAGGCATCCAGGCAGGTTTTGAATGTCTCCAGAGAAGGAGACTCCACAACCTCCCTGGGCAGCTTGTTCCAGTGCTCTGTCACCCTCAGAGTAAATCATAGAATCATAGAATCATAGAATCTTAGGGGCTGGAAGGGACCTCGAGAGATCATCTAGTCCAACCCCCCTGCCAGAGCAGGGTCACCTAGAGTACATCACACAGGAACTCATCCAGGTGGGTTTTGAATGTCTCCAGTGAGGGAGACTCCACAACCTCCCTGGGCAGTCTGTTCCAGTGCTCTGTCACTCTTACAGTAAAAAAATTTTTTCGGATATTCACCTTGAACCTCCTATGCTCCAATTTACACCCATTACCCCTTGTCCTATCACTGGTCATCACTGAGAAAAGTCTAACTCCATCTCCCTGACACTCACCCCTTACATATTTGTAAACATTGATGAGGTCACCCCTCAGTCTCCTTTTCTCCAAGCTAAAGAGACCCAGCTCCCTCAGCCTTTCCTCATAAGGGAGATGTTCCACTCCCTTCATCATCTTCGTAGCTCTGCGCTGGACTCTTTCGAGCAGTTCCCTGTCCTTTTTGAACTGAGGGGCCCAGAACTGGACACAATACTCCAGATGTGGCCTCACCAATGCAGAATAGAGGGGGAGGAGAACCTCTCTTGACCTACTAACCACACCCTTTCTAATGCACCCCAGGATGCCATTGGCCTTCTTGGCCACAAGGGCACATTGCTGGCTCATGGTCATCCTCCTGTCTACCAGGACCCCCAGGTCTCTTTCACCTACACTACTCTCCAGCAGTTCAGCCCCCAACCTGTACTGGGACATGGTGTTGTTCTTCCCCAAATGTAAAACTCTGCACTTCCCCTTGTTGAATTTCATCATGTTTCTCCCCGCCCAACTCTCCAGCCTGTCTAAGTCTCTCTGAATGGCAGCACAGCCTTCTGGTGTGTCAGCCACTCCTCCCAGCTTAGTGTCATCAGCAAACTTGCTGAGGGTACATTCTATTTAAAGAAGTTTTTCCTTATGTTTCTGTGGAACCTCCTATGCTCCAGTTTGCACCTGCTGCCCCTCATCACTGGACATCACTGAAAAAAGCCTGGCTTTGTCCTCCTGACACTCGCCCTTAACATATTTGTAAATAATTATGAGGTCGGTCCTCAGTCTCCTCTCTTCCAAGCTAAAGAGGTCCATTGCCACCAAATCACAATCCCTTGACAGCACACAGATTTCTTGCCAGATTTTCTTATCTGTCTCCAAACTTCTTGCACTGGTGTATAAATATTTCAGAGAGGGAGTTGAGCACTTAGTTTTTGCTATTAAGAGGTGGTAGATCTTCTGATTCTCAAAAGTTCTAGCACACTGCCCCGCAATCACTGGGCTACTACACTCAGGGGACTCGCATGTCCAGTTACATTCCCCTGCCTCTTGAAAACTAAAGCCCTGACAATCAGTTCTGTAATCTTGCACAAAGACCCTCTTTCGCCTTTGAGAAAAGTGTTTTCCACAAGGTGTCAGCAAGCCTGGTGCTGCATAGGCCATCCCACTGTCAAAAAAGCCAAAATTGTTGCTGTGACACCAGCTACAAAGACACCTATTAACAGACTGTATTCATCTGTTCATGTCTAAGTTTTTGTCTGCAACTGAAAGAAGAGAGGAAAAGATAACCTGTGCCCCAGAACCCTTCACCACTCTTCCCAGCACTCTGAAGCCTCTTTTGGTAAAGAAATTCCTCCTAATATCCAGACTGATCCACCCCTAGCATAACTTACAGTCATTTAAACTCATCCTATCACTTCTTACTAAGGAAAATAAATCAACAGTCACCTTGTGTCACGATCCGTGACCTATTATATCTCCTTATTGGAGTGTATTAACTTATCAGGATTTGCTGAGAGATCCACACGTGGGTATCGCCTCACACAGAGGATACAGGAACTTATGTCCTGACTTTTTTGAGTGAATAACTCGCTCAGTGCTTACTAAATTTCTAACAACAGCAAGGTTTATTGTGGGGAAAACGAAGCAATTTGGGGCAGGAGGTTCAAAAGGAGTGATTACAACACATTAAACATATATGGGTACACCTTAGTTACACATCTTATTCACGTGAGGGAAGCAGAGGGGAGGGATTTGCCCGAATGGCTGGATTATATTTTCCCCTATAAGCTGGGGTAGCCGGAATTGTCTCACCACGGCAGTGCAGGTTCGATGAGCTGGGTAGCAAAGAGGCTCCAAGCGCAGGTCGCCCCCCCCCACCACAAAGCGGCAGCAGTCGGTGCGCGGCTCCGGGACCGTAGGTGTGCAGACGCTGGAAACGCGGCGGTTGCA
>NW_009952880.1:1767722-1780929 GCF_000747805.2 Chaetura pelagica | reverse complement strand
TCTTCGGCGCCATTTTTGCATTTCCGGGCTTTTCAGCCAATCAGACGGGACCTAGTCCTGCCCCTGCTTCCGGCCACGGCTCCTCCCCTGCAGCAGCTGCTCCCCCCCCACACACACACAGAGGGGGTTCAGTGCCGTGTGGAGACGCCGTTTTAAGTCAGTTTTGTCGGCTGACTCAAAGGACATTTCATGTTCGTGTAAGGAAATACCTGGTCATTCACACCTTGCTAAAACCTCCATTCAGGTAGCTGTAGAGAGTGATAAGGGTCTCCGCTCAGCCTCCTTTTCTCCAGAATAAACAACCTCAGTTCCTTCAGTTGCTTTTCCTAAAACTTGTGTTCCAGACCATTCACGAGCTTCATTGCCCTTCTTTGGACATGCTGGAGAACCTCAATGTCGTACTTGTAGTGAGGGGCCCAATACTGAACACAGTATTCAAGGTGTGGCCTCTCCAGTGCTTAGAGAGTCTCACAACAGCTCCAAAAATCAATGATCGTGGGGTAGTCTGTGGCATAGCTTCTTGACTTTCTCTTCCTTTTGCAACAAGACGATGCCTTAGGCCAACCATCAGGTTGCTCATTATATAAGTTGGCTATGAGAGTAATGGGCCTTTCTGTTGAGGAGCTGGAGGAAGCTGTGACAATTGTGGTGCTTCAGATAAATTTCCTTACTATGTAACATTCAAAAGGTTTCATTAACATTTTTCAGTATCTTCTGCTACTGGAAGAGCTACCAAAAATACAAGGACTAGGTAGTCTATACAAATGGACATACTCAAAGTGATAGCTTCATCTTAAATTACACCCAAGGCAAATAGAAGTTTATTGTGGTGATGAGCATTTTGTCAAGTGCAAGCAGACACAGGATATAGCTCATCTCCCAGTTTGCCAACTGAAATAATGCTAGATTAAAAGCTAGTGAATAGGAAGTATATTTTTAAGAACCATTGAGAAAATAGTTTAAATACATGCTTTTTTATTTGGAATATCCTTTTGATGAACACCATGGTTGTATCAAAGTAAGCTAAGTAATAAGTGCATTTCTGCCACTTTCTAATTAGTTGATACCTTCCTCTTCTGGCTAGATACATGAATCTAAATCAATTTTGTAGACAGCCCTGGGGAAAGGAAAGTGAGTGAAATAAAAATGTACTTAAATTTAGCTGAGTTTCTGGCTCTGGCATCACAGTTCAAAGCAAGAGGAGAGGGAAGTATGAGAATACAGAGGTGAAGTGCTTTTGGACATACAAAAGTCTTAGAGAAAAGGACTGAGTTGTTGCTTCAAAGCATATAACTTTGATTTGGGTAATTTGCAGTTACTATTGCCCATAATCATACTATTCTAAACTAGAAGCAATGCTTCTTTCTAAAACCAAATTAAAAAATTAGAGAATGGATAATCTTGTTTCTAGTAGACTTTAAGTGCCTCATTGTACTCAACTGCATAACTGTAAAAACCACTACATTTATATTTTCCCACATCTACATATAAAAGACCAAAACAAATTCCATTTCAAGCTTTGATTTTCAAAGATTCTGATGCACTGGAACAATGTATAATCTGCAAGTTGTTAGCTCAAATATTTGTGGGAAACAGAAGAAATAAGCAATGGAAACTTGTGAAGAGTTTCCATTGGTTGGTTGTTTCCGCCCCCCCTGACCCCCTCCCTCCCAAGAAGAGTCATGAAATCCTGGATTTTAGGATTTGGAGGGCAGGGAAAAGGAATACATTTTTTTGTTTTTTTTCTTTTGTTTCCTCAGTGATGCCTTCTTCTCTAAAACAAACTTGAGGACTTCAAATTGGAGTTCTAATAAGAATAAATGGAGTGCCTATATAAAATACTTCTATATAGAAAGTAACAAGGCTGCTTTTGTGCATTTTTTTACTAACTTGACAGGTCACAAAACATACACCATATATTAATGCTGATTGCACATTTTTCTTTTTTTTTTGTAATTTGATTTCTAAGAAAATTTTCAGAGATACAGATACAATTACATGACACAGGCTCTGAAGGAGTTATTAGACACCATTAAACTGTATCTTAATTAAATCCATGTGTGCTGGTGTGGGAGGTGCCCCAGGGGTGGCTCCCAAGAAGCTGAGAAGCTCCCCCTGCTTCAAAACCAGCCAAGGAGCCACTAAAGAGACAATAGATGCACCTCTGCCATTAACACATAAAAGAACTGAGATAAGACATCCCTTAACATATTTGTAAACATTGATGAGATCATCCCTCAGTTTCCTCTTTTCCAAGCCAAAGACACACAGCCTCCTCAGCCTTTCCTCATAAAGGAGATGTTCCACTCCCTTCATCAACTTTGTGGCTCTGCGCTGGACTCTTTCAAGCAGTTCCCTGGCCTACTTGAACTGTGGGGCCCAGAACTGGACACAATATCCCAGATGCGGCCTCACCAGGGCAGAATAGAGGGTGAGGAGAACCTCTGTTGACCTACTAACCACACCCTTTCTAATGCACCCCAGGATGCCATTGGCCTTCTTGGCCACAAGGGCACATTGCTAGTTCATGGTCATCCTCCTGTCCACCAGGATCCCCAGATCCCTTTTTTCTACACTGGTCTCCAGAAGGTCAGCCCCCAACCTCTATTGGTACATGGGGTTGTTCTTCCCCAGATGCAAGACTCTACACTTGCCCTTGTTGAATTTCATCAACTTTCTTGCCACCCAACTCTCCAGCCTGTTTAGGTCTCGCTGAATGGCAGCACAGCTTTCTGGTGTGTCAGCCACTCCTCCCAGTTCAGTGTCATCAGCAAACTTGCTGAGGGCACACTCTGTTCTCTCATCCAAGTAGTTGATGAAAATACTGAACAGCACCGGTCCCAGTACTGACCCCTGAGGGACTCCACTAGTCACAGACCTCTGACTAGATTCTGTCCCATTGACCACAACTCTCTGACTTCTTCCTTTCAGCCAGTTCACAATCCATCACACTGCCATGATCATCAGGACCACACTTTCTCAGTTTATCTGTGAGGATGCTGTGGGAGACAGTGTCAAATGCTTTACTGAAATCAAGACAAACCACATCTACCACTCTACCATCATCTATCCACCAATTTACTTCCTCATAGAAGGCTATAATGTTGGTCAAATATGACTTCGCCTTGGTAAAACCATGTTGACTGCTCTTAATGATCCCCTCAACCTTGATATGCCTAGAGATAGAACCAAGAAAAAGTTATTCCATCATCTTTCCAGGGATGGAGGTGAGGCTGACCGGTCTATAGTTACCCGGGTGCTCCTTTTTGTCCTTCTTGTAGACTTGAGTGACATTTGCTGTCCTCCAGACCTCAGGCACCTCTCCTGTTGCCCACAACTTACCAAAGATGATGGAGGATGGCCTAGCAATGACCTCTGCCAGCTCCCTCAGCACCCACAGGTATATTCCATCCAGACCCATCAATTTATGGATGTCCAGATTGCTTAACTGATCCCTAACCCAGTCCTCATCTACCAAAGCAAAGTCCTCTTTTATGCCTTCTGGGTCTATAGGCATCTGGAGGTCCTGGAGACAGTCTGCAGCAGTAAAGACAGAGGCACCTCTGTCACCAGGGCACACACCTCATTCAGCAGTGGGCCTATACTGCCTCTAGTGTTAGTTCTATCTGCAACACATTTGAAGAAGCATTTTCTATTGCCTTTGACCTCACTTGCAAGATTAAGTTCCAAGCAGGCCTTAGCTTTCCTAATTGCCTCCCTACATCCTCTGACAACAGTCCTATATTCCTTCCAAGTGGCCAGCCCCACCTTCCATGATCCATAGATTCTCTTTTTCTATTTGAGTTTGTCAGGAACAAAGTGATTTGCATCCAGGAACAAGGGATGGGTAACTTACGCAAGCCCTACTCTTTGTGTTGTCTGTGTTCTGTGTATATTTGATTAATGTGAACTTAAATTATTATTTTTCCCCAAGTTGAGTCTGTTTTGCCCAGGACCTTAACCAGCGAAGAACCCTCCTTGACCTTTGTTTCAACACAGCAACTTTGTCCTCCTTATCCCAGAGTGTGTGTGATGGCGGGAGTCGAGTGAGAGGCCATGTGGCTGTTTTTTTGCTGTGTTGTTGGGCCCAACCCACTACACCATGTTATACATTGATTGTATACATTAGTATAACAGCTGCCAGAGAGCTGTTGTGATACCAGTGCAACTAAACTGGGATTTTTTTAACACATCATTTTAATGTGAAGTGTTCTTGCTGGGCAAAACCCTGTCAAGAAAAAAAAAAATTACCATTGCATCACACAGTTTGAATAAGAACAGAGAAAGAATAATATTACTAAATCCTTTAAGGAAGGAAAAAAATTGTTATTAAGAAATATGCCTGGGGAAACAACAAAACAGGTCCCTTGACAACAGGTAGCATCACATTTGAAGAAGCCACCATGGATCAAATGTTCCTACAGCTTTATCTTGGTTTATAGTTTTTTTAGTGCCCACAAAGTTTGGATTATGCTATCATCTGCAATGTTGTCTACAATGCAAGACTTTTTAGTCATGTTATGTATATATGTATGTACATACACGCATCGTTAAAATATATACACGTGCACATACATCAAATTTCTTTAATTTCTGCTATTTTTTATATAGAACATGTAACACCAAAAATAGTCCAAGTTCTGTTAATATGCATCATATTCTCTTCTATAAAATCTGTAGGCAGACTTTGGTGTACATAGTAGTCTTCAGTATAAAGATTTAATGTTTAATTTAATGTGAACTTATTTTTTATTGCTTCTAAACATATTTTTTTCTACCAGTATAGAATTTCAGCACTTGTGGCCTTCTACTCATCTGTTAAACTCTTGTACCTTCAGGAATATAATTGAAACTTTCTTTTATTTATAAGCACTCCAAAGGATAATCAGAATTCTATATTCAACCTGTGTTTCCCCTCCAAGGCATCCTACTAGCAGATGTGAAGCTTTTCCAGCCCTCTCGCTTCATATTTTCTTTCTAATACCTTTCTCCAAAGAGAAATTTTGAAGTGAATTTTGAGTTATGTCCTTTTTTAAATAAATAAAATAAATACAGCACAGGTCATACAAGTAAGTTTAGATTTAAAAGAGAGTTCATGTTTGGAAGTTCCAGCAGATATTAAAGACTAATCTGTTTATTATTTTACCAAGACCATGCTAACATTTAACATAATTTTATATACTCACCTTGGCAGACAGATCATGGAACCTATTTTAAAACAAGTTTCCCATAGAAGTCATTGGGAGTGTGAAAAGGGACAGGTGTCTGAAACAGGTCCAATTAATTACTGCTGAGTTCTTTTCCTTTATGAAATCACTGTATTAAATTGCTATTCATGATCATATTGTAATAAAGTTCATCTCCTAACTAATCTAACAAAGAAGCAATTTAGAGAGGAAAAAACCTCATTCGACCCTGGTGGTTGAATCATATCCAAAATATTTGGATTAATCATCTAAAATTAGTGGTCATAACTATTCACCAAACCCACTAACTGGATTGTTTGTATATTTTTTAATTCTTTAAAAAATTAGATGAGTGGATTTATGCAGGGAGTCATTGAACTTTGATTTTAGGCCTTGTTCTTGTTACTGAATTTTCAGTTCATTTACTTCAGTAGAATCCTCAGTATCTTTGTTATTACTATATAAGGAGAGATTACTGTTACAAATTACTGTGTCAACATTATAAATAGCCCCACTATATTATGGTTTTCCCCTGAGCATCCTTGCTACTGAAGAAATTGACCTTACACAGGACGGTAAGTCATTCACGACTGGGAATCTTAAACTACAGATAGTGGGATAAATTTTTTAATCACTCAGTCCCTAACTAGACATTCTGTAAATATGTCATACAAACTATCCAGCTGAGCTTCTAATCCAGTCAGTCTCCTAGTCAAATCTGTATTTCATATTTTCTGCTAAACTGCATTTCCATAAATACACTTTCAGTTTTGAAAAAGTACTGGCAGAAGAGATGTTCAGAAGTATAAGCTTTGCTATGTGGAATCACATGGTATTTATAAAAACATCTCCATAATTTTAATAATGAACTTAAACTTCATGGAAAGATTAGCTAAGGTACTGAGTCGGTGAAACTGCTCTGTTCTCTGGCCTCTTTTTCTTCCTTTGTACACAGAACTGAAAATGACAAACATAAATTTTGCCATTTGCTGCATAGATGCAAATACTTTATACCACATTTTAGGGCTGTTTAAAGCTCTCCTGGAGCTAAGTGTCAGAAGAGTGGAGAAGGCAACCAGAAGTAAAACTCTGACTATCAGCATCTGTCGATGCTGCTAGCAGTCTGAATGTCTGCAATATGCCAATATCTGTTCAGAGTTGTTTCTGTCAGTTCACTCTTATCTTAGAGGAATGCATCCCACATGGATCCCTATAATCCAGATAATGTAGATAATCTGTCGTTAATATTGATGCCACTCTTGGCAATCCTTAAATGTGAGGGGTTTGTGGTTTTTTTCCCATGTCATAAGAGGACTCGTTCCTTGTGTACAAGATTTTGGCTGCCTCTAAAAAAGGAAGAGAGACAGGATTGCTAGTATGCTTTTCAGCCCTGCAGTGTCCCATTGAAAGAATTACCAGAATTTTGACCATAATGTTTGGAAACATCACCATACTAATGGCTGCAGAAAGCCTATCATATTTCCTGCACCAGATGAAGTACAAAGAAACTCTGTGGAAAATAATTTAAGTCAATACAAAATACCTCAGAATGCTCTGGGAGATTTTGCTTTCCAACATGCTCTCTACTTTATTGATGTACTACTAAATCAAACTAAGTAGTACATCAGTATACAGTTTTAATTAGGATACTGGTGTATGAGAAGATGTCTGAGGTTTTTTTGGTGGGAAAAGAAACTATCCAGTCAAGCAAAGCAAAACTCAGAGCTAAAGGAAAAATCAGTGTCAAGGAATAATAAAAAAGCTGACAAGATGACCAAAGCTTTAACAAAACACGTGGAGACTAATATCTGGAAGCAAACAGAAGGGACAATATAGACTGTTACGACACACTGAAAAATCTTCAGCTTTAAGAAATAAAAGCTATGAAAAATAATAATATCCTTGTGATCTTTTCTGATACTGGTAAAAGTCAAGTGACTCCTGCACTATTACTCCTGCCCTCTGATGACAGGCAAGTAAGTTCAAAGGCTTTTTTTTTTTCCTGGAATTTGTATATGATGAAGTTGATAGTCATTCCAGCTTTTAATGAAGATAAAATTCCTAAGCCTTTTGCTTGAGGAAAACCACAATAACAACAAGCAACAGTTACAAGGAATCAAATTTTAAATTCATTCCCCATTAACCTTAGTTAAGGTATGAGGTCTCTCTTCAGAAATGCACTAACTTTAGTGTTACATATCGAATGTTTAAATGAAGATTTTACAGCATTCAAAAAAAGCTGTGAAATTATTAGACATTTCAAATTCCTGAACAACAGAAATCTAAGTATAAAGACATATTTTGAGAGTCCATAAGAAACAGGGCAGCAAGTAAGATGTAGTTTGATTGTGAAGTGCATGGAGGAAAAACAGTTTAAAATATCAAGGCTGTATTTTGTGAAAGATACTGAGGTATGGAAGAGCATCACTGTAGGACAAATAATAACAATTCATATCTTGGAGTTGTGTTTCTTTGTTCCTTGTTGACCATTAAAGCAAGCTACCTTACTTGGACCATTTTACTTGGAATATGTGAGTCTTTCCAAATATTGGCAATTTCCTTATGCACAGTGAACTTTAAAATTCTGCAAAACAGAAGTGTTTAACTCTGATCCGTGAATTTATGTTATGAAGATCTTGACATTATGCTTCTTTTTTATATTATTTGTTTTTGTATGGTTTTTTTTTTAATTTTGTTTTGGGGTTTTTTATTCGATATTATATTTTAGTATTTTTCTCAGCAGGGTTACTGTAGATTTGATAAAGGCTATAAGTGAAATTTTTAAAAATAGTCATCACTTTCCCAATCCTGTTCCTGTAAAATCTGTAAGAAAGTTTGTTTGGCTTCAGGAGGAGCACCAGGGACAGGCTTTATCTAATGTTTTAGAAGTCAGCCTTTTGACTTCTGTGTTTTCCTTGCCAGCAGAATTAAAAGGAGTAGAAAATGGAATAGAAGCAGAAAAAGTAGAATTAAAATTGTAAGTAAAATTGAGATGGATTTTTTAAAGAATCCTAAGCTTTAGTATATCTATGGTAATCTCCAATAGGACAAGGGAGGTGATTCTCCTCTTCTGCTCTCATAAGACCTCACCTGGCGTACTGTGTCCAGTTCTGGAACTGCCAACATAAGAAGGACATGGAGTGAGTCCAGAAGAGGGCCATGAAGATGATCAGAGGGCTGGAACACCTCTCTTATGAAGACAGGCTTAGAGAGCTGGGGTTTCTCAGCCGTCTAGCAACCTTCTAATGGTGTTTCAGTACCTAAAGGGAACCTAGAAGAAAGCTGGAGAAAGACTCTCTATAAAGGCTTGCAGAGACAGAATGTGGGGTAATGGCTTTAAACTGGAAGAGGGTAGATACAGGTTAGCCACAAGTTCCCCACAGGAGCTGTAGATGCCCTCTCCCTGGAAGTGTTCAAGGCCAAGTTGGACAGGACTTGGAGCAACCTGGTCTAGTGGAAGCTGTACCCGCCCATGGCAGAGGGGTTGGAACTAGATGATCTTTAAGGTTCGTTCTAACACAAACCAATCTACAGTTCTAACATACTCCTGGCTCCTAAATTTTCAGTTAGTTCCTTTCCCATCCCCAGGCAGAGCTCCATGCACTCCAGCTGGTGATTGATGTAGAAGGCAATACCTCTTCCTCATCTCCCCTGCTTGTTCTTCCTAAGAAGCCTGCAACCTTCCATTGCAATACTCCAGTCATAGGAGTCATTCCACTATGTCATTGTGATGCCAATAAGATCACAGTCCTGCAATCATGCCCACACCTCTGGGTCTTCTTGTTCATTCCCCATGCTGTGTGTGTTTGCTTAGAGGCATTTAAGTTGGACCTCTGTTGAAGCTGACTTACTGCCTGTAATTCTTTTGAGGTATTTCTCTGGCACTTTTCTACTGGCTCTTATTACTTCAGGAGCTCCTGGATTGTTCTCCGTAAGACTTCAGGTTTTTTGCAGTGAACCGAGCACATCATGGATTAACAGGCTGAGGGCCCTCTCTAGGACCGAGTCCATCTAATCTTGGCAAGTCATCCCACACCTTGCCACAGGGAAGCCTGGTAATATCTCCCTCCCCTTTCAGGTCTAGGTTAAAACCTTGTCAGTGAGCCCAGCAAGCTCAGGAGCAAATATTCTCTTACCCCTTTGAGGAAAGTGAATGTCATCTGATGCCAGCAAGCCTGGTGCCATGTAGGCCATCCTGTTGTCAAAAATGCCAAAATGGTGGTAGTGGCACCAGCCACAGAGTATTGTAGTTATAGCCCATTTCTTCCAATGTCACTGCCTGCAACTGGAAAAAAGAAAAAAAATGACCTGTGCTCCAGCTTCCCTCAACAACTCTCCCAAGGCCCTGAAGTATTGTCATTAGACTTCTGCTCAGAACAAGTGTACTGGTTTTGAAGATGATGAATGAGTAGTAAAGCTGGAGGATCACAAGAAAAGCTCCAAAATAAGAGGAAAATGTAAAGAATAATAGCTATACATAAGGTTCTCTTTTAAACAATATTGAATAAAAATATTGGTTTAGTTGCAATAGCAACTGTGAAAAGAATAACATCACTTTTTAAAGTTTATCCCTTCAAAGTTTATCTAAAGCTTAGATGTAAAAAATTAAGAAAAATCTTAAAGGAATTAATATACTGAAATAGCAAACAAAACATCTGACATTTAAATTTTCCTTTATATCCATGTTTACAGAAATCATAGAATCTGTCTCAAATTCATTCAACTAATAAAAACCTAACATTGGGCTGTAATCAGATTTTACACATACCCACTCAAGTTTTCCTAAATCATGTTTTATATATTTAATGGTTTGTACAGGGTTTGGGTGGAGAAGCATAAAATCCTTAGCTTAGTGAGTGAGTTATTTTTCCTTTGCTTCTTTGTGCTTCCTCTTCTGTCCTCCTTGTCCTGGTTTGCAACATGACAGAACCAATTTTATTTTTAGTAATCTTACTTCTCAGATATATCTTTTCTAAATAACTGAACTTTCTGAAATTAACAGCAAGTTTCTCTGTCAGTGTCTGCTTCTAGGACTGATAACACGATGTTTATTGTTATCTCTGGGGAACAACATGCAGAAAGACTCTTGTGTATACTTATTCCTATAGAAACCAAGGCCACTGCTTGGCTCTGCTAAACTTATTTTCTGGAAATGACAGGGAGGAAAAGAGGTCACATCTATCACCCTTCTGAAGGGAGGAGCATACCAGAGAGATGACCAACATTAACCAAATGCAGTATTCCACCCCACACATATCATACTCAGTATAAAGCTGAGGGATCGTGATGGTCAAGCTCTCTTTGTCCATGGCCAGCTTTATGGGAGGACTACATCCAATCTCTTGCCTTTGATCCCAGTCTGCGTGTTTCTAAATTTAGTTCCCATGTGCCACTGAGTCCAGGAGTCCAGCCTAGGACTTTTTGAGGGCCTGCCCTACAGCCTCAGTGGTGACTTGAGCATTACTGGGGAGGGGGAAGTGTGATATTGATTTTGTATATATTTGTGTATATATCTTTCTTTTTTCATTATTACTTTTTCATGAAAGCTGTGTAGTTTAGTTTCTAACCTATAAGTCTCTCACCCTTATTCTTTCTCCCTTCCCTGTATGGGAAGCTGTGACCATGACACTGCTTTACTGAATCTACTGTAAGGCTGCTTTATTAATCTTACTTTTCTTCTGTTTGAATACCACCAAGGCTCCCCTCCACATAGTTAACAATTTCAGCAGAAGAATGGACAGGCTAACCATACAAGGAAAAGCGAGTTACAGGAAACCTCAAATTGTGTTACTGATAGTATGTTTTATTTCTTAGAATAGAAAATGATCAGTTGCAAACTAATGGGTGACAATGACACAAAGCCTTCTTAACTTTGGCTGGTGAGGAGACTGGAAGACACTTTAACCTGATAACATTTTTCTTTGCATCAAATTTTTGTTCCTTTTGTAACTTATTGCAACTCATTGTATCTTGTGGCCAGTAAAATTATATTATTTAGAGTAGCATCTATTGTATGGCCCTATTTGCCTGCATTTTGACAGCTTGCATACCAGCACACATGATTGGAAGGCTGGAAGAGATCAGGTTAATCAACCAGGGTCAGGAGAAGCACTACAGTGCGGGATCAAGGAGTTGATCAAGGGGAAGGGACAACGGTGAAAACTGGTGCTCCTGCAGTGTTGATGGGACAGGGTATGGGGGATGCTTCAGCTGGGTCTGGGCAGGGCCAAGGTTTGTTAGTGCCCTCAGGGCCCTAAGAATTTTGACCAGTGTGCATCTGTCAATGTCACATTGCAGAGTCAGTCTTATCATCCTTTCAGCTAAAAACATAATAGAAATGCTGTTTATATGGAAGTTGTCTTTTCTTCAAACTTGTGGATTTTTTCATTGGAACACTATAAAATCATCCCTTACAGATGTTTAACGTCAAGACACAGTTGGCTATATTTTGTGTTTTCAATTCCCTTGCTAGCTAATAGACTTGTACTCAATTAAACTACCAGCAAAAAACCAAACAACAACCAACCCCCCCCTCAAAAAAACACACAAAAACCCCCAAACAACAACAAAAACAACAGCAGCAACAACAAAAAACTAAAACCAAAACAAACAAAAGAAAAAAACAACACAAAAGCAGCAAAGTGTTTCAGTTTTCAATGAACTCCTAAAAAATACTCTCATGAAAATCTTGTGTAGTTAAGATAATTAGCTTCATACAATAATTAATAAAGGGAATTGCTTAGTGTAGTTGCTTGGCTGATTTTCCTCTAAAATGCAGAGTTTCTGTCAGTTTTGCTACTGTTTCATTAACATAAAAGGCTGACTACTGTTTGCTGCTCCACTGGCATTAAAAACCAGTACAAACTGCTCTAAGTAAACCACTAAATGGATGTCTAAAATGGTATTTAAGTGACTAAATAAGGACTTATGTTCCAATTTTTTTATATATGACTGCCTAAAAATTAGGAAGGGTAAATAAATCCCTAGTTAAGAGACAATTACTCAAGCAGAAGTGGATTGACTTCAAAGCTAGAAAAAAATTAGTGAATGTCCCTGAAATGGTTCTGAGATACATGCACTGTGCAGAATCAGGCCTTCAGAAAATCACAAATTCTGTTTTGCTGCCAACAATTTGGTCTTAATCTTAGGCTCCCTTAGTTTTTTTTTGAAAATGGTAGCACGAAAGATATAAATGCTGAACTAGGGAAATAACATGTAGCTGTTAAAATGCAATTATTTTAATTATTTTCTCGTGACATGGAAAAGATATTTGAATTCCCATTATATATAACAGAGGCCTAGTAAATGGAAATTGGGGTGACTGGAAATTAGGAGTAAATCCACTGACTAGATACAGAGGTTCAATGTAGAACGAGGTAAATTATACTTTATTTTATGCACTGATCAGCTCTTTGCAAGCAACCAGGGATTCCAAGTGATTGTGAGATTGTGGTCATCAATATTTAATCAGATTAACCTAGTGAAATAATGATATTTAAAACTCCAATAAGTTATTCTTCAGTGACAATGGTATGAGAAAAGATGTTATAGTTCCTTCTCCATGTACAATGCAATACTGGATCTTTTCCCTTAAATTCATAATAGCTTCTTAAAAATTAGTTGAAATTAAGTCTTAAAAAAATCAAGTTATTAATTTCACCTTTTTTTTTTTTTTTTTTTTTTACCCAGTGTACTCTCAGTATGTACTGAGCACATTTGATTTTAAGAAGAACATAAAAAAAAATCAATATTAATTTGTGCAGATGTTTCTTCCATTCCTTAACACTTTTGTGATGTGATCAGCATACTACACAGGTGTTATTTTCTATTATTTTTTCCACAATTCTTTTATTTTTAGAGTTTGCCATGGCAGGAATTCACTACTAGAATCAGGCTTGAAAATTCCATTTCTTTTTTCCTGTATCCAATACAACAGCAAAACGGTATGTTGAAGGGCAGTGATGAGTGACCAATCAGTCAGGAATAAAAGAAGTGCAGAGAAGGGAGGTATTACAGCAGGA
>NW_009952880.1:1731978-1767709 GCF_000747805.2 Chaetura pelagica | reverse complement strand
ACAAGTGACTGTGGTCTCATAGCCACCCAACCAGGAAGACTCACCCCTGTGCCTGAAAACTCATGGAGTGTATCCATCTGGAAACTATGCTAAGGAACATGGAAAATAAGGAGGGGATTAGTGACAGCTGACATCACCTCTCTAAGGGTAAATGGTACCTGACAAATCCAGCATTGGTGGATAAGGGAAGAGCAACTGGTGTCATCCACCTGGACTTGAGCAAAATATTTGGCACTGCCCTGAAGGACATCTTTGTCTCTAAGTTTGGACTTTTACATAAAATCTTGTTATTTCCTTCCACATCCCAAGACATGGGGCAGAGGCATATTTTGAGTCTCTAGCCTCCATGATATGCTCACAGCCTTCTTTCCTCTTGGCCACAATGGTAATATTCCACCAGGACAAATGCTGGTGATTAAGCTTTTCTGAATCAATAAGTACTTTTTATTCACTTGTCTTCAAAGAGCTTTCAGAAGGCAATGTACAGAAGAAAGTATGCAGAAGGGGCCTAGTTAGGAAACTCTGGTCTACTCTTCTTAACTGGAAAAATGTTTATGATGTCTTGTGTTAACAACAGTTGTTTGAAGGAACTGTTTTATCACTGAGGTTTGCAGCCTGCTTATGGTAATACAGTGAATATTCAGTCAAATTGAAGATATTGAATGCATCAAATATATTTACTATATTTAATATTAATAAAACATACTGAACAATATTATGTGACAAAAACAAGGTAGTTTGTAAGACCTACTGTATTCAGTACAGGGAGACAATCACTTCCTTAGTCCTGCTGCCCACACCATTCCTGATACAACCCAGGATGCTGTTGGCCTTCTTGACCACCTGGACATACTGCTGGCACATATTCAGCCAGCTGTCGACAAATACCCCCAGGTCCTTTTCCTCTGGGCATCTTTCCAGACACTCTTCCCCAAGCCTGTAATGTTGCATGGGTTCTTAGTGCAGGATCCAGCATTTGGCCTTGTTGAACCTCATACAGTTAACCTTGGCCCATCAGTCCAGCCTGTCCAAATCCCTCTACAGAGCCTTCCTACCCTAAAGGAGATCAAGACTCCCTGCCAACTTGGAGTCATCTGCAAGATTACTGAGGGAGCATTCAATGCCCTTGTCCAGATCATTGATAAAGACATTAAAGAGAACTGGCCCCCATACTGAACCCTGGGGAACACCACTTGTGACCAGCCACGAACTGGGTTGAACTTCATTTACCACCACTCCTTGGGACTGGCCAACCAGCCAGTTTTTCATGCAGGTTAGTATACACCCATCCAAGCCATAAGCACCAAGTTTCTTGAAGAGAATGCTGTGGGAAATTGTGTCAAAGGCTTTAATAAAGTGCAGGTAGAAAAAATCTACAGCATTTTCTTCATCCACTAAATGTTACTTTGTCATAGAAGGACACCAGGTTATTCAAGCAGTACTTGCCTTTCATAAACCCTGGTTGTCCTGTATGTACTCTGTGATGGCACACAAGAGGATCTGTTCCATAACCTTTCCTGGCACCAAGATCACGCTGACAGTCCTGTCGTTTCCCTGATCCTCCTTCTGGACCTTCTTGTAGATGGGTTTCACATTTGCCAATTTCCAGTCAACTGGAACCTTCCTGGTTAACCAGGACTGTTGATATATGATGGGCTGACATATTCATGCCTGAAGACCATTGACAACAGGTTTCTGAATCATAAAAAAACCTCAAGGCTACATGGGGTCCTAAGATGTTTGGTTCAGCCAAGGTAGGAGAGCCTCTAAATATGTACATTGCCAAATTTCAGTCATTAACATATTTTCTGGGACAACTTGTGTTGCCTGCAGACTGTTATGCACCTAAGTTGTTAGCTGGGAGCTGTGGATCAGCTTTTTGGACTTTCATGTGCAGATAGCAATTGCTTTGTTTTTTGTAATATAAATATGTTTTGGATCTCTACCTGAGCTCTTCAGAAGACACCAAAGAGTCCTTTGCTACAAGCCAATCAGTAGAATTATCTATTGCAAAGAAACAAAGGAGAGAACAATAAATATTATATGCAATGGTTTCATGGTTTTGTTTATTAGTGGTTTAAAACTGAAAAAGAACTCCTAGAGAGGACTGAGTTCAGTTTGCTGTTTATTGTAGAAAACTGTTTCATATCATGTTTCTTTCAAGCATTTAAAATATTATTATAGTATTAAAATATTTGATCCTGTTAATGAATGTTTAAAATTATGTATGGGAGTATTATGTACTTTTGTTATTTTTAACTTGTTAAGCTGTTTTCAAACAAGTTTTAAGGTCTGCATTTGGAACTGTTCACAAACAACAATATATTTTAAAAAAACAGAAGCCAAACTTATTTTTAAATTTTATATCCTAAGGGAAAACAGACACTTTGAATTTTAAAATACTGACAATGTTGGTGTTGTTTAGATAGTTTTGAATTATCTGACACCCTAAATCAATTCAAGTATTCTGCTTTTTTTTTGTTATGCATTAGGAATTGCAGTGTAAGTATTATTGGAGAAAAGCTTTTAGAATTTAATAAGATATAATTCAGTGGTTCATATCCACTACTGTTTTGTGCTGCTGATGAACTTGAGAACTTGACTTGTCTGAACTGTGTGTTCTGAAAGGAAATTATTTGATCTGACTGTTTTTCATGGTAATGAAGAAAAGATGATTAATAGCACTAGTTAGATTTTTCAAGAACAGGCACTGTTGGTTTTAAATTTATATGTTTGAAGGAACATTTGAATGCTATTTTTCTCCAGTTACACGTGATTTCCCAAATAAGGCACATAATTCCAACACTAAAAGAATACACTGCATTGTATCATGGACATAAAATCTGGGTAAACTTACATTTCTCATGTTTTCCCACAGCAAAAGAGCTTGGAGTTTAAAATAAATTAATGGGTAGACCAGCTCCCGTAAAAGTTCTGATCCAAAGAATGTCTACCAGTGTGTTAGAAACTGGTGTTAAATAACCAAAGTTGTTAAATCTTGCAGATTTACTAACCACATTTACTGTAACACTGAGATTTTCAGGGGTTAACTAATATAATTATTTATTTATTTATTCAGTTAGTTAGTTAGTTTTGACTCATATTTGTCCTTAGCTGAACTTTTATCTACAAGAACAGTATTTAGTTGTAGTGCTTCTTAGGAAATGCATATCAGACAAATGTAGAAGAAAATCAGATTAAAAATTGGACTGGATATTGAGGTGGAAAAAGTGCCCTAGTATCTTTGGCTAGAGTGGAGATAAAATAAATTATAGTCTCATAGTGCATAAAGAATTAAAAGGATCTGCATCATTATATCCAGGTTCCTGTTATTTCTGACAACCACAAGACAGAATGTCACTTACATGTTTATCACACTGTAGGTAAAAATTCAGTTAGTTCCCAGTACTCTATGGGAAGGATGTTCTGGAACACATGTATAATTTCCTAAATTTATTAACAGACAGTTTATATAAATGGATTCTTACAGTCACATTAACTTCAGTCTTACAAAAAACTTCTTCATATATGCTATTTTATATTTGTAAAGATAATCTGTATGCAGATTCTCTCATATCTTTCAGCCTTCAGTGGACAAATGATGGAACAGGAATCTAATTAAGTTAAAGGGAAGGAAAGTATTAAGTACTGCACATGATGGCACCAGTTCATACTGGGAGTGTCTGCAGAAAAGAAAGTGGATGTCCTGGTGGACCAAAGGACCAGGAACCAGCAATGTGCTTCGGCACCAAAGGAAGCAAACAGCTTCCTGGGATGCGTTAGGCCGGTTGAAGGAGGTGATCCTTCTCTCAGCATCAGAAGTGTTGAGTCCAGTGGGACTTGTTCTGGGCTCTGGCCACAGGAGAGGCAGGGCATACTGATCTGAATTCAGGGAAGTGACATAAAGACGATTAAGGGACTGGAGCATTTTTACGTGAGGAGAGACTGAGAGAGTTGGGACTATTCAGCCTGAAAAAGAGAAAGCTCAGGGTGCTCATATTCATGTAAAGATAAACCTGATGAATGGAGCAAAGAAAATGGAACCAGACTTTTCTCAGTAATGTTCAGTGCCAGGGTGAAACGTGATGAGCACAAATTGAAAGAAATTGCATTTAAGCATAAGAAAAATGTTTTAACTGTAAGAGTGATCAAGCAGTGAAACAGGTTTGCCCAGAAAGGTTGTTGAGTCTTCATCCTTGGAAATGTTCAAAACCCAATTGGACATGGATTGGCGCAGATGCTCTCCAGAAGTTCAAGACAACTCCACCAGTCTGTGACTCCACATGATCCTGTGACTTCAGCAAGGCAGACTTCTATGCACTATGTCTAATTTTGTCTAGCCTGACTGGGATGTACATGCTGAGACTCTTTTTCCCTACTCAGGTTACAAGAAAAATTGTCTGGCACTATTGGACACTGCCTCTGCCTTTTGCCTCTGTGAAAACCAGGGACTGGTGAGCAGAAGTGTGCTGTGTATCAAGGTTGTACTCTGTCCTGAAATCTGGCCAGAGCATGTATTAGGAATTTTAAAGCACTCTTGGTTCATAAGAAAATAAGGATATTCATATATGATGTACTTTCACTGCAGCCAGTAGAGCACTGACAAACTGTAAATCATTGATAAACCTCACAATCAGTTCCCAATTTCATTGAACTCCTTCAGATAAAGCTTATTCTGGTTCTGATGAAAAAAAAAGAAATATTCTTTTACATAGGAAACACCCAAGAAGATAACTTTATCTTAAAACTGTTTTGAATAGCATTATAAAATTACTGCATAATTTTAAAGGGCTCTACGGAGGATTTGCTTATTCTGCTACCATCTAGAGTAGGCTTTATTATCCGTAGTGTTCAGATTTTGTAAAAGATTCCCAGAATATTTGTATTCTTCAAACTGATTAAATAAGGGTTTAAAAGCTATTTAAGAGCTTTAGAGAATGTGATTTAGAAAATGTGATGGTAATTTATAATTCAGACCAAATATAATGACTTTTTTCTTCATAGTTTCCGAAGTCTTGATTTTTGTGTCAGTTAAATCAGATTTATGACAAAAAATTCTATGTACAAAAGAACCAAAGCAAACAGAAAACAACTGATGTCAGATGTAGTAATTAACATCCCTCAAACAAGTAAATATTAAGTCTTCACAGCCCCAGTAAATTTCACATGACTAAACCTCTAGGAAAAAAAATTAGTGTCTTATAGAAATTAACAAAACCCAACAATTCTATTCAGAAAAAGAAAAGCCTGTGGTGAAAATAATGTAGTTTCAGGGGTTTTGCTCGCCAAACCATCACTATCCTATAACAGGGATAATACAGAGTTTAGTTCATTAATTAGAACAAAATAAATATTCTGCTTTATTTAAACTTGGTATTTGAACTTGTGTTTTGTTCATCAGTAGGGACTGTCCTGGTAAACTATGGGTTGTCATAGGAACTGAAGAGGGAAATGCTTGCTGTCCATCACTGAAAAACAAACAAACCAAGAGTCCCATCTTTCATTTACTGTTTTCTTCTCTTTCTTGTTAAAATCAATATATCCTTGCTAAAAATTTATGTATTTTCTTTTTTTTCTTTTTTTTTTTTTTTTTTTTCCTTGTGAGAATTATATTTGAGAAGATTAAAAGCTTTATTTAGTTGTTCACCCACCACCAATTCAATAGCAATGATTGGCTGCATACATTTTTTGCAACTCCATAGATTTCTATGATGATTATATGAATTGCCATTCTGAGAAACTAGCAGTCCATGAGTTCCTTTTATAGTCCTTAATAGTGTACTTTTTCCTCGTCATAACACATATGTTTATGATTTTTAAATATGACCTTTCATGTTGAAATGTGAAAAAAAAAAAACAAACTGAAACCTTTCGGAGTCTAATGAATATTCATTAGGCTTGACAGAAAATTACTTTCCCTTTATATGGCAAACACTGAGATCTTTTAATTAGTCACATTAGTCATAAATGGAACACAAAAAACAAATTATATCTTTCATATGCCAAAAAGAAGAACAAAACATATTTCATTTTGGATAATACATATATTTGTTATAATACAATTTAAAAATTTTATTATCAATGTTTAATGGCCATACAATATTTCATAAAATATTGAATATTTAATAATTTTATTTCCTCCCTTTTATGATACTCAGATATTGTTAAAGCAATTTATATGGAAAATTTATATTTAAAGAGAATGGTACATTTATAATAAAAGAATTATTTAAAATGTATTATAGTACAAATACAGATATCAATAATTTTAAAATTAAAACATGCTCTCATTTTCCTACTGGATACCAGGGGTAGTGGAAATTTGGATTCCCATTTTATCTCTGAGACTTTTTGCAGAGCATGAAGTGAGCTACATAAACTGTTTGGCAACCTTTTGTTTACAAGTACAGTGAAAACTAGTGAGTTGTTTTTTGCTAAGTTTATGAAGCTGACAGTCATTAAAGAGCAGGACCACATTTGGGTTTGAATAAAATCTTATTCTGCTCTAATTTGCCTTGGACAACAACTGGCCTGAAGATGTCTTTTGGAATTTGTTTACAAATAGTACATTCTCTACAACCAGGGAGAGAGTAAAATACTCTGAAGTTTACAAGAAATTGATGAGATCCAGAGCTGAGTTCTGTTCAGTCCTCCCCTGTGGACCATGTGACTCCAAATCAATTCCTTCCTCAGGCAAAGCATCAATATTTGTAATCTGTATTGTTTTTCAGTTCAAAACCCACTAACCAGCTACTCTTCTGGTATAAACTGGTTGGCAAAAATATCAAATGCTACATCTCCAGAACATGGCACTCCTTTGGAAAATATCAGTGTCTTCTCCAAAGACTGGATAACCAGACTGAAAGGAGGCTTAAAAGAGGACATGCAAGAGACAGTAAGTCCTGCAAGGTCCTGCACAGGGTTCGGGGCAATCCCAAACACAGATAAAAATGTGGTGGACAAGTAATATAATACATGTAATAATACAAATAATAATACAAATAATAATAATACAAATAATAATAATAATACAAATAATAATAATAATAATTAATAATAATAATTAATAATAAATTTAATACTAATACTAATACTAATACTAATACTAATACTAATACTAATACTAATACTAATACTAATACTAATAATAATAATAATAATAATAATAATAATAATAATAATAAATTAAATAATAATTAGATAAATTAAATAATAGTAATATTATTAAAATACATGTAATAATACAAATACCAATAATAATACTAATGTGGTGGAGAAGTAATTGGGCATGTTGGTTGATGCGAAGCTCGAGATGAGCTGACATCGTATGCTTACAGCCCAGAAAGCCAACCATACCCCAGGCTGCATCAAAAGCAGCATGAACAGCAGGTTAAGAGAGGTGATTCTCTCCCTCTGCTCTTGCAAGATACCACCTTGAGTACTGTGTCCGGTCCTGGAGTACTCAACACAAGAAGGACATGGAACTGCCAGAGCAAGTCCAAAGGAGGGCCTGCACATCAGAGGGCTGGAGCAATTCTTCCATGAAGACTGGCTGAGAGACTTAGGTTTGTTTAATCTGGAGATCAGAAGGCTCTGGAGAGACATCATAGCACAGCTGGGAGCGACTTTTGTCAAAGGTTTGTAGTGATAGGAGAAGATGTAATGTTTTGTAACTGAAAGAAGGTAGATTTAGATGAGACGTGAGGAAAAAAATATTCCTCTAAGGATGGAGAGACACAGGAATTTGTTTTCCAGAGGATTTGTGGGTGCTCCCCCCTTGGAAGTGTTTGAGGCCAGGTTGGATGGGCTTTGAGCAACTTGGTGTAGTGGAAGGTATCTCTATCTGTGGCATGGGAGTTGCAACTAGATGATCCTTAAGGTAACTTCCAACCCAAGCCATTCTATGATTCTATGATTAAGACCTTGTATAAAAAATGTTGCTGCATATAGTCTCATGTCAAATCTTGCTCAGTCACAGAGTAGAAAAGGTGTTGCTCCTCTTTCAAAATGGACACAGCTGGAAGTTAGGTGTTTCTTTTTTCTTGCTTGCTTTCCACTGCCAAAATAAAAAGGAGTACAGAAGGGACAAGTTTCTACCTTCTGTCTATGGGGAGTCTGAGAAAACAAACCAATCATTTTCAGGGTGAAAATGAGAAAATCTGAATATTACCAGTCATGCAGTCTGCATATATTAATAATGAACAAAAGTTGAGAAGCTTATTCTGTGTATGAGCAAAAGTGAACTGTAAAAGGGCAGAGGATTTGGGGAATCATATCTTCTCTTCATAGTTCCTAACTAGGCAAAAGTGTCCTCCTATGATTTAGACTCCGTAAGAGATGAAAGCCCACCATATTTCATACTTTCATAAGTCTTTAAATCAGGGTCAGCATAACATTCAAAGTGTTTGGATTTCTACTCATGTAAACAAGAAAACTACCTACTTTTCTTTCATCAGATCTTTGGAAACCAAATATTTTAATACATGGTGCTTTGGTGGAATACTGCTAAATTCTGTCATGGTAAGCCCTTCTCTTGACAAACTGAATTTTGAACTAAGGTGTGATCTCTTTTCATTTTAGGCTGTATTCATTTTCTTTTAAATGATATTTTATGTCAAAATCTAAAACTTTATTCATGGCCTGATTTAACAAAACAAACTGTAGACAATCAAAGAAAATCAAGCACACTTTATATCATGGGCATCTTCTGCAGTAAGCCATTCAAATGGAACAGTTATAGAAAGCCAGTCCTAGTTAAATTTTGAGATTTGTTGAAGGATTATTATATTAATCTATTACATTACTAGACTATTTAAAAAATATATAATTAAATAAAATAAAACAATGGATAAAAGGAAGGCCAAATAAGTTTAAGTTGTATTTGTTAACATTTAATAGCTATTTATTAAGATGCAATCTTATTTGTAGACAACTGCAAGATCAGTCAGGAGAAAAACATGTGAAACAGCCAGAAGTACTATAAACAGAACTTTTAAGTTTATGTTAGTCAATGTAAAAATCATCTGTGCCTAACAAAAATAAAAGTATGAGAAAGAGTTCTTGAATTTAGTATTAGTGATTTTATTGACTACAAAAAAAATTTAAATATAATCTGTATTATTATTTAGGTTTTGTGTCCTGATACTGTATCAGAGTGCAGTTAGGATCACTAACTGCCATTGGTTAAAATATTTTATGGATAAGAAAACACAGTTCATGCCCTAAAACTATGACAATTCACCTCTGATATTCAGTTAAAATTCTACATATTTTGGAATTACATCAAATACAATACAATAGGAAACCAATTTCATTTTAAGCCAAAGGTTGAATATTCCTCTTCTTTACTCTCGCTGAAATAAATAGAGCTACTACAAATTTTTCTAGGGTGAAGTATAATGAAAAATGGTTGTACAAAGACAGAGCCACATGTGTTTCCAGGCAGAATGAGACAGGAACAAACACTGACTCCAACCGAAACTCAAAATGCTGCACAGTAGTGCCCAAGTGTAAGAAGAGTTAGACAAAGTCCATTGTTCTCTGGATTTGCCCAGAGTATGATCAGTTCTGCAAGAAAGTTAACTTGAGAAGTATGAGTTTTGGGAGTAATGAAAGGGAATCTTTACAGACATACTATTTCATGTATCAGTGACCACATTTTCCTCTTGGGTGCATCAAAATAGGGAAAATGAATCATGGGACTTCAATTGGAGAGAAACAAATGCTTCCTGTCTGTGGCACAGTGCTACATTTCCCCTGCTCTAAAAGTTCTCATCAGCAGCTCACCAGCTAGCTGATCTCCTGCATCTAACACTACATCCTGAAAAGCTAGAAAAAAAATGCAGCACTGTGATGGGGAGGTAGCTGGCAGAAGAACAGCTAAGAGACAAGGGAGTAATGCCCACATAAAATGGCATCCAAGAAAAAATTCTGTCCTGACTCTGCCATCACTGTCCTAGCCATGGAAATCTGAAAAGCCTTGAGACCACTAAACTGTTGAATTACAGCTGTGATGCATGACACTTTCAGCATTACTGAACATGCTGGCAGCAAATACTGTTTTAAAAGCTATTTATGTTGTGATATTTTCTTGCTTGTTGCACGCAACTTTCACATGGCAGAAAGCATCTTGTGGAGACATTCATCCCTTCTTCAAGGGCATCTACCCCTCTCGTTCCTTTTAACATTCTCCACTTGGCAAGTTTGTCTTCTTAAATAAGGAGCAAAAATGAAAGGTACACACAGTTCCCCCATCAAGTAATTGTTTTTTCCCTCTATCAGTAATTTCTAACTTTTTGGAGTGTTATTCTCTTCTGACTAGGTGAATGTATATACAGGTTTTTCACTTGCTACACAAGATGTAGAAGAAATAACCAACAATACAAATATTCATTAAGCTAAAACACCTAAAGATTTTGACTTGAGCCCAGGAATTGGGATCAAGATTACTCTAACTAGAAATATAGTGTTGATGGACATATGACAGGATTTTGGCTCTGTTTAAGAATTCCTTTGGGCATTTCAGTCCCTAAAAATATAGCTGTTAATACTGCAACGGGCTTTCCCAGGAGAAATCTTTACCCACAAATGTGTATCATAACTGTACAGAAAATTGGCTTGATCTAAGTAAAGCTTATAGTTTAAATCAAGAGAACAGGACAGGAAAGAAAAAAAAAAAATTCTTTATCTTAGGCTAAGAGGCATATCTTTTTTATTTCTCCATTAGGTTTAGTCTTAAGGCTTCAAATAACCTAATCAGTGTATATTTTTTTTTATACAATATATAGCTATAAACTTTCCCAGCTCTGATAGAAGCTATCCTTGATTTTCCACTTCCATGTCAGTGTAAGCAAATATCCACAGAACTCTTATGCTGTTCCTTTTTAAATTGCTTTGCAAGAGCATTGTGATACAGTCACAAAACAACTCTCCATTGCTATGGATTCAGTAACAACTGAACATCAAATTTGTTTTAAAAATATGATTGCATGATGCTTGTTATCTTAGCTATCCATTGCCTGTTGTCTAAAGAGAAGGGAATTAGTTGTTCTCTGCAAGTGATATTTTTCTAATTATTTTAAGTAATGTTTTGTACAAAAAAAGCACTGACTTTTCTGGTACAACAGCACTGTACCAAATCAGACTAGTATTATTGTTCCATTCCTAATGATAACCATTATGTCAGTAACAATAAGTACTAATTTTAATCTAGAAACTCTGTGCATACAGATTAATATATATTTGAAACAAGTTATTTTGGCACCATTAGTTCACACAGCCTTAGCTCAAGACCTCTCAGAAGGACTGGTAAATGTAATGTTGCCTTACTAATAAATGAGAAGGGAAAAATAAGAAAAAAAGTCTTACAGACAGGTAGTTCTTTTTCCCACTGCTCCTATTGCTATGCTTTTTGCTATTTTACCCCATATGGCACTAGTTTTTCCTCCAAAGTCTACATCCTCTTCACTCCTACAGTGGAGGACTTATGAGATACCGTATCAAAGTAGCTGAAGAATGGACAACTGTGTAGCTGTGCCTGGGAGGAGCAATAGTGAAGATTGCTTTATACAGTGTTTTTCTGGGACCTACAGTTAATGTGGAAACAAACTATAGGATGCCAAAACTGATGTAAGTACAAGAGCATCATCCTAGATAACTAGAGCTTGTGCCTCTATAGTGTTTTGAATTGCAATAGATTTGCTTTATACTCTCCGTTAGTTTTAAATTTATAATAATTATTATGTGCATAAATATCAACATAGATCCATATATATATATACATACACACATGCATATATATATAGTCATATACATACAAAGGACTGTGAAGAATGCTTTACATTCACAGTTGCTAGTAAAGACTAGATTCAACTTTTTCCTTGAATGGAAATTTGAAAATTATGTCCCTGAACAAATATCGTTCAGTTTCAGTGATGGGGTAATATGGATGCTCCACACACAAAATATACATGCATACACATAAACAGCCAATCTTAGGAATATTGCATTTAGCAGTTAATTCTGAAAAAAGACATTTTGTTGAATTATTTAGTCTTACAGTTAGACAATACATCAAACATTTTTTTAATAACACCATCATAATAGTTGCATTTGATGTTCAGCAGCAGATGGCATCAGAGACGTAATTCCGCTTACGCCTGCAGTTACACGTTATCAGCTACTTCAGATATAAGTAAATTATTCTTGTTTCTCTATTTATAAGATAACATTGTGCCAATGTTGATGACCCCAGCAAATGCTCTTTATCTCAGCATCAGTACTGCACTAGACTTCTGCATCATTGTGCTATTGAAGCACAAATCTTTCATGTTTCAGGACAGTTTTCCAAGTGAGAAGCTTTTGTCATGCATTGACACAACCTTAAAGTGTTATGTCAGGGGAAAAATGCAGGAAGGGGAATAACTTTCACAGTATATAAATAAAAATAGTGATCGTATGTAAAACATCTTGGAAAAACTTAAACAGAAAATTGTGTTGAATTTTTGAAGTGTCTAGTTGGATCTATGACATTACTTTCCCTTCCTTTAGTCTTTTGGTTATTAATAAAGAAATTTCTTCCAACTTCAGCATCTGGCTTATTGGCACAGTTTATTGGAGCATTTTGCTTTTTCCACAGGTTATTAATATATTTCTAACCAGGCCCTGTTGTACTTTCCATTTCCATTTGTGTTTGTTGTGCCAGATCCTCCATCAGTAATGAAAACTCTATCTAAAGCCTGTTGAATTCAGTGGAAAGTGTACTTCTGATTTGTGTTTTGGAATCAAGGCCTATATACCTTATAAATTGCTCTTGCAGGCACTACAGCAGTCTTCTAATTGAGTGTTACCATCAGATGGTGAATATAAACCAATTTGCCAACTGAATACACCAGCTGCACTTCACTATAGAGAACAAGAAGGTAGAAGACTGTAGATACATTTTTACATGTGGTATCTATCATCCAAATCTGATGCAGCAATTCCTTATTCAGTGTGAGAATATAGTGGTGTGTAAATGTTTCATAAATTCAGGGACATGTTTTCAGTGGATTATATTACGAGGTGTTATTTTTTGATTTGTAAATCCGGGAATTACTGGCTGTCCGTATGTCTTTCACATGAATTACAGCTGATGACTAGGTAACAGGAAAGCTATGTCATGAAAACAAACAAAAAAAATAGAAAATTAAAAGTCAGATGTCATAGAAAATTATTTGTGTTTTTTTTAATGACATCCTCAACAAAAAACAAAGTAAATGACACTGTCTTCTCTGCTCCTCCGTCTTCCTCTCTTCTCAGTCAATATCTCTGTAGCTAAGCCATTTTTCTGGCATACAACAGGCACAATTTCAAGGCCTCTCCAAAAGGAGCTCTTCCACCAGAGGTGTACACATCTGCAGGGTGAAAGGCTGCACATCTGTGTGCTCTGGAGCCAGTCCTGAGACATGAGTAATAAATTGTCCTGATGTCCCCAGCCGTGTAATACAAGACAGGTGGGAATGCAGTGCTGCAGCCAGGGGCTTCTCTCCTGCTGCAAGGGCCAGTGTGCCAGAGGCAAACACTGGCCTGGTATGAGCCACCAGTAATAAATAGAGAAGGCGGCTAACGTCCACACCAACATGAACACGTTCATGTTGGCTCTGATCATTAGGTTGCTGACTCCTCTAGAGTGATGATCCTTGTCTTCTCTGTTTGTGCTTTAAGATTTACCTGTGAAATATTCTAAGTAATATTTTTGTGAAAAATAGACATATTGCCACTGAAACAGACAGTTGAAATCTCATTGCTATTTAATGGAAAAACATTATTTGTTCAACAATTCCTTTTTGCTTTCACATCACACTTCTAAACAGACACAGGAAGTGGTGGGTGTAGCTGGATAGCCATTTCAGAAAACATCAGAGGAAAATCAGTGAAATATGACTTGAGCCAAACAAAAATCATGAGCAAGTAAGGGAGGCTTTAAAATATAAGTAGCACGAAGTCAATGTGACTTCTGCTTCTGAATATTTCAATGTGCTTGATACTGCTATCTTAAATCATTCTTCAGATCAGCTTTCTGTCATGTGAATGTTGCTACTAATGATAATGATTTCACTTGACTAGGAAATATTATTCTGTTGCTAGGAAGTGATTGTGGTAACCAAGATGCTCTATAATGACAATAAGCTTATAATAGCTTCCTTTAAGTGTGATATTAGAAAAGTTAATATTGTCATCTCACATGGCACATCTGTGATCATTCAATAATAGAAAAGCCTAAGAAATTAATCTCCAGAAATGACAAGCTACAACATTTTCTTGCAGAATGGTTGCAGAAGAAGAAACATCTGAAACTTTGGCAAGCAAATTAAAGTGGATGTTGTGTAGGAGAAACTTTTGGAGGTCAAAGGAGAAAGCTGTGGAGACAAGTTCCGCCTGGACGCGTTCCTGTGTGATGTGCTCCAGGTGACCATGCTCTGGCAGAGGGGTTGGACTAGATGATCTTTTGAGGTCCCTTCCAACGCCTAGGATTCTGTGATTCTGTGATTGTGTGATAGGTGTGATGATTCTCATTCAGGTATTGCACTTCCTCAAAAATCTCACAAAGTTGAAATAATTTAGTGTTCATGCTCAGAGAATGAACAACCACAGGGGAGACTGGTGGTTTGATATTTCTCTTATTCTTTTTTCTAGTAATCATATGAATCAACAATAAAAACCATTGAGCTGGAATTGAGATTTTTTTCACAACCATTCTGCACAAGTACCAGTAACTTCACAGGTACAGGGCAATAAAAACAACACATGCAGCTTCTGAATCTAATCTCTTGACCACTTTGCTGAAAACTGTGGGAAAATTGCAATGGCTTCTAGTTAGAATCTTGCACGGTCCATGGGAGTGCCAAGACTATTTGTGTTTTAAGCTTTATTATTTTAAGATGCTGGATTATAATTTTCCTGGAATAATCTTGGGATATGGTTTTGTGGTTATTTGCTATGAGGTGAAATGTCTAAATAAAAGTATTGTGGTTGGACAGAAATATTGTAATAAATGTTTACCATATAAGGATTTTTTCTCTCTCATTTTCAATAGCATTATAGCTCAATTTCCACTTTTGTGTTTGTATTTTTAAATCTGTAAATAATTGAGTGCTCATTTTATTGTACATTTGAGTCTAATTACTTCTTTGGTGGGCCCAATCTGGTATTTAGACATCTAAGTGCTTGAGAACATCAACCGATATTTGCAAATGTAACTGCTTGCAGTATCAAAAAGGCAAGTGAAATGTGGAGTTCTCTAAGGAAATGAGCCCTTCTATATGATCTGCTTATTTATATAATACACACAAAAGGCCAATTCACTTTTGGAAAGATAGAGTGAAATTCTTGGAAAATCCCATATCTTTCCTCATTGATGCTGTAAGAAGCAGTCAAAAGAAAATGTTCATATTAGGCAACAGTGAAATGTATTATAAAAAATCATTATACAACATAGTAATGAGGATGGTATTTCAGTTCTAGAATGTTTTCTGAATGCTTGGTTTATATCAAATATGAATGGAGAAATTAATAAAAAAACCAAAATCTTTCTGTGTGTTTTTTTCAGAAATGGCTCTGAGGAAAAAGGGATATTGACAGATATTTAAGTAACTATCCCATTAAAATGTAATACATAGTTATATATATTTGAGAAAATCTTATTTTCAGAATTCAGCAATTGAC
This sequence comes from Chaetura pelagica, assembly GCF_000747805.2. Lineage (NCBI taxonomy): Eukaryota > Metazoa > Chordata > Aves > Apodiformes > Apodidae > Chaetura > Chaetura pelagica. The sequence continues at coordinate 1,752,004 of NW_009952880.1, read as the reverse complement.
TGTGAAATGGTTAAACAGTGAGCATACTTGCAAGAGATAAAAATCAACCAAAAGTAATTAAAATTACTTCTTAGTATGTTTAAAATACATATATATATATTTACTACAATAGCAATTTTTCATTCACAGATATCTCTAAGAAATATCTTATTGAGGTAGAAATAAAACTGGAAACATGAAACTATAGTAGCATAAATACGTGATTACCACATCGTGGTTGAGTATGAAAATTCCTTTGCTTAAACCATTACTGACCCAAGTGATTTTATCACCTAATAATTGCTTCCCTAGAACTGTGGTAACAACTATTGTATGATTTTAAAGAAACATAGATAACCAAAAGAGTTAAAAAATGTTATTTTTAAGTAAAAATAGGTACTTAAAAAAAAAAAAAAAAAAAAAAAAGGTCCTCTAGGAATACTTTTATTTGGCTGAAAAAATAGGATCAAAGGAACTGACAGATTTAAGAATAAATCCTCTTTGTAGATGACTCACATAATATTCAGGCTAGGTTTAAGGTTCATTTTGAGAATGCAGAGTTTCAGTTTCATCTTCTCTGCCTCCAGACCACACATTATATGAAGCATCACCTTCAGATTTACATACTTTTTTAAAGCATGGGTGGAGATACTTTAGTGTGTTATAAATTTAGTCTGGATAGCAGTAGAAGTGTGAAGATTAGGAACAGCTGTTATATAAGTTTATTTGCTAAGTTTCCTAGGTTTCAGTGCTTAGCAGACAATAATACATACTTTCCATTTTCACTATTCTAGTACACTGAATTTTTTCTTCCTTCTTTTCCTCTTAGATTGTTCTCTCTCTGCATCCTTGAGTAGCTCATCATTTAAAATGTCTGAAGTGAAAGAAAAAACAATGGTTTTTTTTGTCTTGCACTGCTGCTGAAGCTAATAATCTGTCTTTTCCAGCCCTGGCTTTCTCTTTTTGGTGGTGTGATCCTTTTAGTATGGACTTCCTTGAATAATTAACTAAGGATTTCACACTGCAGAGGAATGTACTGGATGCAACTTGATCAAGATCAGTCATATCAGCTATGGGAAAGATAATTGCTTCCAAAATCACTTGCTGCCCTTCTGAGCTGAGCTTGGTTGCCTACCTCCAAACAATATATTGTGTTTTCATCTCTCATTGTCACCAGCTTCCTACCCCTTTATGCAAATACAGCATATATAAAAAATGTCTAAGAGACTTAGACAACAGGGAAAGGAGAAAGAAACGAGGTGCATAAGTTTCTCCACTATCTCTGGAACTCTGCAGCTGGTTCCTGTTCTTCCCTGACCAAGTATGTAAAAACTATTATCAAGTAAGATCTCACTTCTGGCTTTATGTGAATAATATATAATGCAATTAGACAACCATGAGTAAAACATTGATCTAAATGGGATAAAGCCAGTTTCACATCTTGTGTAGTTTGCATTGTCCATCGTGACAATCTGACATCTTTGCCTAACATATTTACTAAGTTTGGCATGACCAGCTTTGGTTATAGGGACATCTTTACCATATTTCTTTTAGTACTGAGGTGCCACCTGTGCACACAATGCATAGAAGACCTTTGCTGCCTTAGAGGCAAGGAGGACAACTGAGAGAGGCAGTTAAGACACTTAGATTAGTGGTGAATATTTTAATATTTGCATGTAAAAGGGACTGTTTCAAAGGTTATCCACTAAGCAGCTGTTATTCTATTCTGTGTATACTGGTTTTTCCCTGCAGGTTGCAGCTCCGTATGGCAGCACAACACCCTGGTGTAGCAGCCAGTTCTCTCAGTTCTGTATTATCTGTGAAGATGACCAGGGTGCACTCCATCCCCCAGTCCAGGCCTTTAAAAGATTCAACAGCTTGGTCCCAGTATTGACCCATGGGGTTATGTGCTGCTTTTGGTCAGGGTAGAGTTAATTTTCTTAATAGTAGCTAGTATGGGGCTATGTTTTGGTTTTGTGCTGGAAACTGTGTTGATAACACAGGGATGTTTTGCCTATTGCTGAGTAGTGCTAAGATTCAGTCAAGGTTTTTTGGTTCTCACCCCACCCCATTAACATGTAGGCTGGGAATGCACAAGAAGATGGGAGGGGACACAGCTGGGACAGTTGACCCCAGCTGACCAAAGGGATACTGCATACCATATGATGTCATGCTCAGCAATAAACCAGGGGGGAGTTGGGCTGAGGGGGTGCTCCTCATGGACTGACTGGTCATTAGTTTGTTGGTTTTGAACAATAATTTTCATTTGCATCACTTATGTTTCTTGTGGTTTATTTCTCTCTGTTTTTTTCATTTTAATTACAAATTACTATTAATATTATTATATTTTATTTCAGTTATTATTCTGCTCTTAGTTCAACCCATGAGTTTTCACACTTGTACCTTTCCAGTTCTCTCCTCCACCCCACTGGGGGACAGTAAGGAACAGCTGTATGTTGCTTAGTTGCTGGCCAGGATTAAATCACTTGAATATAGCAGCAGTGACGGCCTCCAGCTGAACCCTTCACCACTGATCACAGAACTCTGGACCAGCTCAGCCAGTTTTTAATCCATGTCACTCTCTACTTATCTAAACCATACTTTGCCAGTTTCTCTATTAGGATGTTGTGACAGAGTATGTCAAATTCTTTGCTAAAGTTGAGGTAAATAATATGAACAGCTCTCTCTGTCTATCAAAACAGTCACATCACTGAGGTTGGTCAAGCATGATTTTTCCTTCATAAATCCCTTCAGACTACTCTCATCACCTTTTTAACCAGAGTGTGTTTGGAAAAACATTCATGTTGGATTTTTGCCATCACATTCCCAAGGTCTAAGGTTAAGCTAACTGGCCCAGATCTCTCTTCTGTCCAGATCTTTATCGCATGGGGCTCTTCCAAGCAGATCTCTGAAGAGTCTGAAATTTTTCTCACCTGAAATCCAGGTTGTGGGCCTCCTTTTTGCCTTCCTCCCTCCTCTTAAGACCCCGAACTCCACTACCTCTTGGTCACTGCAGCCAAGGCAGCCCTGAATTTCACATCCTTGAATAGTTCTTTCTTGTTCATAAGTATCAGGTCCAGCAGAGAGCACACCTTTCTTTGCTGGTTCTTCAGTTACCTGTGCCAGGAAATTGCCTTCAACACACTCTAAAAATCTTTCAAATTACCTGAGTACTGATGTATTGTTCATCTAGCAGATGTTAGGGCAGTTGGAGTCCCTCATAATGACCAGGGCTGTAAGTGCAAGGCTTCTTCCAGTTGTTTGAAGAAGGTCCTATCTACTTCTTCCTGATAAGGTGGTCTATAGCAGATACTACAACAGTACCCATGTTGGTCCACCTGCTTGACTGACTTGTAGAGATACCATGGAAGCAGAACTCCATGCGTTCCAGCTTTTCCACATAAAAGACAATTCCCCCTCCTTGCCTTCCCCAACTCTCCTCCTAGAAGGCTGTATCCCATCATTGAGGCACTAAGTCCTGTGCACATTTCCACATCTTTGTGTAGTGTCACTGTGGTTGTAAAGGCAGAACTGTAAAAAAAAAAGAAGATTGGAGGGAAATGGTTGCTTACAAGACAAGAAAGAAAAGCAAGCTGGCTTAAGGCAATCTTTGTTTTACTTATTTATGTGACCAAAATAATATTTCAAAAATGGAAACAGCTAGTGCCTGTTTTGTATTAGTATGACAGGTTGAAAATATAGGGAGTGTAAAACTTTGACTCAGAACTGACTGGCTGATTAAATTCAATAGTCTTGTAATAGAATTTTGTAAGACTTTGCAGAGGTGTATAGTACAGAAATGTGACTGCATGCTGAATAAGCTTTTATCCTCCATTTTTTAGTATCAATACTGTGCAAACCAGTCTCTGAAATATATTCTTAACTAAAATATTTGCTGTATTTAGTTTTTGTGGAGGGAAAAGCATGTGGAATATGTAAGTTTTCAGTTATTTGAATCAAATTAACTTGTAAAATGTGCATTTTACAGACTGCATGGATGTTTGTATCTTATCTTTTGAAAATTACTTAGAAGAGATACAGCTGATCTACTTCCTGCTTTCTTGTTATCAGCAGTACCCTTACTCCAGTATTACCAAAACATAAATCAAATTCACTTTTATCAATCAAAGTTCATTTACAGGATATTTCAGCTACAGAGATAAAAGATCAAACAGAGGCTAAACTAATAACTTCTGAAAGTGAAACATGACATTTTCAAAATAATTTTCTGTAGATATAAGACAATTCTCTCTCTTTCTTTTTTTTTTTTTTTTTTTCTTTTCTGTTTCATATATATTTCCCTTCCATTCCAAAGAGATTTTGCTACAGAGGACTGCAGAAACAAAAATAACTTGGGTTTTGATAACACAATGGTTTCTATAGCAACATATTAATGTGACAAACACAAGGTAATTAAGGATGGTGAAAGAGATACTTTGACTTTGGAATATATTCAAATGTAAAACAAAAAGCAAAATACTGTAATGCAGAAACCATTGCTGATTAATATATGTTATGGTGTGTTTTGCAATACCAGACATTTAAAAATATAAACAGAGAAACAGTAATAATAAGCAAAACCAGAATCTTTCTTATTTAGATAAACATAGCCTCAAAGAAAATACTGTATAAAAAATGTTTGCATCTGTAAATTAATCTTTATCAAAACTACAAGTAGCAGCAGTGTATTTCACAAAGAACAGAGAGGTACATATTGAGTATCTAGTAGATAGAAACCTGACTGATCTTGACATTTTTCTTTACACACATTTATGTAGTTGTATTACTGTCATGGTTTAACGCTGGGCTGGCAATTAATGACTGACAGATGCACACAAACAAGTCAACATCTTTCTTACTGGAATAGACAATGCAGGATAGGCCATGACTTTTTTCTTCATTTGACTGTTTCATAAATTTCCAATGAGCTATACATGTTTAGCCAAATTTGAAGGCAATGACAAAACTCCATTCACAGCAAAGATGAAAACAATGAAGTGGGGGAACCCAGATTTAGAGGCTTCCAGGGAGTATAGGGTGGGTACCTGTAATACAGAATCAAAATGTTATTCTACAACTAATGTTCTTTTCACATTCAGAAAGCCTTTTGTAGTTTTACATGATCAACTGATTTCCATTTTCTGGTTTCTTAAGGAAAAAAATACTGGGGACTGGAAATGAGAGCCATTACTTATAAATTGTGTATCATTAGAAGACCAGGGATATTCAGATAGCTCTGAACTTTCACAATTTGTAGTAAAAGCCAGTGAGGAAGGCACAATGGGAAGGTCTACATAAACTTGAGGACAGTGAAAGTAATTTCTCTCTGTTGCTCCTTCTTCACTCTTTTCCTTACTCCAGCATGAAGTCCTCCACAGTTTGTAGGGTGGATACCTGGTCCACCATGGACTTCTGCAAGGAGTTTGCAGGGAAACACCTGCTCTACTGTGCTCTCCTTCAGGCTGCAGGCAAACCTCTGCTGCAGTGCCTGGAGCACCTCCTCCCCCTCCTTCTTCTCCAACCTTGGTGTTCCTGATGTTCTGTCTTACACTTCTTTTCCTCTCTGGTCTCTAGTGTTTTGGTGTTTTCTTAAATATATTGTTGTACAGGTGTCACCAGCTTGACTGTTAGGCTCAGTTCTGTCCTGCGTTGGTCCTTCAGAGGTGGCTGGAACTGTCTGGAACAAGCCATGTCTGACATTATTCTTAGAGAGACCACTGCAGCTTCTCACCTGACAAAACCTGGACATTGACAACCAGTACACACACAGACAAAAGGTTGCTGAAAAGATTCTACTGTAATTTTGCTCTTGCACTGCACAAGAAAGTCTTCAATAATACCTCTAACACTGAACAGCTGACTGTATTACTGAAAGCTTCTGAGTTTGATATAGCCATGTTATTTAAAGAGATTGTGAAGGCAGGACATCAATCCACAGTGGTGAGCCTGAGCCTCCTGCTGTGTTTATTGCAAAGGCTGCCCCAAGCTTGGGACTACGAAGCTCTCGGGATAAGGAAGCAAAGACTCTTGTGGCCCCCAAGTATAAATACTGTTCCCTTCTGTGCCCTTGGCTTCTGACCTTGGCATTCTTCAGCCATGTTACCTAATGATCTATGCAGACTCGAGAAAGACTTTGGCTATTCTTTATGAGGAACAAAATATTTTTTTTATTTTTATTTTTTCATGCCATCTGAAAACACCTGCCAATAACTTTTATAAGTGTAGCTCCCATGTGTTACAAATGTCATATCTTTTACAGGAGGATGTGTACATGGGGGAAACTATTTAAGTAGCAAACTTGATTATTACCTACTTACACATTTTTATATCTCCACTCTGGCAAATGTGTTTCGTTGCTACCTTATGCTAAATTTAATGGCCCTCATAAAATTATTCATTGAACTAACCTGTACCCCATTATAGTTTCTCCATGTTCTGTAGAAGGACTCAGGAAGAGCAGCATTCACAATGACAGTGCTGGATTCCACTGAAAGGCTGCAGCTTTCCCTAGTTCATGACATTAGGGTCATGGCTGAGTATTACAAGAGTTCATACTTTCAGTCTGTCACTGGTCTATTGCTACTACTTTCCTGAGCTTGCACATAGACTGGCAGCAACGCGTTATTCCTTATCAGAGGGGAAACAAAAAAAGAGTAAGGAGAAAAATAATACACATAAAAATATATATTAAATGTAAAAGTTATTCTGAATATCCTGCCTTCTGGTATGTTCCATTTATTTCTAAGTAATTTACTAAGTCATTTTCTAACTCTAGTTTTACACAACAGAGGTTTGAATAGGAGAGCTTGGGAATTTTCTGAATGTGACTGACAGGGCAGAATAAGCAGGGGAAGAAAACACTAAAAATAAAAATTGAAACTTCTCCAAAAGGGATTACTATGTTATGTCTTCCTCTGCTATGCTTGGGGTTTTTGTTTCTTTTTTTTGTTTTTTTTGGGGGGTTTTGGTGTTAATGTTTGGGTTTTTTGCAAGGAAACAAGCAAACACTCCATTGATATCTCTAAAAACAATTGAAATCTTTTGGGTTGTTCCAGGATCAAGCTTAAAAGCTCATAACTGTATCTGAAAGCAAACTGTCAGACTTCTGACTTATTTAGTGGGTATTTTTTAGTTATTTACAATGACAAATTGAAGGTAAAGCACTTCAGAAATTGCACTTACAGTAGAATATGGTGTTTAGCGTGGTTTTATTAAATGCAACATCTACAGCAATTATTTTCACAGAAAATGTCATTGTTGTCCTCCATTAAACCATTAAACATTATTTTCTTCTTTCTGTCTTTCTTTTCCTTTTCTATCTTTCTTCTTTTTTCTTCATTTCTTTCCTCCTTCTTTTCTTTTTAAATTACTGGACAGAAAAAAAAAAATAATAAATTCTGTATTTATCATATTAGTCAAGATCAATTTCTGCATAAAATACAAATAAACATCAACAAAAATATTGAAAACATGCAATTAATGCCTAAAAAAAAATCATCCTGGAACCTGCTAGTCAAACTAATTTCTTTTAATTCATCTCTGATTGCTGGGGCTACTTTTTCCTTGGGGACAGTGAAATACATTCCTAGCATAACATTATAACCTGTGAAATCTTTCTTAATCTCCTTTCCCTCCTGCACTAAGCAGAGAAAACTTATATGACAGCAGCACACTGATGAAGTACTCCCTCTAATCAGGAAGGATGTTGCTGGCTGAGATTTTCACCAGCTGGAAAACAGAGGAGCTGCCACTGCACTGTCAACACTGAAGGACTCAACCAGTTTATTGAACATTGAAGCAACTTTACTGCTACATTTCACATAAATTATGAGCAAAATATTACATGGAATCTACTATGTTAGTCAAGAGTGCATATATGTGAACATATATATATTCATTATATATATATATAATAAAAATTATACAAAAATACTATAATTATAAACACAATGTATTATATATAAATACATCTTACATCAATATCTTATACGAACATCTTATACCTTCTTACTTATAGTATCTACGGGTATTATATATTCATACATCCATGCTAGAGAAAATACAAATATTTTCTGAAAGATATGGGCTTGGTGAGAATTCACTGGAGATTGGCACAAGTTGGACTTGCAGCAACTGTAAGTCAGTTCTATTCCTCTAGTGCATTTTACTCTCTAATTTATATATCCTTAGCTAAGGAGCTATTATTTTAGGAATGTTGCTATTCTTTTTTACCAATCACACAACGGAAAAATTTACTCAGATAGTCTCTTTTTTGTGGGTGCATTCAGGTCAGTGACTGTTATTTTTTTATGACATAGAGTTTGTTTATGAGTCAAAAGTTCAGATTGTTTTATTATAATTCCCATGAACATCCTGCCATAGCTTTACTTCACAAGAAATTCTGCTTTTAAAAATCCAAGATCTGATAAAAATTAGGTAAGAACTCATAGTTAGTATGTCTTGAATTTCCTCTCTTTTATTGTGATGTAAAGAGAGAAGAAATTTGAGTCCACTATGCAGCTCTCTATGTATTCTGAAAGAAAAGGCCCTTCTTTCCCGTTATAAGCCCATAATACATCAACACCTGGAATACCAAATGTAATTCTGATTATCCCATCTCTCAAGGTCGCTCAAGGACAGAGAGACAATGAAACTGCAAAAGGCAATGAGAAGGGTAAGGTAGATAATTGGAAGTATAAGATAAGTACAGATTAAGTTAAAATTAAATGGTTGAAAGAATTAGATGAGTAAAAAGGTAGATGTGATGCTGGTCTGCAAAATCAAGAAGGTTACAGAGAATCTGAATGAGAAACAATCAGTATTTCTTCAAATGGAAGAATCAGTGCACACCCAATTAAATTTATGGCACAAAAAATAAAGTAAAAGGAGTATTTTCTTCACATAACACGCTTCACATGCAAGTGTCCAAAATCTAGACAAAATTTAAACGAAATTAATGGGGAAAAGGTACATTTGTATTATTAAACATGATGATTTCTTTTTGCAACTAGTTAAAAGATACAGTGGGAAATATATCATTTTATATTTTTCCTCAATAAATACATTTGCTGGTGCTCTTGGAGAAAGGAGACAAGGTTAAATCTTCGGCCCGACTTAGCATTGCATCCTTTCAAATTCTTACACAGAGCTAGCACATATTGTTTACATTACAGAGAAAGGTGTTGATCAATGGTGATGTAATCAGAAGGCCTGAAATGTGCTATAAGCATATTTTAATAAAATAGAAACTTAAGCAAAAGATAAATCTGAACTTGTGTAAGCCTGAAATTAAAATTTATTAGCTTTATTGACACAAGGTATTTTTAAGTACTATAAATATGAAGGTATTTAACACGTATTTAGCAAAACAAAAGGAAACTTAGAGAAAAAAATATCCACAATTTTTTTGGTGGAGTACTGCCTATTTGAGTTGGCTTGTCTGCACAACAAAAAGTACAATAACCACTAACTACTGCTGAATCACTGGGAGTACTGGACTTCCTGACAGTAGATGTCTAGTGATTGTTCACTGTATTCCTGGACTTTCCTGAGCAGTGCACCAGTTCTTTCATTGATGCTTATGTGTCCAAGCTTCAGATGCTTCCGATTTTAACAAGCTGCTACGATTTTCCTGAGGCATGAAAAAAAGAGCAGGAGAAAAGTATTTTTTAACAGTTCGTATCTCAGCAAAAGCACTACAAGTGGGTGACAGTATAAGTGATGACATTTGTTCTTTCTAAAATTCCATTAGTGCTACAGGTTTTGTTTTATATACTTTCTAGCACATAAGGGCCTAAAAATTTTAATACCACAGGAATATTTTATCATTTGTCCACTCTAAAGGCTGTAGAGTAGGACTTGGAAGCAGGACTCTAATGCCTGTGGCATCTCACTCTTGGTTTTCCCCACTACAGTTTTTTCCTGAGAATTTTTCCTGACTAATGACAAAGTCTAGAAAATTGGGCTGCTGAACATTAGATCTGATACTATAGCTACTATAGCTTTATTTGTGCTAGGCTGAGCACACATTAATTCAAGAGAGTAACAGTGATATTTGTCACTTCCAGCTAAGAAAGTAGCAGGCAGCATGTTTCAGCTTGTCACTGTTTTTCCTGCATTTTCAGCTGAAAGACTGTGATTGAGGGAGAGCTCTCAGAGTCAGTCTCTGGTCTAGGATAGAATCATAGAATCATGGAATGGCTGGGGTTGGAAGGGACATTAAAGATCATCCAGTTCCAACCCCGTTGCATGTGCAGGGACACCTTCCACTAGACCATGTTGCTCAAAGCTCCATTCAACCTGGCCTTGAACACTTCAGGGAAGAGGCATCCACAATTTCCCTGGGAAACCTGCTCCAGTGTCTCACCAAACTTACACTAAAGAATTTTCTCCTAATATTTAACCTAAATCTCCCCTCTTCCAGTTTTTACACATTACCCCTCATCCTCTCACTACACACTCTGGTAAAGAGTTCCTCCCCAGCTTTCCTGTGGGCTCACTTCAGTCACTGGAAGGCCACTACAAGATGTCCTCAGAGCTTTCTCTTCTCCGGGATGAACAACCCCAACTGTCTCAGTCTGTCTTTGCAGGAGAGGTTCTCCAGTCCTCTGATCATCTTTATGTTCCTCCTCTGGTCTCGATCCAAGAGCTCTATGTCTTTCCTATGTTGAGTACTCCAGAACTGGACACAGTACTCCAGGTGTGGTCTCACCAGATTGGGGCAGAGTCACAGCTCTCACCCTACTGGCCACACTTATTTTGATGTAGCTTAGGACCCAGTTGGCTCTTTGGGCTACAAGTGCACAACATTGGCTCATATTGAACTTTTAATCTACCAATGTCCCCAGGTTCTTCTCCTCCAGGCTGTTCTCAATCCATTCTCCACCCAGCCTGTATTTGTGCTTGGGATTTCCCCAGCCCAGTTACAGGACCTTGCACTTGGCCTTGTTGAACTTCATGAAGTTGGCATGGGACCACCTCTCAAGCCTGTCAAGATCCCTCTAGACGGGACCTTTCCTCCAGTATATCAACCACACCACACAGCTTGGTGTCAACAGTAAACTTGCTGAAGGTGGACTCAATACCACTGTCCATGTCACTGACACCAGTCTCAGTACCAACCCCTGAAGAACATCACTCATCACTGATTTCCATCTGGACATCAAGCTGTTGATCACTACTCTCTGAGTGTGACTATCCAGCTAATTCCTTATCCACCAAGTGGCCCATCCGTCAAAAACATATCCTTCCAATTTTGAGACCAGCATGTCATGAGGGACAGTGAGCTCTTTATACTTCCCACTAGACCTACTTGTGCAAACACATATCCACTTCTCTTCTAATTCAAATATAAATAGATTAAATAAAAGTAAGCATGATTAAAATGTTATATTAAACTGAAAGAGAGTAGCAATGAAACTTCACATGGCTAGCAGCAATTGTGGTTACCTAGTATTAGTTAGGCCAGTGCTTGCCAATGCTTCTCTGAGACAAATGCCCACATTCTCATTTAAATACTTTCTGGTCAAGGCCTAACACTCATACCTGAATGTCTGTGAATATACCCAAGATACTTTTCCTTTGGAGTGGCTAACACAAGCAGATCTAACACTTCTTTTTCTGAGTCCTAACTGACAGGTCAGTGTTTTTCACAGCCAGGGATGCCTCCTCCTTGCTGAAGCAATTTTTCTTCATAGCTTAGCATATTGAGCAAGTAAAGTGTACCCCTGAAAATCCAGAAGAGAGAAGCAGCTCTGTCTTAGAGGAAAGGGCAAAGTCACTGGAGAAATGTTTTTGACCTTAAATCAGAACAGTATAAAGGTTTAACGGAGTTGTGTTTCTAAAGAGTTCCAACTACAGAGTCAGATTATTGCATGTGAAATTGCTAATGTTTGCGACTGACCTAGAGACAGGATGTCTGCTTGAATGAAGTCCAGGCACCTCATTGAACAAAATCTATTACAAGGATTGTATCTTTGAACATTACATCATTCTATGTTCAGAAGTCTTATCACCACTGTCATTAAATACACTTTTAACAAATTGTATTAGAAACATTCCAGCTATAAAAGAATGCTTGCAACATTTCAAATGTCAGCTTATTTTTATGTAGATCTACAAAAGTAAAATATGGCAATTAAGTTGTTATTTATTATCATTAAATCCTTCATACTGTGTTATGTCTATTTAGAGGAAGATCCTGACCTCAAGGAAGTACATATAAATTTTGTCATTGACTGAAATTGGTATGGAGATCTACTCAGTCTGTTCTGAAAAAAATTACAATTGCAGAAGGCAAGGAAGATACTCTTCAGAAGGAAAACCGCATTTGACAAAATCAGTAGCAGTCTGAAACTGATGCATAGGTCAGCTGCCCTCATTCAGGCTAAGCAGAGGGGCTAATGGCTTGCTTTGTAATGTTGTTATATTTCAAAATAGGAAAATGTCATCTTCAAAAAGGAACCATCAGTTCAAGGTTGTAGTCAAAGTAAGAAAATTTTCCCTAACTGGAATTACCAATACAAAATTATTCATTGCAGTTCATTGCTCTGAAATAAAGAAGAGAAAAATGAAAGTGCACAGAAGAGGGGACAGGAATAAAAAGTTATTCCAGGGAGATAACACTTTGGGGTAACATGAAGGTTGCAAAGCAGGTGGGAAGCTGTGCACCAGCCAGTGTTCAGCACTGTATCATTCCCTCTTATAATTATCTCTTCTTTTACCAGGAAAGACCGTGAAGGCCCTAGGTATTGATTATATTTAGATTGTTGCACTTAGGCTAACTCTGATACCCTCTCCAAACAGTTCCTGTGTTTTTCCTATCATGTTTCTGTCAGTACATTCTTGCTGTTTTCTCTTTTATGTAATGGTTGCCAGGTAATGAGGAACAGAGTTTATTTGTATATAGTTTATACTCAAGGTATGACTTTGCCATTACTCCATATATTAGGTAATGCATTCTTTAAATAACTGATTGCTTCTTGGTAGCTTGTTCATCTCTTGAACTTTTACTAATTATTTCCTTTATTACCATTAATAATTTGCTGGTATCCATCTTGTAGTTTCCCTTTTTGTCTTGAGTTGGTCCTCTCATTGTACATATATATATATGTCCATATATATGTATATATACTAATTTCTGACTGTCCTATCACAAATCAGTCACTTACTGAGACTCTTTCTATGTCCTGATTCTACTACCCTTCATTCAACTGTCTCTCTAGTCAATTTGCTATCTTGATTTTGTAAAACCTACATACCGTATGCTTTACATGATTCAGACTTCCCACATGTGCATAGTGTATTGTATTCAGTCCTGGTCCAAAAGATGTCAGTTTATTCTTTGATACTGAGAGTTACTTTGTCACTTTCTAATTTGGTTGTATGCTTCTGCTGGGGGACAATGAACTCTCTGTTGCTCATAGGAAGTGAACACTCAGCCTGCATGAAACAGGTGTTATGTCCCAGGTCTTAGCTACTGGAGACCTGAACTACAATTTCTTTTCAATGTTTCCTTCAATGGCTTTTGTCTTTACCAGATCCTCCATAATAATATTTGTAAGAATTCTTTAAGAATTAGTAGATCTCTGCATTTTAATAGTCTTACAGACTACAAGGATGCTTCTACTTCTAATTCCTTTTTATTATTATTATTTTTCACGTCTTGTTCTCCTTGTTGAATACTTTCATATTGTGCTGGAATGCTGGGCAGGTCCAGAGTGACTGCATTCCCTCTTATAGACAATTCCCTTCTCTAACTTTGCTTTAGTGTGTCTAACTTACATTTTGTTCTTCAAACAAATGAACAAAAGAAATAGATAAGTATAATGCTAGGCATCCTAAATTAAACTTTTCAACTACCTTATAAACACTGGTTTCTACCAGTAGTTCTGCTCCAATATACCTGTTCTGCTGCAGGACAGATACCAGACACTTTGGCAAGCATGTAATGCTCAGCATTGGTCATTCTTTCAATTCTTAAATGTTTGTTAATGTCTCTCAACGAATGATTAATCACACTCAATCATGTTCCAGTGTGAAGCTTAAGTTTTTATGTATTTCCTTTACACTCACTCAACCTTAAGTTTCTGTCTGCTTTGACATCAGCTTATCGACAGCTCAGATTGCACACAAAAAAAATACAACCTGAACTGAGAAAGTAAACACTTCTCTTTCTCACTGTGAGGCTCTGGTGGGCACGATCATAAAATACAAGAGGAGTTTTTAGGAGGCAGAATAATCAGCATATGGAAAGTAGTTCTCAACAGAAGCCTTGATACAACTCACTGAATGGACACTGGCTCTCCTCAATGGATAAAGATCGTGGAATGATTTTCTCTTTTAATAAAGTGTTAAACTGCATACATGTAAGAGCAATACATCAGTCTTGTGACTGAGCTGGAAAACACTGGACTCACATGTGAAGGTTATGTCTATATTCCAATCTGCAGGGCCCTGTTATTCCAACCTTGTGCATGTCTTACTGACACATTGCTCCTTACCCATTATAACCACTCCATTAGAATGAGCACATCAGCTGATAAAGTACAGATATCTTAAGACATAAATAACGTGCAGTAGTTAAAATGTAGGCTTCATTTCTTGGAGATGTGTGATAGAAAGTGTTCACATACTGAAACAGTCATCAAAGTATGTTTTTATGATGTACAAGTCTATGCTTCAATTTGAGTAGAACTTGGTAGGATAAAAAACTAAATATTTTGTGTACAACAAAAAACTTGATAGGAATAATTTACATTAGCATGTTCAACAGTGGCTATCCTCCATAAAACTAAAAAAAAAATAATTATGCTCCTACATGCTTCTAAGACCACAAGAGAAAAAAGTATAAGGAAAATGCTGTTGTTGTCAGGTAGAAGAGGAGGAAAGTAAATGAGAAAAGTAGAATAGGATGAGAAGCATGGAGGATTTAAAAGCAAGAATAAGGTTATTTTGGGGAAGAGAAGAAGCTTCCAGAGACAATACCTTTTGATTTATTGCCATACATGATAGAAGAACATGTAGGGTTAACTAAGGTTACATAGCATCTGAAACCACAATACATCACATTGTACCATTGTAAGCATATTTTCCAAATATTAGCAAGCCACAAACCTAAAACACATTGTGAGTGTGAAACTGAAACTGCTTTACAGTTTGCAATACAAGAGAAAATACATAATTTCAAACGACATTTGGACTAGCTGTCAACCAGAAAACTCTTTATGTCAGTTGCAGCATATTGGATCATCCTTTATTGTCTGCAGCCAGGATGATAAAGTGTTAGAGGCAACAGCAGTTAGAATATGTTGTATTTCCTGACCAGTTTGATGTTAGAAAATATCCCGAAGGAGATAACTAAAAGTTACTAGTTTATACCCTGAAAATTTGTTGAGAATTTTGTAGTTGCTGTGAAATATGCCCATAAAGGAAATATAGCCCTATCAGTTGCTTTAACTTGCTTAAGATTGCTTGAAAAGAAGTATTTCATTATTTTTTAAAATCAGAACATTGTACCAGTATCTTCTTAGTCATCACATTAAAAATTACCCAAAAACAGATAGAAAAGAAACAAACTTGTAATGCTAATACTGCTGTGAGCACTGAAATCTAGTCTGTCATATAACATAGTGCTTTCATTATCTAAAACTGACTATTGCAATGAGATTTGTGGAGTTGTAAATGAACAGTGCTATGATCATAGAAATTTTCACAGAAATCTCAGTATAAGGTCACAGTTTACGGAACTTTAAGTTACTCTTAAACTTTGCTGCTCTGAATTCTGGAAGACTGAGAAAAAGCTCTTTATGTAAAAGTGTATGAGATACTGGCTTGAAGAGATCTCTAAAATTCTACATTTGGAAAGCTAAGTTATGCAGAAATTTGGAATAGATGTTTTTCATCAACCAACTGCATTCTGTCATCTTCATGTTTTAAGAGATGTTTTCACAAACATTTGTAATAAAAAATGAAGCTGTTAGTATAGTCTCACAATTTATTTGAATGACTGAGGAATACTTGAAATCAGATATAAGGAGAAAAGTAAAGAAGCTATTAGTTAACAAAAATATTCCTATATGATTAAAAGTACTTGTTTAGCTAGTTACAAGTTCTCTCATGTGATCTCTGGGCTGTCCTAAATTTTTGCTGGTAGTGGTACATGTCAGGCAGAATAAGTGCTTTATCTATGAGCCTGATGATTTGTCTTGAACATCTCTACTGTAATAACTTTCTACAGGGTTGAAAGGCTTTTATTATTTTCAGTAAAATCAATGAACTTTTTATCATTTTTCCTTTATTCATTCTCAAGCAGTCTGAAAACTTAAATTGTGAAAGGGGTTAGAGTTTATTTAATATAATTTTTTCTGTGATTAAGAAACCCGAAGTGCTGTTTCCCAGTGCATGGATGATTGAGTATATGAACTTCTGCAATAATTTGGATTTAGGATATAGCATGTTAACTTCTCTTTTACTATAATGTGGCTGAAGATTAACAGGAAGGCTAAAGAAGTCCACATAAAATCTGGAAGTAGTGATGCGTTCATGGACCTTGTCTGAAAGGGGCACGGGGAGAAGCTACATGGTTCTCCTTGTCATTCTTTCCCTTTCAACTCAGTTTGGTACTTAAGCAAAATATGGTTGTTTGAGAAAAGACTGGTTTTCAGAAGTAGGTCTTTAATGAAAAATACAGAATACCAGCAGCATTTTTTTTAAGTTTTGTGAATTAGTTTGTTGGATATTACTATTTAAAATCAATCTTTATTTGACTTTGAGCATGACTTCAGTGTTTCAGTCTCTTTCCATACAAGGCAGATGACTGAACCAATTTCTTACATTTAACAATAATAACCACTGTGGGATACTTTCACTGCCCACCCTAGGCCTGGCTAATAGCAGTGGTTAAGATAGATATGTAAACAGGGACATCCTAAACTGTCTGAATGAGCCTTTGCCCAAACAAATCAATTTACAAATGAAGACGACTATTAAACAACTTAAAGAAGTAACCTGAGGACTACAATGAGAATTTAGAAGTTAAGAGGAACTCAGGTGGAAAAAAAGTATAAAATAGGTTGGAGAACTTGCCAAATTTTAGGCTGTAAAATTTGTGAAGGAGAAACCTAGAAATTCAAACAGCGGTAACCAAAATATCTCTGTGCACTGCTAGAAATCTCCGTGTGGCAACAGGACATCTGTGTTGGTCAGTCAGAGCCATGGGATGCAATGACAAGCTTGAATCCTGGCATCTTTGGATGAGTGTGGCCTTGTTGGTGAGCTGCATAGGGTCACATAAAGCTGGAGTATCCACATCTCTCATAGCACGTGTGTGCAAGTACGCCCAAGAAAGGGCACATATGGTTGCACCCTGCAATATCTGTGAGAGTGTGTGCACATAAATCTGTGTGTGCACATGTGTAATTGTGAGTTTACAGCATTTTGGTGTTGGCTGTTAAGACGGTTTCTTGGCATTTTGTAAGTTTCTTATATGGAGGTTTATCTGCTGTATTGCTGATACTGATCCTGAATGAACCTCTGATCACCTCCTAATTATTTGTCATTAATAAATCAATAAAATATTTTTATCCTGATTTGGTTTAAAACAAATGAACTAAATATTTTTTTCTTTGTGGCAATTTTAATTACACTGGTTACACCAATACTTTTATAATCTAGTGGACTTCGGTAATATTGAGAAAATGCATACAATTATATATTTATTGATATATATAAATATATAATAATTACAACCTTTATGGAAGGATCAAAAATGTACAATAGTCCCCTGTTATCTTTAAATTTGATTTACAGAAGAAATATATACCTTAAATAAATAAATAAATATGTGGTAATACTTTCTTGCATCCTAGTTCATGCCCATTATATCACCCTAACAACTGCTAGAAGTACCTTCTCTTTATTACATTTGCAAAAGCTTTGAGACAGGAGATTTTTTTTTGTTTGTTCTATTATTTATTTATTTTTTTAGGAGCCTGCTTAATACTATCAGTCAAATGTAGTGCAATTTTAGACATTCTTACTTTGCAAATAAACAGCAATAAAAATATTAATCCTAAAAATACACACAATGTGTGGTAAGGGTTCATACTAGCTTACCAGTCAAAAGGCTAATTAAAGTCCAAATCTAATCAAGCTAGGCAGTATTGATTTTCATGCCCCAAGTGAAAACTCTGGGCAGATAACATAACTAAATTCTCCATTTCCTGTAAATGCTGATAAAGTTCACTGAGATCTTAAAATATTTCTGAAGTCAGTTCAAAAGATGAGGACAAAGCACTTAACATTTTCTATCAGATTATCCAGAGCTGGAGGAACTTTCTAATCATTCTGTAGGAATAGTTGTCTGATTTATATACATGCCAGAAGGAGTAAGCTGTAGATGTGTGAAATTTCCTTCTAATCTCATCCTTGTCACAAGAAACAGTAATTCAATTTATCTTTAATATTTTTTATTAGTAATCTTGGTTAGAGTTCTCTCTTGATTTCTTGCTACAAAGCTTTGCCACTGGTCTGTAGCAAAACTCCTTGTAAGCACAACAAACTTTTTTTGATCATGTCAATCTTTTTCACCTTGCTCCTGTTTTAAGTCCATTTACTTAATTATATTTCTTTCTGAAAACTGATGTCACAGTTTCACTGGTAAATCCTGGGATTTAGGGAGTTTCTTAGTTCCTTTGATTCCTCTGACAGTGTATTATTTATCTCAGAGGAGAAGTTTAAGAGCTGAATAAGCACAGAATCTCTAAAACTGAGATCTTTCCTCTTATTGGGTGTCCTTAAGCATCCATTAGAACTGTGTCCAGCTTTTATTCTTTTCTGTATTTACCTAAAGCTAAATAACCATTGACCAATAAAAGTAATTTTCATTACATTTCAAAAAACAAGTCTTGTCATTTCTTCTTACCTAGAGATGATCTAGCTGAAATACAGCTCCACATTTCTGTTCTCAGCTTAAATCAATCAATTTCCCTATTTGTTACAGAATGTATTAAGACAGAGTCCAAAAAAAAAGAAAAAGTAAAATATTCAGCCAACAGAATTGATCTTTAAAAATGTCATATGGAGAAGTAATCTGTAAGAAAAGCATGAGGGAAAAGAAGGGAGTCATAGGCAAATCATAACCAACAGAAAAGTGATCCTACCAAAAGTGGTGTGGAAAAAAACTTGCAAGTTCATATCTGGCTTATACAAAAGCTACTCAAACCAAGAATGTGCTCCTTTCAGATAAATGCCCTGGCAAATAATTTTTTCACACTACCTAAAGAGAGGGCTTGCTGTGCATGAATATTAGTCTGGTTTTCTTTACCCATTGGAGCAGTTACATCTAATTAAAGCTTTCCTCAGTTCAAGTCATCCCTTTTCACTTGTTCATTCAAATACTTCCATTTTCCTCACCTCTCATCCACTTCTGAAAATTTATTGAACTAAATCTACTGAAGCCAAGAAATTCTGTGATTCTAAAAAAAATGTATCTTTATCTTTGATGTTTAATGCAATGTAGCAATAAGTAAAAAAAGTTCAAATCTTTGTGGAAAATTGTGGAACTATAAACACATACTTAACCTCCTTAAATGCATAATGTTTTGCTTCACAGATTGATTGTTTCTTTACTTGCTTGTGTTGTAATTGCCTAAATTGTTGTAGATGCCTAAATTGTTGTGTAGTTAATTTATAGTAATGGGGATAAACAAGAAAAATAATCATTAGTAGCTTTACGCATTTTTAGATAAATTGATAAGGCTTATTGCTGGGCATCAGACATTTTACTATCTGTAAAATATTATTATAGCTTTGTAAAAGCATGTTTTTGCAAATGTCATGACACAACATACTATAAATTTAGCACACACATTGTATAGAGATATCTTAGAAACTAGTGTGATTATCACAGCTGATACAAGATAGGATTAGCTTGTTTTTTTGCCAGGGATAATGTCCTAACAGTATTTTTATAAAGATACCTAGGAGAACATGATAGACACTTAAATCAGACTTCAAATTGACAATGGCAAAAACAGTAATGAAGGGG
>NW_009952880.1:1643389-1731657 GCF_000747805.2 Chaetura pelagica | reverse complement strand
GGAAAGAGTAGCCTCCCATGCTAAGGATTTAATAAGAATTCATGTTAATTACAATTTAGACATTTTCAGTCTTGGAGAAAGGAGCAACAAAAATATACATTTTATTCTGCTTGGAAATCATGTTTGTTTACTTATTTTCTGAAGCTATACTGTTGCAAGCTATATGGAAAAACTATGGGGAACTTGGCCTTTACAAAAATGTTCACTTTCTTTGCTTCCATTAAAACATGAAAGTGATTAATAATTTATTGTCTTACACTAATCATATGTTTTGAAGATATTTTTTATAGTATAATTTTAAAATAAAATAAAAAACCCACACCTTTTTAGCTTACAGCCAGCTTTTGTTACATCCTTATACTAAATAAATAAATATTTATGCCAACCACTAACTTTTTAAGAGAGAATAAAGGAAGAGAAAGGTAAGAGAAAAGGAAGGAATGCAACAAAGGATTCTGTCAGATGCTGACACTGGATATGTTAAATAAACAAATGTTATATGCATATCTTCACATGAAATATGAAGATTCAATATTATGTTGACTACTCCAAAAAATATATACAATATTATGGTAAGAAAGTTGAATCAAACCAGGGGTAGAATTGTATTAGGAAGTAAAAATACAACTTGTTTAGAAGCGAGAAACTAGCTTACCTGAAAAGAAAGCTAGCAGCATTGGAAGAACTAGATCAAATAGAACAAAAAATATTGACCAGTGAAGTTTCTAGAAAAATTCAGACTGTTAAACTGTCTGGCCAAAGACAAAGTAACTGGACTTCTGCAAAAGAAGATGCATCAGCTCTTAAATACCTGCCTGCATTCAAGATGAATACAATTTTACTGATTTCTTACATGTGCTAAAAATATTCCCACCCATATAGTGGAAAGGCCAGAAAGCACAGTTCAGACAAATTTTTATGACTTCTTAAATGTAGCTTTAATTTTCATATAAATCTTATACATATTTTATTTATAGAGAGTTTTATTTCTTATTCAGAAATTTAATATAAATCACTGATATGTAACATTTGTTCTCTTCAGGGAAAAGGGTACTTTTTTTTGGTAGAGGAACTTCAGTTCCACTGTAGAACTCTTTCACAGCACACTTGTTTTCTCCATGTTGAATTATATTCTAGAATATTCCTCTGGGTCAGTAAATGACTTCTTGATATATCAGTGTCTCATCCTAAGTGTCCTGACAATTACAGGGTAGAAAAAATTTACAAGAAAAATGAACCCTAGGAAGAATGTGTGGGAGCAAAAGGACCATCAGATCACAGCTGGTAGGGAGAGGGAAGTACTGCATTAGCATTAAGTGATCAATTTGCAGAAGAATAAAATGACTAATATGACATTAGCAAAGAAAACATTGTTCTGTCATTTGTATTGTGTCAAAATGTTCCTAGATGTCTCTTGTAAAGGAAAATTACTGACCCATGCCAAATATTATGCTCTTATCATTAGAATATGCTTCTCACTAACTGTTTTTGGATGAGAAACTGTGGAAATAGTGTAAATGCTCTCTTTCTCAAAAGTTGACTGAATTAAACTTTTTAATTTACCATTTCAGGTAGAGATGTGAAAAGAACATGTATAATATTAAGAGCTTGAGTAGAATCACTTGATATTTAAGAAAGGTTATGGGATAAAATTTTCATAATATTAATTCTTTGGGAACCTGTAGTGCAATGCAGTGAGATAATGATTATGACAAGACAGTAAAGCCTAAGAGATTACAATTATTTATTTATTTTTACATAACAGCCTATACTGTCCTATATATTAATTTCACATCCCTGCTCTGAAAAGGAGACATTGAATTTCTTACAGGAAAGAAGAATCCATTTTTAAGAGAAAAAAATACTGAATGTAATTTCATTTTTATTTCTTCGGGTGAATTTCACACTAATTTTTGGTAACGTGTTTGCAAACAATAAAAAAATGTTCCATGAACAAAATTTCAATGCTTTTAAGGGATAAGATAATACTAAACATTTTGAAGGGTTATCTTTATTTCTTTTTCTTTCTGGATTACCATGGCCTGAATGAAGTCATGCCACTACTCAGTGCTGCTGTATCACACATGTTAGAGCTCCAATATGAACTGGAGTCAAAGGCAGACAAGTGATATGCTACCACTGGCATTGCCAATGCATTTTTTTCAAATCCTTTGGCAGCAGCAGGTAGGACAGTTTGTTTTAACATGGAGGAGTGTCCAATACATCTGGAATAGGCTGTCTCAGGGGTAGAAGCACAGCTGTACCATTTGTCATTCGCTAGTCCAAACTTCACTGGAAAAGGGTGATGCCCTGTGAATGTTCAGGCTACCTGAACTACAGTAAAGCCTTCAGTACTGTTCCCCACAGCTTTCTCATACAAAAACTCATTGCTTTGGCTGGACAGGCATATGCTCTGCTGGATCAAACACTGGCTGGATGGCTGGGCCCAGAGAGTGGTAGTGAATAGAACTAAATCCAGTTGGCAGCTGGTCACAAGCGGTGTTTCCAAAGGCTAAGTTCTGGGAGCACTCCTTTATACTATCTTTATCTGTGACTTGGATGAGGAGATTGAGACCTTCCTCTGTAAGTTTGCAGATGACAGCAAATTAGTTGAGAGTGTTGACCTGATCGAGGGTAGGAAGGCTCTGCAGTGGGACTTTGACTGACTGAATCAATAGGCTTAGACCAATCACATGGGCTTTAACAAGGCCACGTGCTAAGTCCTGCACTTGACCCACAGCAAAACCATGCAATGCTTACAGGCCTGGGGAATCAAGGCTGGAAAGCTGCTTGGCAGAAGGAAACCTGGGGTGTTGACCAACAGCTGGCTGCATATGAGTCAGCAGTGTGCACAGGTGGCCACAAAGGCCAACAGCATCCTGGTCTGCATCAGGAATAGTGTAGCCAGCAGGTCTAGAGGTGTGATTGTCCTCCTGTACTCATCACTGGTGAAGCTGCACCTTGAGTACTGTGTGCAGTTCTGGGTGCCACAGTATAAGAAAGACACTGAGGTTCTGGAGCAGGTACAGAGAAGGGCAATGAAGCTGGTGAAGGGTCTTGACTTTATCAAGTCTTATGAGGGAGCTGGGGCTATTTAGTCCTGAGGAAAAGAAGGCTGAAGGTAGAACTTACTGCTCTCTACAACTACCTGTAAGGAGGTCGTAGAGAAGCAAGTGCTGGTCTCTTCTCACAAGTGGCAAGTGGTAGGGCGAGAGGAAATGGCCTCAAGTCATACCAGGGGAGGTTTAGGGTCGCTATTAGGAAAAATATCTTCATAGAAGAGTTTTCAAGCTCTCAAACAGGCTGCCCAGGGAAGCAGTGGAGTCACTATCCCTGGATGTGTTTAAAAGTTGTGTAGACATGGTGCTTAGGGGCATGGTTTAGGTAAATGGTTGGACTTGATGATCTTTAAGGTCTTTTCCAACCTAAAACATTCTATGATTCTATGATCTATTGTGTATTGATGACATTATTGTGTGGGGCAAAAAGTCAGAAGAAATTTTTGAGAAGGAAAAAAGAGTAATTCCAATAATTCTTAAAGCTGGTTTCACCATTCAAACAAAAGCAAAAAAAAACAAAACAAAAAACAAACAAAAACAGTGAAAAACAGCAACAACAAGAAAAACCCCCAAACAAAACAAAAACAAAAACACAACAACAACAAAAAACAAACAAACAAAATCAAACAAACAAACAAAAACACAACAAAAAAACCTCCAACAAGTCAAGGGACCTGCCCAGGAAATTGAGTTCTTAGAAATAAAGGAGCAGGATGGACACTCTCATGTCCATATGGATGTGATCAACAAAATAGCAACTGTGTCTCCACCAGTGAACAGGAAAGAAACACAAGCTTTCCAATCCCTTGTGGGATTCTGTAGAATGCATATTCCAGGCTATTGTCAGCTTGAGAGCCCTCTTTATGGAGTAACCCAAACATGGAATA
Organism: Chaetura pelagica; assembly: GCF_000747805.2. Taxonomy (NCBI): domain Eukaryota; kingdom Metazoa; phylum Chordata; class Aves; order Apodiformes; family Apodidae; genus Chaetura; species Chaetura pelagica. The sequence goes on along the minus strand of NW_009952880.1, from coordinate 1,727,711 downwards.
CTTCGGGGTGAAGCCCTGAACAGCAGCATGCCTTCAAGCAGATCAAACAAGAGACAGCTTGTGCAGTTGCATTTCAGTCTGTCCCAACAGGACAAGCTGTGCAAAATGTAGTCTACACTGCAGTTGGGGTGCATGGCCTCACCTGAAGCCTCTGGCAGAAAATATCAGGAGAAAACCCAGGCCAACCATTAGGGTTTTGGAGCCAGGGGTATTGAGGATCAGAAGCCTACTACACCCCAACTGAAAAAGAGATCGCAGCAGCAGGTGAGGGGTTCAAGCCACTTCAGAATTTGTTGGTATGGAAGCATAACTCTTCCTGGTATAGGCCCTTGCTACACTGAATGTTCAAAGGAAACATCCTCTCTGCGCATCATGCAACCAGCTCTACATGGATTTAGTGAGTAGCATTGATCACAAGCTTGCCTGGGGAAGCCCAACAGCTGAGGAATCCTGGAAGGGAACATGGAATGGCCAGAAGGCAGAGATTTTGAAGAGTTGCCCGAGGAGATGGTTCATTTTCAAAGGGCACCACTGCATAATGAGTTATCAGATGAAAGGCATTGTGGTTTTTTTTTTTACTGGTAGATCCTGCTATGTGGTAGGAAAGAATTGGAAATTGAAAGCTGCTGTGTGGACTCTCACATGACAAGTCGTTTAAGCCACTGAAGGAGAATGTGATTCAAGTCAGTTTGCAGAAGTGACAGGTATCCAACTGGCCCTAGAGATTGCTGAAAAAGAGAAGTTGCCAGTACTCTATCTCTAGACCAAGTCCTGAATAGTGGCTAATGTCCTATGAGGGTGGCTACAGCAGTGGAAGAAGAACAATTCACAGCACAGGGATAAACTCAGCTGGGTTCCTGCATTGTTGTAGGACATCACAAGCTAGGTAGAAAATGTTGCTCTAAAGGCACATCATGTATATATTCAAATGACCAAAAGTCACATCACTGAAGAACATCAAAAGACTGAACAGGTAGACAAGGCTGTCAAAATTGAAGCAGTTCAGGTGGATCTGGAGCTGGAACATAAAGGGTGAGCTATATGATGCTTCATGGGCCCATGAAACTTCAGGACATATAGAGATACCTGCAACATACATGGAGGCCATCACATAGGTCATTCACTAGTGTGAATCATGCCACAATCAAGTGAGCCATATGTGTTTAGTCTCTCTGTAATAGAAGGCTGTGGCTGGGTTTTCTATATGGTGACGCCTGGCAAATTGTCTATATTGAACCACTGCCTAGAATGCAGCAAGGCAAGTGCTACATACTCATCATGGTGGAAGAAACTACTGGATGGCTAGAAACATACCCTGCAAACCATTTCACTGCTCAAAATGACAACTTAGGCCTCAAAAGGCAAATCTTGCGGGAATATAGTACTCCAGAAATAACTGCATCAGCAAATGGCACTATTTTCCAAAATAACCTCATAACTCCTGGGTCAAGAAACAAGGCATTGAGTGGGTGTCTCACATTCCCTATCACACACAAGCCTCTGGAAAGACTGAGAAATACACTAGAATATTAAATACTATGTTGAGAGCGTTGGACAATGGGTCATAGAAGCACTGGGATATAAATTTAGCAGGAGCCACTTGGCTGGCTGACACCAGAGTTCTAACTGTTCTAGTTCTGTCCAAACTGTTCTAGTTCTGCCCAAACAAAACACCTGCATACTCTGAGGAAAAGATAATGTTCCTGTAGTGCACATAGGGAAGCATCTGGAAAAGTCAGTATGGATTATTCCTCCCATGGGAAAAGGCAAACCCTTGCATGCAATTGTTTTTGCTCAAGGAATTAGGTGTACTTGCTGAGTAATGGAGAAGGATGGGGAGACCCAGTATGTGATGTGAGGAGATTTAACCTTGAGGGAAAAATAATCTGTGATGTGAGTTGTATGTTGTAGTAAGCAATCTAGCAGGAATTACCTGAATTTATTTAGAGTGATCTTTGCAAGGAACTGGATGAGTGAAGCAGTGACCCAAACCAAGATGGTGTTGGTGCCCAACAATTGAACACGTTTCTGCTGTCCTGAGCACTCATCTTGACAGATGGGGCCCAAGTGGTAGCCTGTTCTTATGAGAATTTGGAATGGGAGATTAATATCTATCTGTTAAAGATATGGTAGGTAATGAGAATATATAAATCTGTATGTAGAGTATAAAGATAGTTTAAGCATGTAGTAGACATTGTTAGTGTGGGTAAGAAGGTATTTCAGCAATGAGAATTAAATAGTTAGAAGATACAGATATATATGTATTAAATTATGTGGAACCTGAGCAGTGCATACACAGCATCAAGGCTGTCTCTCTATTCCCCAAAATACAGAACTACAAAGGTCAGGAAGCTGGAGCTGGGCATGATCTTGGGATGGGACATAGCCAGGACAGCTGACCCAAACGGACAAAAGGGATATTCCATATGATATGACATCTGCTCAACAATAAAATTAAACAGAAGCAGGAGGGGAAATTCATCATTATGACATTTGTTTTCTGGAGTAACTGCTACATGGACTGACACTCTACTACCTGGGAACTGGCTGGACATTGCCTGCTGATGGGAAGAATAAATATTTTGTTTTCCTTTGCTTTCACACTCAGCTTTTGTTTTTGCTCTATGAAACTCTCTTTATCTTGAACCTTGAAATTTTTTCCATCTTACTTTCTCCCGCCCTTTTCCTGCTGAGGAGGAGAATGATATAGCAGCTTGGTAAGTGCCTGGCATTCAGCCTAGGTCAACCCACCACAACTAATAATGATCTTTTTATGTATATTGCTGTTCTTTTAAGCCTCCATTACACCAAGCACACTTGTGCATGGATTCAAATTTATAGCATTGTGTCATGGTGTGATCCCCCCAATTTAAGCAGCATTAGAGGCACCTCTGGGTGCACTAGAGAAGTAGTGTTCTCTTTATCTGCTGAGAAGACAAATCTGCATGATGCATACAATTTGTATTATTCCTAAAAGCTGTAATTCATACCAGATGAGGATTCTATACTAAAACCAAAAAAGGCTTGTCAGAATCCTCTATAAATATAAGGAGAAATATAACTTAGCATGCTTCAGCTCACTGTTAAAAAATTCTGCCAAAAGATAGGACAGCTGCAGAAATACTTGATATATATCATAGTGATTAAGAGAATAACTGTCTTAGTGACCTGAAATATCTCAAAATCATTCTACACCTAGTCTTGAGATACATTTGAGGAAACCTAGGATTAGTGATTAGTAAAGAATTTTTTATAATTTCCTACTTCGTACAGGCTGCACATTTTTGACAAGTGATCTAACATCAGTCCCATGGCTCAGGTAGAGAAATAGGTACAGTGAAATAGGTACTGCATTACATAGACATTAACTCTGGTTTCAGTAAATGAATATTATGAGAAATCAGTATACTCCTTTCAAGATTTTTTAATTAATAAATATCACTGATGTGAAAAGCCCAAACCTTACTGTCTCACTTCTCATCAAACAGGTATCTTTTTTTGTTTTATTATTCTAATTCCATCTTCTAGTTAGTTTTTAATACTTTTTTTTTCTTTTTTTTTAAATCAAGATATTAATGAAGTGCAATTTCTCCTTGTCACTTGTGGTGTATTGACCCCAGCTGAGCCTCCATCCAGTCCTTTGCTCATTCTCCTACAGCAGGATGGGGGAGAGAATCAGAAGGGGAAAACTGGGCTGATAAACACAGTTCAATCACTGAAGGTTAAATAAATAAATAAATTAATTATATTTTTTGTTTAAATTTGCATGTATATGTAAATTTATATTCACATAAATGAAAATAATACTTACACAAGCCCTGTTCACTTTTATTTTTTACATTTTCCACATCTTGTAATTGATAAATGTTGGCAAATTAGTACTGGGAAAATAATTTAAAAATTAATTACATTTTAAAATCAATTTACTAATCAGATCATAGACAGTTAAAATATTTTATCAGTACTTGTGAACAGAAAATCAGCTATTTCAAAACTTTTCCATTAGTGTTAGACTTTTGCAGTGTATTACTCAGTCCTTGATATCTATTCAAAACAACTATTTTAGTTGTTTTCTGCCTAAGATGTTCTACAATGGAAAGACAGTTCTCTGATCAGCAATTTGAGAGTCTGCAAAACAAAGAATTGATTTTGCCAATGATAACTTTCATAAAATCATTTACTATATTGTGGCTTTAATATTAAAAATTTCAATACAGCTTATTTACATTTCCATATTCAGGCTTTATTCTGTTGAGAATGGTTTTTGAGAAGGAAGGAACAGATAAGAAAAAGGAGAGAAAATGGAGTTATTAGATATAGTCAGACATTTACCATGGAAACTGTAGTCTTCACAAAAAATAATATTGATAATCATGCTTCCATGTGATTGTACAAAGTTGTTTATGCAAGTAAATTAATCACATTTATGTTTTTAATTATGTGAAAAAGTTAACTCCTGTATAAAAATGCACCCGAGGCTTTCCAATATGAAATGTATAAAAAGGACTAAAAAATAAAAAAACCTAACAGCAAGTAATTAATTGGTTTTGATTTTTAGAAGAGTAATAACAAAAAATTGTGAACTGCACATTGATGGGAAAGGCTGTTGGTAAATCAAAGTGATTTAAATCAACACAGATACGCAGAAAAACGTAGTGGCTTTGAATGTTTGGGTTTTTTTCCATTAATTTTTAAAGTTTCATATAGACAGACATTTCTGAAATTGTGTTTACATTGATAGGTTAAAATAATGTTTTGTGTGTGTGCAAATAGTTTAGAAACAGTTCCACACTGAAGGTAGACTCTACTTTCTGTGTAGTTTAACTAGGATCTTGATATGCCAGCACCTCACAGTGTTACAGTATCATTCTCATTGGAAAAGACCTTCAAGATCATCGAGTTCAACCACTACCCTAGCTCTGCAGAGACTACCACTAAACCCCGGCACCACATCTGACTTTTTAGATGGCTCAAATGACTCCTCAGACAGCCTGGATCACCCAGGCAAACTCCCGCCCCAGAACAGGACAACCCCAAAGTTCACACCATGTCCCTGAGGGCGTTGTCCAAAATTTTCCTGAATATTGTCAGGTTCTGTGCCATTACTGCTTCCCTGGGGAACCTATTCCAGTACTCCACCACCCTCTGGGGGAAGATTCTCTTCCTAATATCCAACCTAAACCTCCCTCTGCACATCTTCCTACCATTCCCTTGAGTCCTATCGTTGATCACCAGAGAGGTCAGAGATCACAAAGGTTTTATGATTGAGAGATGACACTGAGGTGCAAAAATAGGATCAGCTGTGCCCTCTGCCACAGGCTTCTGATAAAATGTTGAAAGAGCCACTTAGGGCACATGTGCACTAAGGAGTACCAAGCCATAACAGATATAAACTGAAAAGAAAAAGTGACATAGATATTAGGGACACATTGCTAATTAGCTATAACACAGTACTGCACTGTATCATAGGCAACATCTCTGCACAGCAGTACTTTGTGTCACATGAATGCATCCAGTAATTAATTTACCATGAGTCAGACCACTGTCCATAGACATGTTACTGCACCACTTTCCAGTAGCAGTCACACCACTACAAATCTTTCTTATTCCTAATTTCTCCTCTGCTCCTCATTTAAGCAGGATCCTTCCTCATCAGCTAGTTTTTAACCAGCTTTTACATAACCTGTGTCTGACTGAGCACTGTACTGCAAGATGTAGAAAGAATTAGTTCCTCTGCTCCCTACCTATAATGGAAGGAACACACAGACTTATTCTCTGTGTCTTTTCTATCCTCATTGCAAATTGTTTGAACTGTAATTTCTACAAATTGGTTCTTATTATATGGACATCTCTGGATCTAATCTGCAGTACAGCTGGTGTGTTGTGAGTGGAGTCAGATTACAAAAGATGTGAAGGTAGAAGTACATATACAATGTCCTATTTGAAAAAAAATGCAGCAATGAAATAGCTCTGACATATTTTTACTTGAAAAGATTTGGTGTTGGATACATGGTCAAATAAAGAATTTCGTAAAGTAGGGTTTTGTCCCAGCAGTTTTTCCTATTTTTACAAATTAATTACATTAGCTCAACATTAGAAGGTATAATATCACAAATCCATATGTTGTCTAGGTACAGGAGGTCATTCTTTTTTTGATTGTTAAATATTCTCCAAGAGTATGATATGTGTCTGAAATCTCTGCATAGGCAATAAGAATAATCTTACCAAAGGTTAAAAACCAGGGTAGAACACTCTTTTGAGTTTCCCACAATGCCATGATAGATGGTACTTGCTTAAACTAGATGTCTACATTTTAGATGGATAAGATTGGATGAGATGAATCTCATCCTGTGGTACTATACATCAGACTAAGAATTAGTAGTACAAAGATTAAGAAAAATTAATCCTCTATGAGTTAAACAGGATATCAATTTCTTTCATACTCCATCTCCGGAAACCCCATTCCTGTGCAGTCACTTTCTATTAACCTCTTTATCTCCCGCTCATTCTGTCTCACAGGAATCTGACAGTCTTCCTTTCAATCACTTTTTACTGTATTCCTTATTTCCTTCTGTTTTGAAAGAGAACCCTTCTTCTAGGCCATGTTGCATTCAATCCAGTTTTGAATACACCACTGCCTGATTTTCTCTCTTCATTCTCATTCTAGGCAGTAATCACTCAGGGTCCCTTGGACCACTTATTTTTCTTTTTCTTCCCCCTCTGCCTCCTCCACCACCTCTCCTTTTTCTTCTATTTGATTCTTTTAGTCTCTCTTTTTTTTTTTCTTTCTTTTTTCTTTTTTTTTTTTCTTTTTCCTGACTGTAATCTAGCTTTTCTGCAGAGAAAATATATCTCTGCAAACTGTAAGAGCTTGGGTGAGATTAATTTACTTAGTTATATCTGTAAAAGTAGTTTAAGCTAGTAAATTGTCTTAATAGTTAAGACAAATCAACATTTTCAGAAGCTGAATTTTACCAACCTGAATTTTCTCAATCTGTAGTAGATGGATAAATTCTATTTAGATGCATATTGCTGTTACTGACAGGAATCTAGAACCTTAACTTTAAATAGACACATTTTTAGACAGTTTTCTGGAGGGCCACACCAAATGTCACAGGATCCCATCAAATTGAGAAAGAATACTGAAAAAATGAAAAAAAATGAATATTGGATCAAAAATTGTAGGAATAAATCTAAGCAGTTTTATTTGAGAAAGAAAAAAAAATAAATACATAATTTGAGAAATTTGAAGAAAAGATATTTTACTTATGTAGTACCTGTAAACTCTGAAGTTCCACCAAAAGCTCCTGTAAACTGTTACCACAAATATCTTCAAAGGGCTGACAGAGGATCAACTGAATTGGATCACAATGGACTGAAATAAAATAGAAACAATATTAATAGGATAGGGTGGAATTAGCAACTACACAACAGTGCAGAAACCACCTCATCAGAGGCATCAATAACCATTTCACTGTTTTAAGAAGGACTGATGAAACAATGCATACTTACTTTTCTGATAGCCCTGGAATTTCCTTGGATTCTACCTCCTAATTACAGCTCTAAGAATATTAAGGAAATTCATTCCGATGTAACTACAGCAATAAAGTTTCTTGTAAATTAACCAGTATTGCTTTTTTTATATATAAAAGGAAACACAGGAAGAGTAATGTCTCATCTGTCTGACAAATCTACAGCTACTGAGAATTAAGTCGATACTGGGGACACTTATAGGAACATTTCATTTGGAAAAAAACCCATATGTATGCATCTGTACATATCTACAGTGAAATGTTATGTCATGAGTTGAAAACACATTTTAAATCACCTTTCTGTACATATATAAATCTATTTAAAATACAGATTTTAATTAGCTGCAATCAAACTAGTCTAAATTTCAGTTCTTCATATCCTAACTGATATTTCAGTGTATTTCAAAATCCTTAAGTATATGGCAAATTGATGTTAATAATAATTACCAATAGGAGCAATGGCTCAGTAATTCAAAACACCCAGCCAATTATCTTATTATTATATTATTATATTATTTCATTACATTATTGTTGATTGCTGCAATTATATTACTGAGTAGAGCTGATGTTGCTCAGAGGAATTTCAAAGAATTTAGTTTAACACAGCAACATTTATCATTAGCATATTAATAGGAAGTTTTATGTCAGGATTTAAACATACAGCTTTATATAGAAGTGCCTGCAGAAAATAATTCAATATTTAAGCATGCGTTTTCATGATAAAGAATGTATGACATTGTTTTCAGAAATTGGAAGGTAGAGTGTTGCTGGAGGATTTGTTAAATATTCTAGCTTCTAATTCTTGTGACTCCTATTTACTAGTAAGCAGTGAAATTTTAAATTTTTAAAAGGCTGACTTGTACACATCCTTGCCACTCATATTATGATTTAGCTAAAAGTTAAAAGCAGGTGCTTTTTGCAGGCTCCTGTGAGCCCAGGGTAGATATTTGCCTCTGAATTTTGTATTGCCTTCTCTAGTTTTCTTAATGTTTCAGCTTTCCAAAGTTTTTGGCCACTGTAACTGAGACAGATAAGAAAGACTGACATATCTCCATTGTTACATACTAATCAAAGATTAATTCAGGCTGGAATGCAGTCAAAACTGGGCTACTACAATGATTAGGAAAATAGACAACCTATTGTTTTGAAGGACATTGAAACAAATTGATTCATCTAGCTTAGGAAAAGAAGATAAAGGGGGGTGGGAGGATGTGTGGGGCGTGGTGCAGTTAAATTCCTTAGGAATTCTCCAGGAATAAAACAGAAAGAACAAAATCTCATCAGATAAATATGTATAAATTGATGAGGATGAAATTTAAGATGGAATCTGTAATTTGTTTCACTACTAAGATGAAACTTAAACGACAAAATTCTAACAGAAACAAAATAAATGAAAATAATACAGTTGCATGATTGATCTGTAAAAGATAGGTAAACTTTTGCTGTCATAGCACAGAAATGAACTTGGCATGATCTACTGGTTCCAGATTTTATTTCCATCAGTTATACTAATGCAATGCTTCCAATTTCAGTGGATTTGTTTCTTATTTCTGTCAGCAAAAGGTAAATTCACATGCATTATTTTTTAAGTGCTTGCTCAAGCACAAGAAAATATGTGGTGGTCCTTCTTCATCTTCCAACTTGACCATCCCCACCATCAGGCTTCCTTCTCTGACAGTTTTAGAAATAATACATTTCTATGTCTTGACCTGAGCAATTATACAGACTGCTTGTAGTGGCAAAATATGGATGTTTAAATAACGGCCCTGACGTAATTGTTGCAGAGTGAATGGGAAGTTTATACTCCTCAATTGCTCACTTATAAATTAAACTAACTTATTGATGTTATGAAGCAAATATACCCATAAACACAATATTTTTGTGTTTTTTTAATTATTTTATTTTTTAAAAGATAACTGTATGTCTCAACTTTTTACCTCTAGCAGTGCCACCCTCTGCACTGGAGTCAGGTATTGTGCTTCTGCAGTATAAAAATTATAGTAATAACCACTCAAGCTAGTCTGTCGGTAGCTGTTTCTTTGTCTTTTGTAAATAATGTTCCTAACTAAAAAAGTTTTTGAAACACTAAGATGTAAATGTGAATTGACAAGAACACAAGAACATTTTGCTGATAGAAAAGCCAAAAGGTTGTTTTCCCATATTCAATTGAAATAGAGTACAAGTAGACAAGAAATGCAGTAGTAAAAAAACCAAACCAAAACACCAAAAGCACACACTGTTAAGACTGAGTACTTTAAAAAATTGCTGGAAGTGGAAACAACAAATAAACAAGCAAAGGGAAAAGGAGGAATATGGAGAAGACCCTAAGACCTTACATCTTTAAAATCTTCATGACAAAATTTTTCAGAATTTGAAGTAAAGGAATACTGGCACAGAATGTTTTATTTTCCTTCAGTTGCAATCACATTTGCTTTTAGCCACAAACTGTAGATACATGTGGCCTGTCACCTGCACTAATCTATAGCATGTGATTCTGATGTACAACCACTAGGCTATCCTGAGGAAAGGTGTATGTACAGACAACATTTCTCCAAATCTGTATGGGCTCTTAGATGATACGACTGCAGTGGAGTTTCATTCCTAAAGAATTACATACAAGAAAAGGAAGGGCATTCTTTCAGTTGCTAGGGTCCACTAACATGGAATGTCATAGAGGAAAGGAACTGTATCATAACCCAATGTGGTAGTTTTGTATATATTTGTATATATTTCATTATTTTTCTTGTAATCCCTCATGTTTCATTAAAGCTGTGTAGTTCAGTTCCCAATCCTTAAGTCGCTCTCCCTTATTCTCTCTCCTCTCCCTATACAGGGAGGGAGAGTGGTTAATAGAGAGCAACTGTCATTCATTTAATTGCCAGCTTAGTGTTAAACCGTAACACTTGTAAACTATGCAAATTAGATTAGATAAATTTATTATACCCCTATTTATCCACAGACCCACAGAATTACTAAATGTGTCATTTATTTGATTTAACTGAACACAGAATTAGTTCTTAGCCAGTGAAAAAAGATAAAATTAATAATTCTTTTCTAAATTCTGATTTGCCCTTTCCTTAAGCTACAAATCATCTTTACAAGCTTACCTAAAACTTCACAGAGAAATCAGTACCCCCTCTTTAAACTAAGCTTATTCTCTGCTATACTCTCAATGTTTGGTCTTCTTGTAAAATGATTCACTCCTGGCAAAATTTCTCTGGGAAGGTTAGTTCATGACCTGTGTTTGAGAACAGTAGTTCTTTGGCAATCAGTGCAGATTGCTCAAAGATTCTATACTCAAAGATTCAGGTTTTGTATTCTCCAAGGTTTCCGAGATAAAATGTGCTGTGTTTAGAGGGTCAAGTAGTGAGGTCCTAATATGCTATAATACTGAGAAAAAGGCTGGAGCACAAAACAAATGAAGCAGCTGCAATTTTCAAGGAGCTATTGATTTTCCACTGAACAAGTGATTTGCCACTACATTGTGTTGTATGATTTCCTTCAGCTAATACCTGTGGGTGAAACTATTCACTTGTGGGTGAAACTTCAAAACAGATTTTATTTTATTCAAACTATAATGCATCTTTCTACTAACAATAACCAAAACAGTTGCTGGATACTCCAATGTAAAAAATATGAAGGTCTGGGAAAAACACAGGTCTTGTGTACCTCATGTCAAATACATGGGATAATAAAAATAGAAAAAAACACTAACATTTTAAACCAACAGAATTTAGGCACACATTTGGTGTGCATTTCAGGCTTAAAAATAGTAAAATCATCTTGTGTCCCCCATTAGAGATATTTTTGTCAGTGGGGAAAATATTATAGGAACAGTCAATTTTTTCTTTATTAAAGAAAATTAAAATACAAACTGTTTTTTCTTGGTTTTGTTTTTCTGTCCTCATTGAGCTAGGACATGCTGGGTGTTGAAAGTAACACAAGAAAAAATTATTCAGCTCTTGTGAGACCTCACCTAAACTACTGTGTCCAGTTCTGGAGCCCCCAACACAAGAAGGATATGGAGCTCCTGGGGAAAGTCCAGAGGAGGGCCATGAAGATGATCCAAGGCCTGGAGCATCTCTCCTATGAAAACTGGCTGAGAGAGTTGAGGTTGTTCAGCCTGGGCAAGAGAAGGCTCTGGGACAACTCATAGCAGCCTTCTGGTACCTGAAGGGGCCTACAAAAAAGCTGGACAGGGACTTTTTACAAGGGCTTGTAGTGAGAGGACAAAAAGTAATGGATTAAAACTGGAAGAGGGGAGAGTTAGGTTAGACATTAGGAAGAAATTCATTATTGCAATGATGGTGAGACTCTAGCACAGGTTGCCCAGAGAAGCTGTGGATGTCCCCACCCTAGAAGCATTCAAGGCCAGGTTGGATGGGGCTTTGTGCAACTTGATCTAGTGGGAAGTGTCCCTGCCTATGCAGAGGGGTTGGAACTAGGTGATCTTTAATGTCCCCTCCAAATAAACCATTCTATGATTCTATGATTAAAAGAGCCCCACAGTATGTTCTGCCTTATAAATACAAATTACACTTGGGCTTTTTGTTCTATGTTTCTATGAAGAAACAACTTAAAGAAGCCTATGAAAAGCCTATTTTGTTTGAGAACTACATAGTACAAGAAAAACACAAAACTCACCTGGTCTTGGCTCAAAATAACTAAGTTAAATGGCAGTTACTGTGGATGACGGATGAGAAAGAAAACCTGAAAAAAAGTCTTAAGAGGAAGAGGCATTAAGTAAATCAGAGATGTTGATAATCTGTATGATAAAATCCTGGTTTCCACTGATCATAGGACATACACACAGCAACCACATCTAATCACTAAACATTATGTTTAAAGAAACAGAGAAAGTAGGAATGTACTTATGTTTGACATACAACTTAAGTCACAAGCAATAATAACTGTTATTTTCCTGTAATGATTTACTTCTGATTTTGAAACAGGTTTTTACTCTGATTCCATTAATATTTTAGCATATTAAACATGTCTTTTTTCTTAGTTCTGAAACAATCTTGATAAACTAAAACAAAGTGAATTTTCTTTTTGATTAAGCTGCCCATCACGAAAAGCTATTTTATCTAAAACTTCATTATTTGCAGTCATATGTCAACTTTTGACATGATTTACAGTAAAAGATTGCATTATAGTATATAGATTATATGAACAAAGTCAAAATGTCTTACTCCAATGTTATCAGAACATTTCACTGCACCTTATTTTCCAATTTTCTTGATCCATACCACACCACTTTTAATACGATAAAGACATTTGAGATTTTGACAAAACAGACTGTGAACTCTTCTGAAATATTTAAGTTAGCTGTGCTGCTAACTTAGATAAAAGACGAAGAAGATACCGTAATTTTCTGAGATGTCATTAAAAGAAAAAATTGTTTCAGAATTGTTTTTACTCATATCTGAGCAAATTTGGAGGCAAAATTGGCATCTAAAAGCCTTCTTTCCTCCCATAACTATACTCTGACATTCTGAGAAATAGGTGGGTGTATATGTAGTGGACATGGACAGGTGAGTGGATATCATGAAGTAGAAGGAGAGGACAGAAGGGAACTTTGGGTTTTGCAGGAAAGGGTAAATACTCTTATATACCAGAAGAGAGGGGTAAAAGAGATTGGAAAGAAATCTTTCCTACCTGAAGTATCTTATCTCCTTAGGCACTTTTATCCCTCCTCTATTAATTTCCCTTTTCCTCGACTTGGTATAACTCAGTTCCTCCACTATGAACTTTCTTTCATATTTAAGAGCCTAAATCAGACAAGACAATCAATCTTCTAAGACAAAACTAGCTTCTGCCTCCTGCAACTGGTACATAACTTACTTTTTCTTTTGCCCCTTGTGTTTTGTTTATTCCCCACTCCCCATCACTTCTGTGCTTATGTTGTGTTTGCACTGGTAATCTTCTTTCAACCCTCCTGTTGCAGAGATGAATAGTTTAGACAGGTTAACAAAATTCTAATTATCCCAGTTCAATTGGAACTTGGTATTTAGTCTTGAAAACTGTATGGGCTCCCAGGTCTTTGCCATGAGCTAATAGTAACCGTTTTGCCTCAAGTAACATCTCAATTTAGGCAGCTTTATAAAAAACAGCAAAGGAGATCTTTCGTATCTGAGAGATTTTTAGAGCATGTGACGTCAGGCTGCAATCAAGCACTAGTTTTGAAAATGTTCATGTCTAAAGATGCTGAACAATAGAGTCTAAAGAATTTCAGAATGGAATCTTGAGAACTCTATTAAACTTACAATTTCTTACAACTTTAAACCAGCAGGAAAAATAAATAAGTAAATAGATAAATAAATAGATAAATAAATAAATAGATAGGTTAATAAATAAATGGATAAATTAATACGAGGGGGAAATAATATAAATTAATAGCTATTTTCTTTCTATATTTTTCTTTTTATTTAGGTGAAGAAGTAATGAAGTCTAAGTCATTATATTTGTCTAATTTTCATACAAAATTAATCAGAATCTCTAGCAGTTTCTATTAACCCCTGTGCTTCCCTGCTTCAGTGTGGTAATTAATTCAGTGGAGAACCGTACAGACCTTGTACATATGTAAACAGCTTAGCTATTAAATTCAAGACTCAAAGAATAATTATATCTATCCTACAGTAGGGAATATCCATGACAAAAAGAAATACCAATTGTTCTATCAACATTCAATTTATTGGAGGACAAAACTGAACAAACCACAGAAGTCTAACAAGTAGGCAGGAACAGTCACAGGTTCCCATGACCTTCGGCTTTAAGAGCCAAAACTGGTATCACATTTGGGGATTCACTGCTAATAATTCTTCTTCCAGTGAAGTAACTGAACTCTCTAAGCTCCTTCAGAACACTTAATATGAAGCAGGAAAGTGACAGGGTTGAGCTGCACTTTGTAATTTATTCTTGAAAGAAAATAAGATGCAATAGGTTGGACATATGCAGAACATGCAGAGACAGATAATGCTCCATCAGCCAGCTGCAGTCAGTGGGGGAGTCAGGACATCATTGATTGTACCCTTGAATGAATGCACCATGCTAAGGATTTGACCAGAGGCAAGAAGGAGAGGGGATCTACTGTCAGTTCCTCTGCAGAGGCTTGAAAAGCACATATTCCTTGAACAGTCCCTGCTGACAGAACGGCCTGTACAGTGTCTCAGGCAACTTTTAACATTAATAAATCAAAGGCTCTGAAAATGCTGTCACTGGCCTTAGGGAATGCAACACAAGACTTTTTTTTTTTTTTTTTTCCCCTGCAGCAAGAAGCAACAAATCTACCAAATGAAGTAAGAAGTTTGTAGTAGTCTCCAGATGTCTTTGCCTCAACCAGATCTTCCCAGCTATGACTGAGATTTGTTCAGCCACTCTCCTGTGTTGATCCCCTACCTGTCCATCATGTACCTTAATTTGGTATTTGAACTTTGAATCTGAATGATTTTTTTTCCTTTTTTTAAATTTTATTTTATTCTTTTTTCTTTTTCCTGAGGGAATGCTTTGGTACAGCTTATTTCTTATAAACAAGGTATATAAATAAATGTTATATACATCTATTCATAAGTGATTATTTTGTTTTTAAATAAATAAATAAATTAAAAAGCTGTACTAGTAATGGTTAAAAAAAACTACCTATTTGTTCTTTTTGCATATAGCAAAAGTCTTCAGCAAGCCTAAGTGAGAATCCTTAATTATCACAGAATGACAGAATCATTAGAGTTGGAAGGGACCTCTAGAGATCATCTAGTCCAACTGTCCCACTGAAGTAGGGTAACCTAGAGCACTTTACACAGGACTGTATCCAGGCAGGTTTTGAATATCTCTATTGATGAAGACTCCACAAGCTGCCTGGGCAGCCTGTAAAATATAAGATATAATTACTGAAGTTACATTAAATGTTCACAACTCTTCTAAGCATAGTTAAACTGATACATCAACATGTATACTATTTAATTCTTTATTATTTGCAAAATATGTCAACAGTTTCCATAAATGTGCAGAGATTTGACTGGCTTTGTAGCAGGCCCTTGTTAGTTTGCTCACATTCTCACACAAGAAAATAAATTAAAAACCCAACAGTTTTACACTTTTCTATAAAAGGTTATTAAATAAAGTCAAGATATTATCAACAATATTGATTTTTTAAATTTTACTAACCTTATTAGTTCATAAATAGCACATTATACCCAGTGGTAACTGCAGAATGTATTAATTAATTACTGTCAGACCTCTACCCAGGACTCCTTCTCATAAGTGTTTACATAAGTCAGAATTAATAATTTTAGGAAATTCAACCTCATAATTTGATGGCTGTAAAATATATTTGATCAAAGCAGTGCTATGTTCGTTCTCTGCAAGAAGTTGACATATATAAGTATTGAAGTATTTCTGAATAGTGTATTTGTTATCATTTCAAAGATCAAGAAATATCAGATTGAGTTGATTAGGTAGAGTCTCAAGTCTTTCCATTATGTTTAGTTCAGCTAAAAGAAAAGTTACAGAATATAAGGATAAGTGGAATTAAGAAATAAAAGTACTTTGGACAAGAAAGAGTTTCTGTAGTTGTGTGAACAAAGCTAAGAGGATGTCTGTAGGGTCTTTACACTCACTAATGTGGCCATACAAAGTTCTGGAGAGTACAGTGGGCTTGAAAAGTCTGGATACAAGCCAGATTCAGTCTGGAAGAAATATAGCTTCATTCACGCAACCCTGCACCAAAATAATAAATCTTTCCTCTCCAGACTGCAGTGGTTATGCAGCTGTACTCTGATCTCTGCAAGCCTTGAAAACTCTGCACTGCGCTCGACTCTATAGTTTAAATTTAACCTAAGTGCTTGTCTACAGGGCAACTGTAAGTACCTTCACTTTCAGTACGCTTCAAAGACAAAAGTTATGTGTGTATTGTGTATTGCATCAGGGGCATGTCCTGAACAGGACAAAATTAGGCAGCAGTACTTTTCAGATTTGACTGAGCTCATTTTCAGAAACCTGCATTTTAATGAATGGAAAATTTGTGACACACTGCAAGATATCACCTAGAAATTGTATCCATTAATGAAGGACTGATATTTTTCATTTCCAGTTAAATTTTTAGGGATTTGTTCATTTGTTTGTTTGTTTTATTGAATTGAGACATTTTTCTTGTAGAACATGATATCTGTTCACCGTTAACATTATTAGCTAGGTTGAAGTTGAAATAGTCATAGCTATATAAAGATTGTGGATGCAATTAAGACTCCTAAATATTTTTACCCTTACTTGAAAGCTAGGTATAATGGAATACATTATGCTTATGATAGAAACAAGCTAGTAATGGGCTCTTGCTCCAAAGAAGACAAAGAAGGCTAATGGGGTGCATTAGACAAAGTATTGTCAGCACATTGAGGGAGGTGATCCTTCTATGCAGCACTAGTGAGGCCACACCTGGAGTTCTGTGTCCAGGTCTGGGCTTCTCAGTACGAAAGTACTCAGTCCATGGACATACTGGAGAGAGTCCAGTGATAGGCCACAATGATGATTAAGGGTCTCAAGCATCTCTTCTATGCGGAAAGCTGAGACAACTGGCATTTTTGAGCCTGGAGGAGGGAAGGCTGGGAGGTGAACTTATTAATGTATACAGACACCTAAGGGGAGAATAGACCCACACTCTTTTCAGTGGTACCCAGTGACAGGAAAAGAGGCAACAGACACAGACTGAAACACAGGAGATTCCATCTGGAAATGAAGAAGCACTTTTTCACTGTAATGGTGACTGAGGGCTGGTACAGGTTGCCCAGAGATGCTGTTGAGTCTCCTACCTTGGAGATACAAAAAAACTGCCTGGACAAGGTTTCTCGGTCACTAGCTGTAGGTGACTCTGCTTCTACAGACGACCTCTAGAAGTCCCTTCCAAACTCAACTATCCTGTGATTCTGTGAAATCTCTGGTTCTATTTCTGTTACTGATAGAGTGCAAAGAAGAAATGCATTTTTCACAAGTCATGGTTTTGTTTGCCAGGATGCATTATTTCTGCAAGACTTTATTTCCACATTATGTGTTTACATGCAATGAAACTTGTGCCAGGTGTTGCTTCTGGGCATGCAGAACTGATGTAAGGAGACAATTGCTGGAAGGCATCAGGTCTGCTTTGCTGGGGAGTGCTCTTGATGATGCCCCAATGAGTGCCTTTCAACTAGATGGTACATCTGACTGTGTAATGCAGGACTCCCAAATATAATAAAAGATAGATATATAGATATAGATAAATACAGATAAAAATATAGATAAATTTACAACATAAAGGACCTCTCCCACTAATTTGCTGCTGCAGAGCACTCACAGAGCTTAAACAGTATCCCAAAATAACGACAGTGGTTAAATAAAGAATATAAGTAAGGATACATCTATTTATTTCTTTCTCCATTTGTCCATTCCTGAGTTGTTCTTTACTGCTTGACACCCTCTGATGCTCTATAGTTTTTAGACAGGCATCATATTACAAGTCAGTATAGGTTTTAGATGCTACAGTGTTCATCTAGACTTTCTTTTATGAGCTTAACATAGCTGAACTCCCTGCCTTTGCTTTAGCTGTATCTTCACAGCTTATTCACTCAGCCCGTGTTGGTCTCCTACCCACAACCAGTTCTTCCACTCCTTGTATTAATAACATATGCATTTCCTTTGCATTTGAACTTTTAGGTGTTTCAGATTTCTGATTACTCTGGACCTAGTTGCTCCTGTTACATTGGCAGAGAGTGTCTCAGATCCACTCCAAATAGTAGCTCTCTACAACCATTTTTTGACTACCACAATTTGGGAAAAAAGGAAAAGACTCACTCTCTGGGATTCCCTAGAATCCATGAGGAAATCTGACTTGTGTGACATGAAGGAAAACCAGTTAAGTTGCAGCCAGAAAACCTGTTCTATCCCAAAAATCCAAAAATTTAGGTTTGTACTTAGCTAAAAAACCTGATTCAAAAATTTTCCAAAAGAATAAAGAATGAACAGGAAGCACAGATATGTATGTTGTGACAAGATTTGTGGGCCAGTCAGTGACAAGGACTGGATGTGTACCACCAGTCACTGCTGACCTTCAGAAGCACAGCATATTCAGAAGCCTGTCTCAAATTATATGTTTTGGATAGTTAATTTAATCATACTCGTGAAAGACATCAAATTTCAATGGTATCCAAACAAAAAATGAGCTATTAATACAGTGGAGATCTTAATAAGCTTTTTGGCCTAATGAAGTAATTCCAAAGAGATTAAGACACTCTGAAACCATGTCTGAGAAGTGTGATGTCTTCTATGCTAGTCAGAAGCACAAGTAATTCACTTATGACACAAAAGTATAGGACTTCCAAGGTACACAGACAGCAAAGTTCAAACCTCTACAAAAATACATATTGGAAAGAAACACCCCTTCTGAGGGCTTATATACCTTCCAGTTTCTCTCATCCTGCTGCATTCTTCAACCCCATCTTTATGAAAAAGCCAGTTCTGCAAGGAGATTGCAGGAAAGAGGTAACCCTTGAATTCCTGAAAAGGGAGGGCTTTGGTTTACATTTTACACAGCAAATGTGAAGGGGCTACTGCATACCTCCTTAAGTAGCTAATATTTTCAAACTGAGGGATTTTTGATCATTAAAAAATATTTCTGCAGATCAGTCAGTCCCTCCATCCACAGTGTAATCCATCTGGTTTGTAAGATTACATGTGCACACAGCAAGGGCTGTGTCTAGCATTGTCATGCTTTGGGCCCAACACGACAACAAGAGGAACAGCCCCATGGCTGCTAATTCAACTCCCCCACACACACACACTCTGGGATGAGGAGAGCAAATCTCATGGGTGGAGACAAAAGACAAGGAAGGTTCTTCATCAGTTAAGGTCCTGAGCAAAACAGACTCAGCTTGGGGAAAAAATAATTTAATTTCACACTAATCAAACACACACAGGACACAGACAACACAAAGAACAAGGCTTGCATGTGTTACCCCACCCCTCCCTTCTTCCTGGGCCCAAATGACTTTGTTCCCAGTTTCTCTCCCTCCTTCCCCTCAGCGGCACAGGGGAACAGGGCATGTGGTTTAGAGTCAGTTCACAGGCTGGTGGTTCTTGCCGCGCCATCCTCTTCAGGAAGGATTCCTTACAGTCCTTCCCTGCTTCCCACGAGAGCAGGAGCTATTCCAGTGTGGGCCTCCCACAGAGTCATGGGCTGCTTTGGGAATAGCCAAATCTCCTGGCACCGGGGTCTTCCAACCGGAGTCCACAGACAACAAATCCAAGTCCACTGGCCACAAAATCCAAGTCCACTGGCCAAGTTCAGCACTCCTGGCACCTTCAGGGAATGCTCCACCACGTTACTGCATGAAATGCAGGTGGACAGCTGCCATCTCCCATGGGTTGCAGGGAAACTTCTGCTTGGGCACCTTCTTCCCCTTCTTCCTCACCAACCACCAGCACCGCTCTGTTTCCACAGCTCAGCTCTTCTTTTTTCTTTATTTGCTGGCTCCGCTCAGGTCTTATCTCAGTTCTTTCCTATGTTAGTCACAGAGGCACATCTATTGTCTCTCTAATGGCTCTTGGCTGGTTTTGGAGCAGGGAGAGCTCCTCAGCCTCTTACTGGAGCCACTCCTGGGGCTCTTTCCCCCGCTACCAAAAAAACTACTAAACCAAACCAGCACAAACATATTCAAGACTAATTTTCAATTCAGTTGCTCTGAAAAATAGTGGTCCTATGCAAAAGGAGATGTGATCTCAAACATTATTAGCATAAGATTTGAGGAATAATGTATTGACTTCTAAGAAAGCTGCTTAATTTCCTCTTCCCAAATTCCTGTATTTCAGGAACCTTTTACCTACACTTATAGTATTGAATTTATATAATCTTAACTTTCAAACCAATCCAAATAAATGTATGTTTTTTTCAGCTCCAGACAATCTTCACAATGAAAGTCCTGAACTCTCAATGTGGGAGACTGGTATGCCCTGTCCCAAACAAGCAGACACATCAACAACACAAATATGGCAAAGCTGAGCCAACTGAAGAGGCTGAAGGACTACCAGTGCTAGAGAAATATCCTCATGTTTTACGTGCAAATGGACTGAGATGGCCTAAACTTGCAGTGAAGACCTTTCAAAACTCCACTAGGTGGAGCTAAAAAACTAGCCCTTACATCACTCGGCTGCCTAGGGCTCGCTCTGCTCCTGCTCGTTGCAGGGGTGCAGGAGCTATTTCCTTCTGAACCTATCTCAAGGACTCTAAGACCGTCTGTTGGCTAACCCAGCTCTGCTGCCTAAGCACAAGGCACATGTAGCCTGGGGCTTCTTTAGAGAGCTAGGATCTGATCAGAAAGTCTGACACTTTTTTTTTTTTTTTTTTTTTTTTTTTTTTTGAGGAGTAGAATCACTACCTTTTTTATTTATGTAAGTTTTATACAAAATTAAGAATTAATTACAGAGAAAATGCCCAGGAAAAATGTACCTTAAATCATAAAGTTGAGGGCCACGTAGGTTGTCTATAGTCAATGTTGTATTCTCTGTTATGAATATTGCATCAGCTGTAGACTTACTTGCACTGATTGGAAGCTCACTGTATTTAATTACAGATTGGAACTTGTCACTGGTTTGAATGACTTTACTTTGGAAATAGTTATTTATTTATTTATTTTTAAGGCTAAAAAGCATTAGAAAATTTGAAAGACAGTGATATACTTAAGGGAGACAGCATGGTTTTAAGTAAGAACTATGGTTGACATGAGACACATCACATCTGAGAAACCATTGGGATTATTGTATCATCTACTGATTGTGCTACTACTTCCAAAAAAATGCATGAAGACTGGTTAAATTGTTTTTGAAATATCATCTTGGAGACAGTCTTCCTTTTTTAAGACCCCAAGTGGCAAAATAAATTGAAGGGAAAATAATATAATCAAATAGATATAAAGGCAAACAGGAAAAAGAACTCCAAGAGAGCAGGAGCTGGTAAACGATTACAGAAAAGAAAGAAAAATAACTGAAATAGAGGTGTAATAAAAAGGACTGAAGACAGTGACATAACTTGTAATTGTAAATCATAGACCAGTGGGACAAAATCATGGACCAATTTTACAGAAACCGAGAGATGAAACTGTTTTTACTTTCATAAATGTTATGATTTGTATAATTGATATGTAATGATATGTAATATTTTTGTATACAAGTAAAACATGAAGAAAATTTGAATTTGCATGATTATTTTAAATTATTTCTTATTAGTTTCTAACTCATTCAGAACCATAGTTTCTGTTGCAAATTAACCACATGGGTTAAAAATGTTGGAAAGTCGAGTAATTTTAATACTCAAGCTTATGCACCATTTCCTACATTCTGTTGCTTTTCCTTCGTGTCTTGTTTTTTTTTCATCCCTTTTAATAATGTTTTTCCTTCTGCCAGTCTTCTCTTTAAGATTTTCTTTTTATTATTTTTCTTTATAGACTTCATTTGAATGTATTTAACAAAAAGAAAGAATTTTTTTTCAGAGTTATTTTAAAATGTTTTTTTGTTCTTTTAGGTTACACAAATTTAATGTACAATGCTGATTTTAACTTCCTGTGTGTCGTTCTCTTACGAAAACATTGACCAATTTGGCTCATAGGTGAGGAGTGGAGGCTGTACCCTTTGGAATGTGCACCCTTATATACAATGCATGGCACAGGATTTTAAATAATTAATAATTTTAAATAATAGCTGCATACAAATTATTACTCTAAAATATTAATAAGTCATAATTTTAATAGCCAGAATGGATCAAATGGCTCCTCACTCATGTGACCAATGAATCAGGGGAGGTTTAGGATAGATATCAGGAAAAGGTTTTTCACAAAGAGGGTGATCAAGCACTTGAACAAGCTCCCCAGGGAAGTGTTCACAGCTCCAAGCCTGCCTGAGTTCAAGAAGCATTTGAATGATGCTCTCAGGCACATTCTAGGGGTGCCCTACACAGGGACAGGAGTTGGACTCAATGATTCTGATGGGTCTCTTCCAACTCAGCATATTCTATGATTCTATGAACATTGTCTCCAACTCTGATTTCTGAAACATCTTCAAAAAATATGAAATTTTATCATAAAACAGAATTTTCCAAATATATATCGTTTCATCTATTTCCTGTTCTCTTTATCATCAGTGAAAAACTGATTTTAGTGGGCAACAAAAAACTTTTCAGATCAGCCACTCTTGCAGTTCTTGACTGAAAACTTAGTGGATGAACATCTGTAGTGATAACAAAAATTAAATAAGAAGAAAATTCACAGGTTATCCTAAAGGAATATGAAAACATTAAATGCTTTTGTATTGTAGGTTTATCTGGGATGATGCAGCCATAAAGCAGTACCATTCTTTCCTCAGAGTGATAAAGTTTCAGAGGGCTTAAGGGTGAAATTTTAAGAACAGTAACATAAAAACCATCCATTAATTATTAATGTTCTGCAATGTTGGCTCTTAATGAGAAGAAGAGCATACTTATCATCAGTTTTGCTAAAAGAAATAGAGAAAGAGGAGAAAGGAAGCTGTGAGACTAAGAATATTACAGGAAAATTTTTGAGCTCTAGAGAACAATGTGACAAATGCAAGGTCTGTGGAAAAATGATTTTGCCAGATACTGAGATCACAATTCCTGCCCAGAGAAGCTTGAAAGTTACATTGCTAACTAGGCAAGAAATTGCACTGACCTTTTTGCTGTATTACAACCAGACCACTGTAAGGAAGGTGATTGCTATTGAAATTGATTTTGGTAGCAGCATGGAAGACTCATTTTTGTTCATTGTGTGTTTTTACCTTTTTAAGAGTTTGAACTTATCTTAGTGCTATGTAACAATATACCTTTGCTCAAACTGATTAAACTGGATTGATTAATCATGACTTTAAACCCACATGCTGAAAAACAAACCAAAATAATCCCTCCTGAAAAAATAACACAAGGTCAATATCCTCACCACTACTTGCACTGTTTTCTTATTTTGAACACTTACTGTCCACAACATGCTATTCACTAACAGGAAAATACCTCCACGCAAAATTAAGTATTGTACACAGTTCTACTGTAGTAAAAAGTGTGGTAGCCTGATAATATACTAATATGCTTTATATTTGTTTATTATACAGATAATTAAGCAGGACTCCATTATGATGTGATTTTTTCTTTCTTTTTGTCTTTTTAATACAGCAATTAAGTACAAATAGTGTTGAAATTTAATTCAGCAACTGACTTGCATCCATGTTTTCATGTTTTGTACGTATGAAAAAAAAAATACAGTGAGGAAATATCATTAAAGTTTCACACCCTTCTCATGAGAATATTCAAATCTCTCAATGAAAAAGATCTCTCAGACTCATTCATAACCACCACCTCAGCCACCACTACCCTGATGGATTCTCATGTATAGAACAATTATTTAATATTTTTATCTCCAGGGAACCTAAAGAAGCTTGAAGACTAAAACAAAGGAAGTGCTAACCTTTTTTTCATTCTTAAAAGATTAGCTGCAACAATATATTGAATTAGTATTTCTCAGACTCTGTTGTTGTCAACCTTCAACCTTCTAGTTTAACTATACCAGATAATGATATATTCACTGAGGAGTTATCTATTATCATATATTTGATTCAGTCTTCCAGTCATAAAGAAAAATAATTCAGCTTACAAAACTGAACGGTGTGGCATACCAGTAGCTGAAGATAAAATCTATTTATTGATTTTGCCATTAGCCAAAGAGATAATTTGTTATGCTATGAGACTGATGTGTTTGGTGGTAGTAGTTTACTAAATGAATGGCATTACATGATGGCTAGTACGTTTCACAAAACATTAAACTGCCGTAGGAGTTGTAAAGACATGCACATACCTGGAGATATCTGGAGTTCTTCCACAAACTGAAACATATCTGCCTTTGCAAACATAGCTACATGGCAAGATATAAAATGGTATTGGGAGGGATAAATAAAGGACATATTTTGTGGTCTTGCAAAAATTACATATTAATATTAATTTTTATTGCTGTTTTCCACCCATATCTTTCCTGTTGCTGTCCCTGCAGCTACTTGATTTGACAAGGAAAGTCATCATTGTCCTAAATTACAGTAACATAATAGGCAGCTTAGGCTTCAGTGACAGATTAATTTATCAATCTAGTAAGAGCTTAGAAGCAAGCACTGCCAACACTGCTTAATTTGCAGTGATGGAAACTAAGATGACAACATTTGCTGCCTCAGCCATAGAGTGAAATGCCATACAGCACTGTTTTCAGAAGCACCAGGAGAAAAAAATACATGCCAATGGAAAATAACAAAGGATTTGGTCTTCCTCTCCACATTGCAAGGGGGGGGGGAAATCTTCTCATTAATTGCAACACAAATCATACATGGACTCTTCAGGTTGCTATTGTTGATGTGTCAGCACAGGATAAAATGTGATTTTATACTTTTTACAAAATAATGTTATTAGGCATCAATAAGTAAGTGAAATACTGACTCCATGAGAGCTGAATTATATCCTTTAACTGTAAAATATTTTACGGGTACCAAACACTTGTCTTATGCTAAGCAAATTTAATAACAATTGATGCATGACTCTCTACGGAACAAGAAAGGTTATTTCACATTTTGTGCTTTGGCAAAATATGCCCAGGAAGAGGGCTTTATTGATACTAAGTATGTTAACTTGAATATAGCAACTGTAACTAAGTTTTGATAGTAGTATAGAAAAGAAAAAGCAAGTTGTAATATTTTAATTATCTTACCTTTTAGAGATAGAATATAGAACCCATATAGATTTCCCAAAATAATAACTAAATTTTGGGGCACCCATAGGTGTGTTGCAAGTATCAGTCTGTGTTTACAAACCATGAGCTTAAAACAGTGTTTACAACTTACTACCAGCAAAAAAAAAAAAAAAATATCAATTTCTTTCTGAATACAGAATCATATTAGTAATAAAAATTAGCCTTTTTGTAGGAAATTTGAGGAATCTGTATAATGAAGGTGTATTTTTCTTAACCTAGAAAATCATACGAGTGAGTGATCTATTTTAAACAGCCATTGTAAAATTTATTGTACTTGTTGGCTTCTTCCTGTAGGTCTCAGTGTTTCTGTAGTGAATGAACTTCTTGTCTGTTTACCAAGAGCACACAAGGAAATGTTTCTATTACTGTATAACTGACTTGAGTTGATAGAAATCACAGAAACAAGACAATGTAATAAAAAAGGATAAATTTTAAATAATTATTCACAAAATGAATGAACACTATTCCTTAAGGAATAACATAGGCCGCATTTTATTGTCTATGTTTGGGTTTGGTTTTGGTGTCCCCAGTCTGTCTTCCATAACCTCAGAAATAATGTGCCATTAGATTTACAAAGGTACACCTAAAAAATCAAATTATTTAGGTCCCTATCCTACTGTGATTGCAATCAACCAAAGGACTCACAGTGATTTATTTGGCAACTGAATGAGGTTATAATTACATAATACATCAAGAAAATATGTATGTTGACCTCCACTATAATCAGGATGACCGTATCACTGGACACTCAAATGAGTCAGTAGTCAAGCAATTTCCTGCTTAATTTTCACGGTATTAAATCCTATATTCACAATCCATTTGAAAGGGAATTCAAGATTAATCTCCACATGATTTTCTAAAGAACAGAATTTTTACCCTCTTTTCTAATTTGTTCCTTTTTTTTTTTTTTTTTGTTCTTTCAATGTGTGCAGTCTTGAGCATTTCCTTCTTGCCTTAAAGTTCTCTAACTTTTTTAACTCTTTGAGAAAAACCCACATTTTTAATGGAAATTAGTAAAAATTTCTAAATCATTCTAACTCACCAGTAATAGAATAAAAGACTCAGATTTTGATAGTTAAGTTGCATGTATCACAAGTGAGTGTAGTTGAGGCTCTGTAAGGACCTTATCCATCTTTTTTCCATCCTTAATTACCAGGATTGCTAGTAATTATTTTATTTTTTTTTTCAGTTTTTCTTATAGTCTCACTCTGTGTTTATGATCTAGTATTATGCATAGTCTAGCATAAAGGTGTAAAAAACCCACCAGCACAAAAAAAAGAAAAAAAATAAATAAATCCCAAAGTACTAATGAGAAAAGTATTCTGTTTATTCATGACTTATGAAATGCTTGGGACCAATTAAATGCCTACTGTCAGCTAATATTCAGTAGACCAAAAACACAGGAAAGACTTCATTTATTTCTGATTCATGACATTAAATTCAGGAATATCTTGCTATTCTTAACAGATAATCACATTCAACTCTGCAACCCCTCCCCCCCTTTAAAAAAATAGGGGGAAAAATCTAGCTAGAAAGAAAGAACTTTCTCAGATTCTTATATACCTCTATTAATAGAAAAACAAACAAACACCAAAACAACCACAAACTCATATGATATAGTAATTATAAACTGCAATTGCAAAGAAACTAAAACAAATCTATCTGATTATACTGAAAGTATTAAAAACAGGCCAAAAAATTCTATCGAAATGGGACTTTAACCATGACCCTAGAATAGCGATTAATAAATTGTTCTGTTTTACCTGTTTTCAAATTCATGAGAGCCTTAGGTGTCATGACACCACTTTCATCTCTAAAGATTTAGCAACAGATAACTGCAAGGTCCTGCACATTGGTCAGGGCAATCCCAAGCACAAGTATAGGTGGGGTGGACAATAGATTGAGAACAGCTCTGACAAGGACTGGGGTGCGTTGGTCATGAAAAGTTCCACGTGAGCTGGCAATGTGTACTCACAGCCCAGAAAGCCAACTGTCCTGGTCTGCACCAAAAGAAGTGTGGCCAGCAGGTTGAGGGAGGTGATTCTTCCCCTCTACTTCTTAAGATCATCTTAGTGTTTAATAAACTAAAATGGCTGTACAAAAAGAAGGCAAAAGGAGAAATTTTGTTTCTAGTGTTGAAGGCACATATGCATGGAATGCACTAATGATACAACCTGGGGAAGAGTTAGCAACCTGCAGTACAAAGTATGCTGATAGTAATACTTTGCTCTGAAGCTCTGTCACAGCATTATGCATTGCTTCTTCCTTCTCTGTTACTACCTCTGGCACACAGGACAAATCACATTTCATATTCCATAATATGGGCCCAAAATACATTCCTTGCATACATTCCCAAGCACGTGATCCAATTACTTACTGACTTTTCCTACCGTAAGATTGTAACAGAAAAGTGGTGCAGAATGAATGCATTCAAATATGCATCTACTGTCACTGATGTAAATAAGAACAACCCCAGGTGGAAATATTCAGGCTCACTGCAATGTTAAATATGAACATTACAAAATTCTCATTGTTGACATCCATTTTTTTCAGACTAGTGCTAGCTATTTTTTTTTTCCCCCATTCTGGTCAGAAACACTTAATGAATTTAAAGTTCATTGTAAATACATCTAAATTAATTAAAGGAAGACTTAGGAAGTGTGTGAAAAGGTTCTTCTTCCCCACCTCAGTCTAAACAAAATACCTTTTAAGCCAGCAAAGGTCTTCTGCTGATTACTCCCAGCTAACAGACTCTAACAGACCTGCTGCTCAAGGACAAATTAAACCAAAACAACAGATGTGGTACAAGGCAGGAAGGATGGGCAACAAGTGATGCATTGCCCTACTCATTACCACCCTGACTTGGGACTTACAGATGCCCGTTGGCTCTGGACAGTGACACTGGCTGGACAGGTGGGTCACGGGGGTATAAAAACGCGGTGAATTCAGCAGGTGGGACCGAGGCTGCTCGGACGCTTCTTGCGTGGGACCCCCCTGCTGCGGAGCCTGGCGCTGGGGCTCTGCCGGGCCTGCTAACCAGCCTGCCCGCCTGCCTGCCCGGGGATCCGGCCTGAGCCTGAGCGGTGAGCGTGCCGGGTTCTGAGCCCTGCGTGCCGGGTTCTGAGCCCTGGGGCACCGAGTCCTTCCCGCAGCCGTCGGCCGCTGCCGAGCCACGAGGGGCTGCCCCCCCGAAACCACGGATTTCGAGACCCCGCCGTAGCTGCCTGCCCGGTCTGCCCGCTGCTCTGCCCCGGGATTGGAGCCTGCCCGGCCCGCCTGCTGCTGCTGCTGGGGGGTCACCCCTGGTACCGGGAAGCCCTACGGACCTGCTGCCGAGCCCTGCCTGCTGGAAAAGAAGCCGCGTCCCAGCAGCCACACGCTACGGAAGGGTAAACGCGCACACACAGTTACAGACAGACAGACATACACACATTCACACTCTAACTTTCCTGCCGGGCTCAACCCCCTCCCTCTCCTTGGATCCACAACCCTCTCGGAGAGAACGCCTTAAGGGCACGGTACTTTTGCGTTACCTCCCTAAAGGGCACATTGCTACTGCATATATATAGATATACATCCTTGGGAGCCATTTGCCATTTTTACGTTTTCCCTAAACCCCATCCCTCAGTTTGTGTTAACCCTCAATGAACCGGTTAATTGCAACTAAACCCCGGTCTCAGCAGCAGCCTGTGGGCGCGGTGGGGGTGTATCTCACTGCCGCTCTAAAATACGGTCCCGCAGCGGCCGTTCCTGTGTGAGAGGCGAACGCCACGTGTGACCCTCGGTCTTGTTCAGCAGCCCCTCCCATTTGTAGGGGGGGGAAGTCGCGAAAGCCCCTGACAGCCGATACCCCCCTGGCATCGGCTCGTGACAGGAAGTCAAAAGTATATAAAGAGAACGTGAAAGTTCGGTGATAGAGGAGATATTGAGGAAGAGTGCTCTGGTGAACCTTATACTCACAAGCATTTGAAGCAAGGCCATTTGAGGCCTCAGATACTTTAGATTTGTAGCTGTTTTCCCTCCAGTGTTCCTTCCTACTCTGGCACTATCTTTTTACTAGCTTCTTCTGTGAACTGGCAAGAAAAAGACCTCTTCTTGTTCAGAAGCTGCACTAATAGAAGTACTGATGACTGGACATACCTGGTGACCCAAAGCTCTGTTCCTAATCGTGTAAGAAAGACTCTTGTTTTCAAACGGTGAAGGAAGATGTCTGCTTCTTTAGCCGAAGAAGAGGTTTTATAAGACAATGCTCAGCTGATAATGTTGGATAATCCCCACATCCTTTGAAAATCTTCACCTTGTGAAATGTCCCTTATCATTTGTTCTTAGATAAATGAATCACATGTGCCCAGAGTAAAATATGCATTATTTATTGTCTTACAGAGCAATGTATGACACTGTGTTAAAATATAAAATAATCTACCTCCGTTTAAATCTGGACGAACAGTTGTTTAGTCAGAGTGGCAGGAGCATCTTCTTGTCTTCTGTTTTGTATATGACTTTTACTGAAAGAAATAAGAAAATTCTGGTTTCTCTACCTCAAGAATGAATAGAGGAAAGATAATTAGTTCTTCCTCTATCCTTGGCATCCTTTCTTGTATCCCCACAACCTGGCTTTCATCCATATTTGTAATACAGGTTGCAACAAAGCAGGACCTTGGCACCAGTTCTTTCCGCTAATAAATGCAGTCTGATTGCATCACAACCTCCAGAAAAAAAAATCAGAGAAAAACTCCATTTCTTAATTAAAACCACAAGCAAACAATTTTTCTCCCTTTCTTTCCTGACCTTACAGTTCCTTCAATCCCCACTTCCTTTCCAAATTCAGGGAAGTAAAAAGTGCTCTCATAAAAATATTTAGGGAAGAGAAAGCAACATGATTAGCATTTAAGGTAATTCGTCAGTGATAATTTCAGACTCCACTGCTATTTTATGTCTCTTTTAAAAGATTCCTCAACTTCTGTCTCTTAATCAGTTAATGTGAGGAAGCTTATTAGTGGGCATATTTCAGATCTCTATACACAATGCAGACGGTGGACCAGATGCTATGGGCAGCCCTTGAGATCCGAAAACTACAGAGGTAGATTAAACAAAAGCAGGAGACGACATATAAACAGAAGTTTAATTGCAGTCATTTAATTTTTAGTCCATCTTATCATGAGTCCACATATGCTCTGAAGTGCAAGCGATGACCCCAGTCCAGCAGAAGACTTAACCATCTGCTTAACTTTCAGCACTCAAGTTGGCACATTGCCTTTAAAGGAATTACTAAAGTGCTTAAACTTAAACAGATGTTTAAGTACTTTGTAGATGAGCTCTATGGTGTTTTTAAGATGTCAAAATTTCAGTGCAGTTGAGGCTTGAATTGTCTTTCTCTTAGAAAATGGATTTTGACATAGACTGTAAAACACCAAAAAATATTTCATTGTTTTGGCATATTGTGTTCAGCCAGAAGACTTTAATAACTGGCACTCAGTGACTGTGAAAATACTTTTGCATCTTACTACTGTTCTTTAGGTGTTTACATGTCCTTCTTGTACACCTTTTATGGAGGAGGGTAGACATACAATTTTTTTCAGATTTTGGCACATTTTTGAGTAATCAAGATTCAGAGAAAAACAAGATATTCAGCAAAATTGTGATTCAAGCACAAATTAAGATACCTAAAACAGATGAGTACCTGTGCAGTGAATGCCTAAAACCCTGTTGTTGCCAATGGAGATCTGACAACTACAGTTAAGAGAGTCTGGAGAGTAAATTTTGCTCCAGCTCTCCAGCTGAGGTCTATGACAGCTCTCTATGGCAAACTCTCCATGGCCATTTCTACCCAGCCAACTCTCTGCAGGACAACTTTATGCAGCCTACTCTATGCTGGACAACTCAACAGGGGTTGGCAGATGCCATCTGTCCTTCCCAGAGCTGGTCCTCTCTGGCTCACGGTAAGTTCCACAAGGGCCTTGAACATTGGTGAAGGCTCTGCATGGTGCTGCAGGGAGCCCCGGGCATCTGGCAGTCAGTGGTCTCACATGGGAGGTGGAGCAGTGACCACCAGCAAGCTTGCTCCTGCCCTGCCTGCAGTACACAATACATTAGGGGGAGAAGGGGTGCAGACAGGTGGGTAAGCAGTGGAGAAAAGGGGAAGAAGCAGTGGCAGCAGCAGCTTGTGCACAGCTCCAGGTGCAGGGGGGAAGCCAGCTACCTGAGCACTGCCTGGCAGAAATGCTTGCCATTTTGTTTGCCTCAGTTTGGGTGGTATTGGATCTTTTTTTTTTTCTGGAGGTAATGTTGGTTTTTAAATGGAGGGACTTAAGGGCACAGCATGTCACAACCCCAGCATGCTTCTGAGCCCTAGACAGCCAGGAACAATTTTCTCTGGCAAATAAATGTTGCATCATTGCCTGCAAATTAGGTGGAAAACTATAGAATCACAGAATAATACAGATTGGAAAGGACCACTGGATCTCATCTGCTTCAAGACCCTGGGTAGAGCAGGATCAACTTATACCTCAGAGTTTTTTACAGTTTTTACAGATTCTGCGTCCTCTTTAGAATACATATTCCCGTGTTTTACCATCATCATGATTATTTCCCCCTAACACCTTTCCTTGTTGAAACCTGTTCCTGTTGCTTACTATCATTTTACTTTATACCTCAAAAAAAACAACCCTGGCTGTTCTCTACAACCTCTCTTTAACATAGTTGGAAACCACAATAAATCTCCACTAGCCTTCCCTTCTTGAAAATGAATAAACTCAGTTCTCACAGACTTTCCACTGCAGCATGTGCTCCAACTGCCTAATCATTTTGGTGGTCCCTCACTGAACAGGTTCCAGTCTCTCAATATCTTCCACCTACAGCTTCAAAGATGATGTGGAAGAGAATAGTAAAATCTTCTTAATCCCTAGTTACAGCCAAGTGAGAAAACACAAATTATTTTGGGGAAGTGATCAATTAAGTTCATCGTATGGTGATACCACTGTGACCTTATTCTCCCAGCCTTGCAGTTTAATCTGTCAGACTGATCCCCTCTCATGCACTAGCATGTGCCCTCATGTTGTCTAGAGATGTACAGAGACAAGTCATATGAAAAGCCCAGTGGGAGCCATCAGGTCTGCTATGGACAATGGATAACTACAAAATCTCTTATTTATTGAAGCAATAAACTTAAAGGGTCTGGTCTGAATTCTCAAATTATTTCCACAAAACTTTAAATTCATGGAAGTTTGTTCCAAAAGCAAAGCTAGGCCAAATACTATATTATTTTTCCCTCAAAATGGTTATTTTTTTGTGAATCTATCTGAAAGTATCAGGTCTAGTTCAGTTTTACCAGTGTTTTGCAAAGTATAATTCTGGGGGGGTGGGGCATGGCAGGAGGGATAGATGTATTTTTTATTGATACGTCAATATGTGCTATTTCCTATCAAATTATCAGGGATAGTCAAGAAAGTCCAGATTCTACCATTAATGTGCATGCTAGAGGAAGCAGTACTGACTTCCATGGCAGTTATTAACAGCTTCAAATATAGGTAAATGCATGACTGCTGTCACAGTAACACCTGTGGGACTAAAAAAAATGAAGACACTTGCCACCACAGTCCCCATAAGAGCTACCAAAACCATTGCATTCTCCACTTAGAAACTGAATTTCACATAAATATTTGAATTTCTAGAAAAGAAAAAACAGAAAGCAGACCTAGGTCTCCTAATATCTACCATAAAACCTTAGATATATGTGCCTATGCTATATTATGGCATTCACTGCACTTTGGTAGGTTTTGGGACAATTCTGTGCTAATCCCTATGTTGAATACATTTTTGCTTCTATGAAGTTACAACTAAAATATATTTGTAATGCAGTGAGACACTGATGATATTGTAGAATTGCAGTTCTGTAGAATTTACATTACAACAATGAAAGTAAACAAATAAATAACTTTCATTGAAGCCTTAATAGAACTGCTACTTCCTTTAAAAAATGTTTTATGATACAGAGCATCTACTCTGAAGGGTTAATTTCTGCAAGGAAAGCAAGTTGTGATATTTGTCTCCTCAGGGTTCATACTCTCTGCTTGGACTTTCTGGTTAACATATATCCTAATCTCTTATGATATCGCTCTTCATTTTTTTCTCTCCATCTTTTTATTTTCTTAATATTATGATCTTATATTAAAACTAGACTATCTGCCCAAGCTAAGCAATATTTTGCATGAAGCTCAGTTAAAACATAGTTATATCTTCATTGACATATTTTGCGTTAAGTTCAACAAGGCCAAGTGTAAGGTTCTGCACCTGGGTTGGGGCAATCCGAGGCAAGCATAAATACAGGCTGGATGGAGAATGGATTGAAAACAGTCCAGAGAAGGACTTGGGGGTCATGATGGATGAGAAGCTCAACATGAGCTGGCACTGTGTGCTTGCAGTCCAGAGAGCCAACCTGATGCAGTCTTGGACTGCATCAGAAGAACCATGGCCAGCAGGTCAAGGAAGGTGATTCTCTCCCTTTACTCAGCTCTTGTGAGACCCCATCTGGAGTACTGTGTCCAATTCTGGAGCCCCCAGCATAGGAAGGACATGAAGAAAGTCCAGAGGAGAGCCATGAAGATTATCTGAGTGCTGAAGCACCTCTCCTAACAAGGCAGGCTGAGAGAGTTCCTCAGCCTGGAGAAGCAAAGGCCCCAGAGAGATATTGGAAAGGACCACTGGATCTCATCTGCTTCAAGACCCTGGGTAGAGCAGGATCAACTTATACCTCAGAGTTTTTTACAGTTTTTACAGATTCTGCGTCCTCTTTAGAATACATATTCCCGTGTTTTACCATCATCATGATTATTTCCCCCTAACACCTTTCCTTGTTGAAACCTGTTCCTGTTGCTTACTATCATTTTACTTTATACCTCAAAAAAAACAACCCTGGCTGTTCTCTACAACCTCTCTTTAACATAGTTGGAAACCACAATAAATCTCCACTAGCCTTCCCTTCTTGAAAATGAATAAACTCAGTTCTCACAGACTTTCCACTGCAGCATGTGCTCCAACTGCCTAATCATTTTGGTGGTCCCTCACTGAACAGGTTCCAGTCTCTCAATATCTTCCACCTACAGCTTCAAAGATGATGTGGAAGAGAATAGTAAAATCTTCTTAATCCCTAGTTACAGCCAAGTGAGAAAACACAAATTATTTTGGGGAAGTGATCAATTAAGTTCATCGTATGGTGATACCACTGTGACCTTATTCTCCCAGCCTTGCAGTTTAATCTGTCAGACTGATCCCCTCTCATGCACTAGCATGTGCCCTCATGTTGTCTAGAGATGTACAGAGACAAGTCATATGAAAAGCCCAGTGGGAGCCATCAGGTCTGCTATGGACAATGGATAACTACAAAATCTCTTATTTATTGAAGCAATAAACTTAAAGGGTCTGGTCTGAATTCTCAAATTATTTCCACAAAACTTTAAATTCATGGAAGTTTGTTCCAAAAGCAAAGCTAGGCCAAATACTATATTATTTTTCCCTCAAAATGGTTATTTTTTTGTGAATCTATCTGAAAGTATCAGGTCTAGTTCAGTTTTACCAGTGTTTTGCAAAGTATAATTCTGGGGGGGTGGGGCATGGCAGGAGGGATAGATGTATTTTTTATTGATACGTCAATATGTGCTATTTCCTATCAAATTATCAGGGATAGTCAAGAAAGTCCAGATTCTACCATTAATGTGCATGCTAGAGGAAGCAGTACTGACTTCCATGGCAGTTATTAACAGCTTCAAATATAGGTAAATGCATGACTGCTGTCACAGTAACACCTGTGGGACTAAAAAAAATGAAGACACTTGCCACCACAGTCCCCATAAGAGCTACCAAAACCATTGCATTCTCCACTTAGAAACTGAATTTCACATAAATATTTGAATTTCTAGAAAAGAAAAAACAGAAAGCAGACCTAGGTCTCCTAATATCTACCATAAAACCTTAGATATATGTGCCTATGCTATATTATGGCATTCACTGCACTTTGGTAGGTTTTGGGACAATTCTGTGCTAATCCCTATGTTGAATACATTTTTGCTTCTATGAAGTTACAACTAAAATATATTTGTAATGCAGTGAGACACTGATGATATTGTAGAATTGCAGTTCTGTAGAATTTACATTACAACAATGAAAGTAAACAAATAAATAACTTTCATTGAAGCCTTAATAGAACTGCTACTTCCTTTAAAAAATGTTTTATGATACAGAGCATCTACTCTGAAGGGTTAATTTCTGCAAGGAAAGCAAGTTGTGATATTTGTCTCCTCAGGGTTCATACTCTCTGCTTGGACTTTCTGGTTAACATATATCCTAATCTCTTATGATATCGCTCTTCATTTTTTTCTCTCCATCTTTTTATTTTCTTAATATTATGATCTTATATTAAAACTAGACTATCTGCCCAAGCTAAGCAATATTTTGCATGAAGCTCAGTTAAAACATAGTTATATCTTCATTGACATATTTTGCGTTAAGTTCAACAAGGCCAAGTGTAAGGTTCTGCACCTGGGTTGGGGCAATCCGAGGCAAGCATAAATACAGGCTGGATGGAGAATGGATTGAAAACAGTCCAGAGAAGGACTTGGGGGTCATGATGGATGAGAAGCTCAACATGAGCTGGCACTGTGTGCTTGCAGTCCAGAGAGCCAACCTGATGCAGTCTTGGACTGCATCAGAAGAACCATGGCCAGCAGGTCAAGGAAGGTGATTCTCTCCCTTTACTCAGCTCTTGTGAGACCCCATCTGGAGTACTGTGTCCAATTCTGGAGCCCCCAGCATAGGAAGGACATGAAGAAAGTCCAGAGGAGAGCCATGAAGATTATCTGAGTGCTGAAGCACCTCTCCTAACAAGGCAGGCTGAGAGAGTTCCTCAGCCTGGAGAAGCAAAGGCCCCAGAGAGATCTCATGGCAGCCTTGCAGTATCTGGATAGGGCCTACAGGAAAGCTGGGGAGGGACTTTTTGCAAGGGCTTGTAGTGAGAGGACAAGGGCTAATGGCTTTAAACTGGAAGAGGGGAGATTTAGGTTACATATTAAGTAGAAATTCTTTAGTGTGAAGGTGATAAGACACTACAACAGGTTGCCCAGTGAAGTTGTGGAAGGCCCCTCCCTGCAAGTGTTGAAGGCCAGGTTGGATGGGTCTCTGAGAAACCTGATCTTGTGGGAGGTGTCCCTGTCCATGCAGGGGGGTTGGAACTAGATGATCTTTAAGGTCCCTCCCAGCTCAAACCATTCTATGATGATTATTTTACTATAGAAAAAGATGGCTGTGAGGAAAGGTAACCTAAACCTTTATTACTTTTCCCCTTTACTCCCACTTATCTGAGATGAGAAAGAGATAGTGGAGACAAACTTTCCCATAACATAGACATATATATCACAAACATGACCCAAAAGAAAAGAAAGCAACTTATCCATAACCATTTCCTGTAGAGGAAAGAGATAATAAAACACTGGAGTTGGAGTGTCAAGGTACTGTGAGCTATTTGTGTGTTATAATTGGGATTCAAGATATTTGGACCAAGCCCCAAATGGTGAAATACTAATGAGCTTAAAGACTGGTATCACCAAGGGTCACTTAGTCCAGGAATGCTACTTTGCTATTCATCCAATAATTCATCCAGTGTGGAAGGGGTTTTGAGCTTTGATTTCACTCTATCCTGGAATATTTACTTTGAATTCTTCAGAGCACACAGTAAATTACAGCAGGGTACTGTATGGTACCATGTGCCTGCCATTTAGATCTGTTCATTTCCTCTCATGATTAATACCACATTCTACTACTGAGACAGAGTTACTGTCTTCTGTCTCTAACCCAGTGCTATCTGGACAGTTCTGATCTAAGGAATTTTTCTTTGGATTTTCCTAACTGAATAATCCCATGTATTAAAAGTGTAGTAATAATGAGAATGAGTTGGGGGTTTGGTGTGGGTTTTTTTTCCATTTCTCATCCTCATAAAAATTGTGGTCACAAAGCCTGGTCCATCCTGTGTGGGTTCCTGTTCTCATTACAATCTTTGTCAGTGAAATGAGACATCAGAGGATTTTAATACCCAGTACAATTTCTGAAAGACAGTAATATACTGTGTAACTCTGACCTTTTCAGTGTTCTATAATTTGATTGGCAGGAAGCCATTCTTGTTCTCTGTTACATTTCTGGCAATCTAAATCTCAAAAGAGAGGCTGTATGACCAGCCAGTCAAAATGCAAAGTATGTCAGATGCAATAAGACTCAGTAATATTATTTACAGATTATATTAGACACCATTGAAAAATGAAATTATTGTCACCAGTCAATTATTGCATAATAACAGTGTTGATAAACAGCCAAAACAATTCACTTTTCTAAGAGGGGTCAATTTTTATTTTTTTTTCCTCTGGATACTGAGGAAATGATAGTGTTACTAGGATCAATAAGGAGAGTCTAGTACTACCCATACAGAAAAAAAAAAGATATATAGGATAATATAATCCTTAACATTTTCTAAATATGTTTCAAAACCACTTTCACTGTCATTTTGATCCTTCTTGTAATCCTTCCTTTGATCCTAAGGGAAATAAAACAAACCTTTTGTGAAAATGGAGTGACTAACAACTAGCCCTTGCTTCAGTGCCTAGCAAGGGCTTAGATATTTGGCTTTCAGCAAGGTGGGTTGAACTTGTCTGGCTACCAGACACCCACCCAGCTTCTCTCTCACCCCTGTCTCAACAGGACAGGGGGAGAAAATAAGACAAAAAAGCTCATAGGTCAAGGTAAAGACAGGGAGAGCATTTAACCAATTACTCTCATGGGGAAAAGAGACTTTTAGGAAAATTAATTTAATGAGTTGCCAACTAAAATCTATTTGGATATTGAGAAATGAAGATAGAAACAAAAAATAAAGCACCTCCCTCCCACTACCCCCTTTTTCCCAG
Organism: Chaetura pelagica; assembly: GCF_000747805.2. Taxonomy (NCBI): domain Eukaryota; kingdom Metazoa; phylum Chordata; class Aves; order Apodiformes; family Apodidae; genus Chaetura; species Chaetura pelagica. Next base: position 1,689,428 of record NW_009952880.1, on the reverse strand, counting down.
TCTCAACTTCACTCATTTATTCCTGAGTCCTCCATCTGCCACATCCTGAGCCATGCAATATGGATGGGGAGTGGTGGGCATTGTCACTCCACTAGCTGGAAAACTTGCTGCTAGTTTCAGCAAGTGTGCTGCGTAAGAGAGTTCACTGAAGGAAAAAAAAAAAAAAAAATCAATAAAAAGAAAATAGGCTTCATCCTGGCTCAGACCAGGACATCCTTTCTGACACTCCATCCTTCTAACACTTTTTCCCTGGCTCCAGAGTGGGTCCTTCTTTCTCATGGGCTGTCACCCTTCAAAAACTGTTCCTGCTCAGGTCCTCCATGGTCTGCAAGGAGAGACCTGTTCCGCCATGTTATCCTTCACAAGCTGCAGTGAAATCTCTGCTATGACATTTGGAGGACCTCCACCACTTCTAGTACTGGTGTCTGCAAGACTCGCTCTCACACATTTTCTCCCTCATCCCTCTCTCACACACTGCCGCACACTGATTTGCCCTATGTATTTTCACTGATGGGCTTAGCTTTGTCCTGTGGTGGATCCGTTGCAGAGATGGCTGGAACTGGCTGGAATCAGCTCCATCGAGCATGGGCAGCCCCCGGCCTCTCTCACAGAAGCCATTCCTGATGTGCCCTCACTGCCAAAATGAGGGTGGACACCCCCAGTACAAAACAGCATAGAAGCACCACCTCAGAGTCCAGAAATAAATGGCCCTGATCCCTGGACACTTAGAATTTGTATGCATAACTATTTCAGGGCATAAGCTGTGGGTCATCTCATCTGCAGGATACCTTCAACCTGTGAACATACATTAAAAAATCAACTTAAAATAATGTTTTTCAAGTAAGATATATAGCTCCACCAACATACATTATTATAATGTTTTTTATTTATATTAGTTGCACTTTCCAGTTGTGGAAGAATCACGTTAATCTTTTCTTGAACTAGCAGTACCTAGAGTAAAGATAAAGATCCTTCCAGAATTCTTAGATACAAAAAACTGGAAGCCAGGTGTGTTTGCTCATGAAATGTTTGACGACAGTAAATACTGCTTCTCCTTCTCTTCTTTGCACATTTCAATTATGTTTGTAACTTGTTTCACTGAAGAAACATAGTTTTCTGTGCACCACTGCAAGGCACCCACTCCAAGTATCAATGACAAGGCAGGAGCACAATATTCTGTCCTTCTGTCCTGACAAGCATCCATGCTGTACCTCCTTGAGCAGTATTGAATGTGCCTAGCCTCAGTGCTGCCTACATGTTACTTTTTTACAGTAGTAGAACCTGACAAATTTAATGCTGGAGAAAGCTGAAAGCTGCCTTTCCTCTTGCCTTTGTTAAATGGGAAATAACTTATCTCAGAGATATCAGTGGATCCATCATCAGCTTGGTCAAATGGAGGAAGCATTTGAAACAACACAGAGGTGGAAAGTGACTGAAAAAATTTAAGTCACTGTCACTGTTGAATTAAACATCTGAGGACAAATTCAGAATAAATATCGTAGAGCTGTATAAAATGTGTGTGAGCTGTATTACTTGTATTCCACCTGTGCAGTGGTGTGTGCCTGGGTGTGAAAGGAAGAAAAAGGCAACAGAGAATCAGAAGAAACAGAAGATTCATGAGGGTCAAAACAACTGTGGACAACTGCTTGTACTAACTTAAAAGGCTGTTTTGAAAACTCAGAAGAAGTAATTTTTTTCCTCTGGCTCAATGAGACCATTTGACCTGCTCTGTCAGTGATTTCTCTTAGCAAAGGAAACAGCCTGTAAGCCCCAGAATTTTGGATACCTGCACAAGGAAAAAAACAATCCAACCATCCCAGTCCCCCAGAAAAAAATCAAAACCCCACACCAATTTTATTTTGTTTATAAATATTCTTTTTTTAAAATAGTATGCTATGTTCTTCTCCAAAATTACTTTGAATATGTGTTGTACAAATAAGTAGCTGCACATTTTCTTCAAACTTCTGTTTTTTTTCCACTGATAAGAATTTATTCTTATGTTGTCACTGCTACATATTACCTTTCTTCCTACCTACCCTGCAAATCTGTCTGCTATTAGGTAGGAAAAAAAATATCTTTCATATATATCTTCAAAGAAAATTTGCCTTTATCATAGCCTGGTGGTAGAAGAGGCTGTTTCTAAACAGAAATAGCTCAAAAATCTAAACTGTTAATCTGACTTTGAAATTCACATTATTATGAGATTGACTTGATCCTGATTTGCTTTAATTTATTTTGTCATTTCAATCAGCTAGAAAACACTTTCTTGTTCTCTCCAACTTACAAAATAAAAACCACAAATATTTCTGAATCACTGAGAATTTCTAAAGAATGTGAAGAAGTCTCCTTTTGAGTGACACCAACAGCATAACAGTAATATTCCTCATGAAAAGGATTTTTTTTTTTCACCTATTAATTTTATAAGATACTATTAAGTTGGGAGTTGAATGAAATAACACAATACACTGTGCTTCTTTTACTACATGCAAAACAAAAAATACAAGTAATTAATTAAATGACACAATAGGAAGAAACATACAAATGCAAAAATAACCAATTTCAAAATTGTAGCCCTGCTTTTGACCATTTTTTCTTTTGTTTTACCCTGCAGCGTTAAGTTTTATTTTCATACCTAGTATGGAAAGACCAGATAAAGAATCTCCTTAGCTTTCAAGCTCTCAACTTCTTCACACCCATAATTTTCCATTTGTCACATAGTAGCAGATACTCATTACTACTGCAGCATCTTCATTAGTAAAATCACAGAGTACAACACGAAAATGAAAATGTCTGTGCCCAAAGGCTCTGTGGCCTACCAAAGTGAGATAAAAGTTAGAAAACACCAAAGTATATAATTATTTCATCAGGAAATAACAAACTGGATAACACAGACTTGCCATTTCCTAAATTAAAAGTGTTCCACCAGAGGAGACATTAAGGACTAGGAAAGGAAATATTCAGTAGCAGCTCTTAACTTAATAGAAGGCAGATTAACAAATCTGCACTAGAATCTGAGCTTTAGAATTTTTCTTATTTCCATTTAAAATATCGATGACTTATTAAAAGCATAGGAGGAATTATTCTTTTTTTCCTTTGACTTTTCAACCTTTCTTTTTTTCCTTTGTCTGGTCCTTTCTTTTTCACTGCTATTACTGCTACAGGTTTGAAGTAGAAAGTCAGGGGGGAAAATCTCCTGTTTTCTTATTAATAAAGTTGTTTGAGACTAAAGTATGAGAAATGCCATGTTACAGGTTGTTCAGTAATTAGATAGTTCAGACCATTTTTTTCTGTCCCAGTTATACACGAGATGCTTATTAGCTTACACTTGTTGGCTTTTAATCAGGACTGCTGTAGTTGCAGTAATTTAAAAGTTCACTATATTTCATCTGTTGAAGCTACACATTTCAATACTGAGAGCAAGAATTCATCTTTTCTAGAGAGAAATGCCTGAAAGATCACACTGCTGTAGAATGCACTAAAAGAACCTGAAAAATCTGTTATAATGGAGGTGTAGTGGAATGAATGGAGTCATCATACATCTTCATGTCAGCACATCTGCACTCTTCACTGACACAAAGATATCACCATTAACTTAGGGCCCCTTACTCACTGAAGCCATTAGAATTCATTCTTTGATCCCTCAAAGAACTCTGTGTTTGACATATTAATGCTATTCTGGCTCCAGGAGAATATCACAAACAAAGCCTATTGTTTTACCAAAAAAAGGGCAATGATGCTGGTCTAGGGACAAGAGCAAAATTATCTATATTCTGGAATTTTCTACAGGTAGAATTAGATATTGAATATAATACCAAAAAAAAAAAAAAAAAAAAAAGCTGGAAATGCAGAGTGACTAGGAAAAAACCTGTAGTCTTCTATTGGGTTCAGAGAACCTTTTTTTCAGATCTGGGTCAAATGGGAAGGCATTTTGTTTTATGAAAAACACATTGATATTTTCAGATTCTGCATAGATATCAGCAGCTATCAATCCAAGAGCTGATTTTTAAAAGAAAAAAAGAACTCAAAAAGTTTGTGTGATACTTTAATACAGTGATCAGCTCGTCAAGTTACAGTATTGGAAAATTTATGTCACGCATTTCATCTCATCTCTGAGTTATGGGTCTCATGGGTTCATTTAAGAATAAGAAAACCCATAAAGGTTTGATTTTTTTTCATCTAATATTAGTTCTGAAATTTAATGACAACATGAGGGGTGACCAACCAAACTATGTTTAACTGAAGCAAGCTGAAGAAAGTCATAAAGAGAAATTGAATTTAAGAAAACTGTCAAGAAGGGCACACTTAAAACCATTTGCATCTGTGAAGGACTGCCTCTTTTTCAGATACTCTGACAAATGCGAAAGTGCTTTAGAAAATCAGACTTTGATCTGGCATGAAGGAACTCAGCATCACACAATGCTGTTTGGATCAAAACCTTTTGGATATCTGAGTTATTTCATTCTATACTCTCTGTGTCCATGTTACTTCACATTTTTTTCTCCACACAGGTAAGTCTGCACTGTCATGTCGCAATACAAGTTACAACTCAACTATACAAAGAAATCAGTAAAATTGGAAAAGAAATAAAGCACCAGCAAGACAGAGCATGAAACATGCTAGATTCTCTATGTGGTGGTTGTCCTCCATAGAGACACTGTTGGACTTGGAGGTCCTCTCAAATGGCAAAAAGTCATAATAGTATGTATGTAGCCACAGGCTCTAACACTTTACATTTGTCTCACTGACATATTCAGTTTTAAAATATGTAGATTGTTTTATATGGCTTCCTACATCACGTTTTGATTAAAATACTTTTAAGTGTATAACTGGATGGGAGACAAAAAGGAATATCAAAAAACCCAAAAATGATAGAGGAAAAAGAGGATCAAGAGTAGAACCTAAAATATTCAAGGTAAGAAAATCAGGAAGAAGAAAAAATAATATTAATTTTTGGAACTTATTCTGATTTTCCTTAAATCGGTCATAAATCTGAGTAAAATAAGCAGGAATCAGATTAGATCCTACATTTGATATCTGACTGGTTCTGAATTCACTGGAATTTTTTAGTTCTCTGTAGGCACTAACAAGCTGTGAACCTGAAGCTGTCCAATTGCTGTAGCTCCGTATGTTTCAAAAAACTCAAAACTACTTTCTGTCCCCTGAGGATGTGACCTATTGTTTTGAAATTCTGCAGTTACAGAATTAGAGATGATGGAAAAACAAACAGAAAAAAACTGTATCATTCTGAGTTTCCCCTATGTCACTGAGCTGTTGCTTTGAAAACCCCAGGCAGTGTGAGACAAACAAGCTTAGTGAGGGATCCCAGTGGAGCATTCTCCCTTTCCACAATAGTCATGCAAAATGAGTTTCTAAGTTGTCCCTGGTTTAGAAACATGCAGATACTACAGAATTATATTTGAGTCAAGTGGTATCTGTAAAGATGCAAATGAGAAAGACAGTGACATAATACTATGTTTTCCAGTGGAGCATACTTTGAAAGAAAGTTCATGTCACTCAGCAAATTGGAATTGTCTCTATTTTTTAATATCAGCATCACAGCAGTTTATGGCCTTCATGTCCTGTTGCAGTCTTTAAAGAATAAAACACTGATTTTTCTATTATGGCTACTTAGTGGCAGTTTAATGTCAAGGTTCTAATCAACTGAGATCCCACCTATGCTTATGTTATTTTTCCTATGATTCTAGGAATAAGTTCCTATGACATTTGTTTCTTTCAGTTTGATCAAACCTAAAATATAAATAAATGCATTCTATATTGTATCTTAATACCACGTTTTGTGGTGTACTTTGATCTTACAACCAGTTTAAGTATGGTAAGGAGAGCCTGTTGCATCAGTAGTGGCTAAAAGTGATTAGTAGAAAAAAACTTGTGCTGGTTTGGTGGTTTTTTTGGCAGCTCGGGAAGGGCCCCAGGAGTGGCCCTGGTAAGAAGCTGAAAAGCCCCCCCTGCTCCAAACACAGCTAAGGAGCCATTACATGGACAACAGATGCCTCTGTGATTAACATACAAAAACACTTAAAACCATTTGCATCTGTGAAGGACTGCCTCTTTTTCAGATACTCTGACAAATGCGAAAGTGCTTTAGAAAATCAGACTTTGATCTGGCATGAAGGAACTCAGCATCACACAATGCTGTTTGGATCAAAACCTTTTGGATATCTGAGTTATTTCATTCTATACTCTCTGTGTCCATGTTACTTCACATTTTTTTCTCCACACAGGTAAGTCTGCACTGTCATGTCGCAATACAAGTTACAACTCAACTATACAAAGAAATCAGTAAAATTGGAAAAGAAATAAAGCACCAGCAAGACAGAGCATGAAACATGCTAGATTCTCTATGTGGTGGTTGTCCTCCATAGAGACACTGTTGGACTTGGAGGTCCTCTCAAATGGCAAAAAGTCATAATAGTATGTATGTAGCCACAGGCTCTAACACTTTACATTTGTCTCACTGACATATTCAGTTTTAAAATATGTAGATTGTTTTATATGGCTTCCTACATCACGTTTTGATTAAAATACTTTTAAGTGTATAACTGGATGGGAGACAAAAAGGAATATCAAAAAACCCAAAAATGATAGAGGAAAAAGAGGATCAAGAGTAGAACCTAAAATATTCAAGGTAAGAAAATCAGGAAGAAGAAAAAATAATATTAATTTTTGGAACTTATTCTGATTTTCCTTAAATCGGTCATAAATCTGAGTAAAATAAGCAGGAATCAGATTAGATCCTACATTTGATATCTGACTGGTTCTGAATTCACTGGAATTTTTTAGTTCTCTGTAGGCACTAACAAGCTGTGAACCTGAAGCTGTCCAATTGCTGTAGCTCCGTATGTTTCAAAAAACTCAAAACTACTTTCTGTCCCCTGAGGATGTGACCTATTGTTTTGAAATTCTGCAGTTACAGAATTAGAGATGATGGAAAAACAAACAGAAAAAAACTGTATCATTCTGAGTTTCCCCTATGTCACTGAGCTGTTGCTTTGAAAACCCCAGGCAGTGTGAGACAAACAAGCTTAGTGAGGGATCCCAGTGGAGCATTCTCCCTTTCCACAATAGTCATGCAAAATGAGTTTCTAAGTTGTCCCTGGTTTAGAAACATGCAGATACTACAGAATTATATTTGAGTCAAGTGGTATCTGTAAAGATGCAAATGAGAAAGACAGTGACATAATACTATGTTTTCCAGTGGAGCATACTTTGAAAGAAAGTTCATGTCACTCAGCAAATTGGAATTGTCTCTATTTTTTAATATCAGCATCACAGCAGTTTATGGCCTTCATGTCCTGTTGCAGTCTTTAAAGAATAAAACACTGATTTTTCTATTATGGCTAACTAATGGCAGGTTTAATTGAAAGTTTTTAACAGCTTATGTTATTTTTCCTATGATTCTAGGAATAAGTTCCTATGACATTTGTTTCTTTCAGTTTGATCAAACCTAAAATATAAATAAATGCATTCTATATTGTATCTTAATACCACGTTTTGTGGTGTACTTTGATCTTACAACCAGTTTAAGTATGGTAAGGAGAGCCTGTTGCATCAGTAGTGGCTAAAAGTGATTAGTAGAAAAAAACTTGTGCTGGTTTGGTGGTTTTTTTGGCAGCTCGGGAAGGGCCCCAGGAGTGGCCCTGGTAAGAAGCTGAAAAGCCCCCCCTGCTCCAAACACAGCTAAGGAGCCATTACATGGACAACAGATGCCTCTGTGATTAACATACAAAAGAACTGATTTAACACCTGAGCAGAGGAGCACTTAAAGGAAAAAAAAAAGCTGTGATGGAGAAGCAGAGTGGTGCTGGTGGTTGGTGAGGAAGAAGGGGAAGAAGGTGCCCAAGTAGAAGTTTCCCTGCAACCCATGGCGAGATGGCAGCTGTCCCCCTGCCCTCATGGAGGAATATGGTGGAACATTCCGTGAAGGCACCAGGGGTGAACTAGGCCAGTGGACTTGGATTTGCTGCCCATGGACTTGGATTATGCAGCTGTGGAGACCCTGGCACCAGGTTAGTTGGCTGTTCCTGAAGCAGCCCATGACTCTGTGAGAAGCCCATGCTGGAGCAGTTCCAGACCTCATGGGAAGGACTCATGAAGGAGAGGTTCATGGAGGACTCTCTCCTATGGGAGGGACCCCATGAAGAAGCAGGGGAGGACTGTAAGGAATCCTTCCTGAGGAGGAAGGAGCAGCAGGAACCACCAGCCTGTGACTGACTCTAAACCACATGCCCTGTCCCCCTTTGCTGCTGGGGGGAAGGAGGGAGAGAAACCAGCAACAAAGGAATTTGGGCCCGGGAAGAAGGGAGGGGTGGGGTAACATGTGCAAGCCCTGCTCTGTGTGTGTCTGTGTCCTGTGTGTGTTTGATTAGTGTAAAATTATTCTCTTTTTTCCCAAGTTGAGCCTGTTTGCCCAGGACCTTAATTGGTGAAGAAACTTCCTTGTCCTTTGTCTCGACCCAGGAGCTTTGTCCGCCTCATCACAGAGTGTGTGTGTGTAAGAGGGGGGATTGAGTGAGTAGCCCTGTGGCTGTTCTGTTGTTGCCGTGTTGGCTCCAAACCATGACAAAACTGATGGGAAAAATATCAGAGATGGAAAGAGTATGAAAATAAGTCCATCCTGGGTTAAACATTTCCAGAATGCAATAACTGAGGATTCATTTTCAATAAAAGTTTGTTTCTCTTATTCCAATTCTTCATCCATTTGGTATCCAAAATGTAAGAATGAGTACTACAAAATTAGATTGCACCATGTGAAAAAAAAAAAAAAAAAGTCCAAACTCATTTTCTTTAAAACTGATATTTGACAATTCAATTTGCTCCCCTTATCTTTTATGAGAAAAAGGATTAATCACTACTTGCATGTGCATGTCATCCATGAGTTTGTATTGAAAGCATTTATTTAAGTTTAAAATCTTATTTGGTTTCTATGCCTCTGGTTTCCTCTAGTCAGAACATTTTTTGCTTCCACAATTGTTTCATCTTCTTGAGATGGTTTTAGCTGAATTATGAACCAAGTTTAAGCGACACTATGGATTTATGTACTGGCATAATTACATTTTATGTTTTTATTTCAATTTCTAATATTGCTTAGCTGTTCTTTTTTACACATATTGACAGACTTTATGTCCTTTTTGACAAAGTCATGCAATTTCTACTATATTCAGGAAAGTACACATTGCACAGCATATCTAAAACATGAGTGGCTTCCCAGAGTAGCAGTTTGTTCTCAGATCATAACACTCAAGCCCCAGTAATATCTGCTGTACACACTGCGGTGCACTCAGCTGTGGTTCTTCTTGATGCTTTTTAATGACCTTTGATCTGCTGGCATAAATATCTTGTGCCCAAAGGTGAGGAAAGTAGAATGACTCTATTTTGAAGACTGCAACTAGGAGCTGCTTTCCTGAATGTGTCTATCTTTGTTTGTATCTAGAAAAGGCTGTAAACTCTATTTTTCTAAATGCTGCCCTTCAAAGCCCTTAAAAAGCAGTATAGTATGGTTACTTTGTAGGCTTCTGCACTGGAATGTAGTACTTCAGGTTTAGTGACTCACATATGTATTTCATTGCTTTATTAAATATTAGTTCCTGATTTCCAGTTATTTCTGTCCTGCATCCTTTTTGTGTTACTTGAATATTCTCAGGCTTTTGACTGATTTTTGCAAAGTAAATTGCTGCCCTCAACTCATATCCTGGGTCCTGAAAATATATGTAATGGCTTTCTGGCTCTCAGTAGCTGAAGAGAGTTTTTCATTATTAAAACATACCTGAAAAAGGCAGTAGGTCTTTTCAGCTTCAGTTTGACCTAAAACTCATTCTGAAAAGCTGCTTAATGTAATTGTAGCTCCTTACCATTCTAACAGTTTGACTTTTCTTTAGTTTATTTAACTAACAGTATCATCTGTTATAATCAAGATGCTTGTACCTCCCTTTAAAGGCTAGTTTACTTCAGTAATGACTTGCAGGCTCTGTTCCTATCCCTTTGTACCCAGCAAGACTTGCCAAGAGGCATGTGAAACATTGCCAGGCTGTTCCAATGACAGTGATACTTTGCATGTAATAATACATGCAGTCAGCAGTTTAATCTGGGAACTCATGTAGAATGTCCTCAATAGCTGACAAAGATTAGTAATTCTTTTTCATTGCTTTGTTGAGTGGTTTTGTATGGATCAATATGAACATTTTCTCATGTTACTAAATTTCTGATTTCATCTATGCTATTACAGTAGGGATATGGAAGTATTTTATTTTTTTCAGTTTTTTAGGTTTTTTTGTGAGATATAAACCCTCATTTTGGATATGCCATTATCCATGTGAATACTTTATATTTTCTTACAATTCTATCTACAATCCCTAATGAGAGATTTCTGAGGCTATCTTTACATTTTCCTCTAGTAATATCTATATGGCTGCTCTGTTACCCAGCAACTATATCTGAGAGTAAAACATTCTTCTGTGTGTGTTTCTTATTAGACATCTTGTATTTGTTCACTGTCCTCGCTATTAGAGTCATTATGAGACATCAAAAACATTTTTCCTCCATTTGGTTTAAATTAATACTGCTATTTTGCAGCATTGCTTGGATTAATGGTATAAGCAAATTAGCTACTAGCCTGATAGCCTAGCTGCAAATATAGCATTTGAATGATCTTTGCAATATGTGTGCATTATGGATATCTGGCAATGTTCCTTATAAGCTATAATCTCTTCATAACTGGAACTCTGAATCTATTCATACAACACTTGGGTTGCAAATAATTTAGTGACAGTTGACTCAGGTAAGTCTGAGGTCACCGAATACCTTCTTTGTCTCAGTCTTCACCTATGGGGACTCTATGGCCTCTGTGATCAGTGAAAGTGTTCAAAGTTGACAACTATCAGCAGTGGATAAGGGCTGAGTCAGGAATTACTTGAGAGAACTCAAGCTATACAAGTGCCTGACAAACAACCCTCTGCAGCCAGTGGTGCTGGAAGATTTGGCTGCTTTTGTATTTGACTGGTGATGGAGATGGAGGGAGAATTGCCAATGACTGGAGAAATGCTAATATTTCAATCATTTTCCAAAAAGGCCAAAAGAATAATATAGGCAATTAGTGGCCAGCCAACCTCAGTTTGTTCCCTGTGGAAATCATGGAGCAAGTTACATAGGTAACATACAATAACACAAGGGTTTGTCCTGGTTCTTGTCTTGTTTGACATCCTTAATGACCAGGAGAAGGCACTGCCATCAACTTTGCCAATGGCACCAAACTGGGGGAAACATTCAGTACCACTCATGGCAGGGCTGCCATCCAGAAGAACTTGGAGAAACAGGCCAAGAGGAACCTCATTAAACCCAACAAAGACTAACGCAAAGTCCTGCACCTGGGTGTGGGGGGGCAGGAGAGGGATCAGGGAACGCCTATTCAACAAAGTTTGGGCACTAATTGGCTGAAAAGCAGCTCTGCTGAATTGACCTGGAGGTCTTGACTAGCCGCAGGAGGAGCATGAGCCAGCAGTGTGCCCTCACAGCAAATAAAGCCAGTGCATCTAGTTCTGTATTAACAGTAGCATTCCCAGTAGAGTATGCGGCTCCAGTCAGCATTAGACCAAGTCTGGAATACTTCATCTTCTTCTGGACCTACTGCATGGAAAGTACCACAGAAAGTTCAGCAGAGAGGTAGTTAAATGGCAGGGAGCTACAGCTTTTTTCCCAGTGAGAAAAATTTAAAGGAATGGAGCTTGTTCAACCTGGGGAAGACATGAATTCAGGGGAGCTTTCCCATATTAATGAGAAGACCCTCAGGAAGGCAGTTAGCTTTCTGAGGTCTTCCTCAACCTAAATTTTCCTATAAATTTATGAAACTCAGGGCATAGTTGCAACACTGACATGAGGTGGCATAGTTTAATTTTATCTACTGATTGGACTATTGCTTTTTTTCAGTCTTCATTATCTACTCTTACATCATAGACACTGGACCAGAAAGTTCATGTTTTCTGTCCTTTTCCTTATTTTCTTTTGCCTAAGCCTGCATTCACTGCTGCAGGAGTAACAAGTGTTGTAGTCTTTCCTGAAATAAAACTTGTCTTTACAAGTTGAGTTACTTTCTCTGTGGAGCCTTCACATAATCTGTCATTATTGCATCTATTCAACTTCAATAGTAGCCCACAGTCACAACTTAGTTTTAATTCCCCAGCTGTATGTTTATTCCATTACTATTTCTTTGTTTCCCTACCTTCTAAACCTTTTGTTTTCCTTTCTGTAGTCCTGGTAGTCTGAGTGCTACCATTCCTCAGTAATCACATGAGATTCCATGGATACATCCACAAGATACATGCTACCTTCAAATATTCAGTTATCCGTACATGAAATAATGTGGCAGCTGTGAAAGTACTAGTTCAGATTATCACTTACCTCAAACCAGTTACCTGGTTTCTCAGCAAGATTACTTGTTGCACACTTGAAGTAAAGCAGTGCACTCATTCAGCTGTAGCATAAATAATTACAGAACTAACTCATTAATAACGTGTTTAGATGTCTTCAAATATTAGCTGGAGCAGATATTATCTACATTTCTAAAACTAAGTAGGTTTTGTTTAAAATTTAAAAAAAAAAATAAAATCTAAGAGATTGTGAACTGTGCAAATATCTTCCAAACCACAGTAGGTGCTATAGATAGTTTTAGAAAAGTAAAACAAGAGGTGAAATAATAAAATAGACTTATTGTAAAGAAATAGCAACATGTCACTTGGAGAATGGAGCTATTTGCTCCTATTTGAACATAAGCTTTTATTAGACATAAGACTGGAATTTTCAAAAATTGAATTTTTAAAATCACATTCATTAAAATACATTAAAATATATCACTATTCAATGAGAAAATATTTTTAAATATATGCTCCATTCTGTTTCCTATTCTATGCCTCATTCCCATGTCAGACCCATTTCAGTGTTTTCCATTGAATTCAGAGAACTTGAATATTTAATTGAAACAATAAGCAGTCATGTGTACAGAAATATAGAAGTTGCTGTGTAGAGTAACTCAAAATATCTGTCTCACAGTATGAGGTCTTTTCCTTTTTGTTTCCTCATGACTACCATCAAGGATTTTTTTCCAAGATATTGACTAAGCAATATGTAAAAGAATAGCAAGAAACTTTCCAAAATGTACAGTACTTAATTAAAAGCAGGCAACTCCTGCAGCATTTAGGCTCGGAGTCCAGATTATTCCATATTCCATTCTCAGTTGTGGTACTGACTGATTTCGGAAAACTTTGCTGACTTTTTCTCCTTGTTCCTTATTCAGCTCAGCTGCACATCTGAGTAAAAAGCAAGCCACAGTGACAGCCAGCTGCTATGCCTAACCCATACTCTCTGGGGAATTAAATTGAAAAGGAATAGGAGGGGATTAGAACATACTAAACCACCTACCATTTCAAAATAGACAACTGCAGGTAGCAAAGAATAGTCTAAATAATGTGCACAAACTGAAAGGTCTTAGTGAGCATCACCAAGATTTTTCTTCTTTAAGAGGTTTTTAATCACAAGAAAAAAACATCATTGCTGACTTTTTTTTTGAGGTGATAAAACATTGTTTAATACCTAGCACTTTGAGTCTACCTTGTGTGCATCCTGTTTTCTGCTTATTGTAATAAACTTGTTTAACACTGTGTCAGGGCAACATTACCCACTATTGGTGCTTGGCAGCACTATGTATACTCAATGAGCTATGAGCAGTAAAAGTCTATAACAATTTGAAATCTTAATCAAGTTCACACTATCTCTCTGATCAGAACGGATTTAAACACTGCGGGTGAGAGGAGTTTCAGTGTTCCATCACTGAGCAATGTCAGGACTGAGACATGCTGGTACAGCAGTGTGGAGAGCGCAGTACAGCTGATATCCCTTTTATAGCAGACATCATTTCCACATTGATAACATAAGATTGGCCTTGTGAACAGTGCTAACTTGTGTGTCTGCCAATGAGACTAACACAACCTTTTCTGTGTTTTGTGCTAAATGAGGAGGAAGTTGTCACAGAAGTGTAGCCTGCTGTTGCAAATTTTGTAAATGCATGTGACTCCAAGTAAATAAACAAATTTAAAGTTAGGTGTCTAAAGTTAGATATCTGAATGATTGGTTAATAAGTTACTGTACAGTGGACTGTTGTGTTGCTCCAAGATAAAATAAAAACCCTTATATTTGTTACAAAAAGCAAGATTTTTTTTTATTATTTTTTTTTACCTGGTAGAGTTTATTTCCCAGTCCCTGATGAGTTTGTTTAGTAGACAACAACCATAGAGTCCATATGAATGAAAGGCAGTGGGCAGACTCTCACATAGTGTGCCTTGCACATGTTCACAGATTTCATGCTTCTTTAGCTTAGTCAACAGTGACAGGTCACAACTATAAGGACAGCTGTACTTCAGCTTGGTCTCTAAATCAATCCTCATTATTATTTTTTTTCACTGCCATGGGTGCTGGAAGTGTAATTCTGGGATTATGCCACAACCACGAAATGTTCATTTTCAAATTATTTTTTTGGAATAACTGAAGCTAAGTAACACACTTGCCTTTATCTCAACCTGATTTGTGGTGGACAGTTCGTTGTCCATAATTATGGACAGTTCGTTACACACTTAAGACAGTAGAAGGCAACATACTGCTGTGATGCATCTTGCCAAAGACTGGTGATTTAAGTGCACTGATGCCAACTGATGCATGGTTTAAGTGGCATGGTTATCTAATTCTCATTAGTTTCTTTTAACTGACTAACACTGAAGTACAGAAGAGAACTCTGCAGCATACAGATACAGCTGAAAATATAACACAACCAAATATTGCCATTTCAGGATGAGCTGTAAACTTGATTTATTAAACATACTCTATCAATGTTATTCCAGGGGTGGAATGGTTGCAGAATTCTTTTGTCACCATTTGACTCAGATTTGACCACAATGCTCTCGATCCCCTCCCCATCCTACCCAGGTGGGGAAGGAGAGAGAGGAAAAAGAGAGAGACTTTACTGGATTGAAAACTAAACTACACAGTTTTAATTAAACACTAATGTTATAAGAAAATATATACAATCATGTACAAATGTGTTCAGGAATGTGCAAAAACCTATTGCCTCCCCTCACCCTCAGCAACTCCCAGGGCATCTCCTGAGCTGTGAACAATCCCAAAATGTCCTGGAGAGCTGCTGGAGGGAGTGGCAGAGCAGACAGGAGCTGAGGGGAGAGTTATGAGGGTCAGGAATGCATGAGCCTAAGGATCAATGGTGAAGGATAGATGGAGTCCTCCCTGGACGCTGGACATGGACAGAAGAGAAGGAAAGAAGAAACAGGAAGGAAGTTGTCTTCTGTGATCTCTGACCTTCCTCTGAGCTTATGTAGATATATGGAATGGAATAGATCTGGCCAATTTTGCTGTCTGTCTAATTCAGCCTCCTAAGAGGGGGTCATAGACCTCCCCGTCGTGTCTGAGCCGGCAGAGTGAAGATGCGACCTTGAAGACCCAGGAGTTAGAAAAACATTCCACTCTTACTGGTCTTTGTTGGAATGCTCTAGTGCTAGTTAATGGAAAGCTTACTGAAGGAAAAAAAAATCAGTAAAAGGAAAATTGGGTTCATCCTGGCTCAAACCAGGATACCTTTGCATTGTAAGAATACATACTTACTATTCCTCCTTAAGAAGAAAGGATTTTTCACAAAATTCTTAGTATTTTGAAACATACTGGGCTGTGTAGAACTGAAAATGAGTTGAAAATTAAGACTGTCATCAGTACATTTAACAAGTGAGCATATAAACCAGTCAAACCCAGAAGCTTTTTGTTTGGATTCTTCTGGGAGGGAGAAAGGTTGAGCTGGATGGTTTGGATTTGGGGGTTTGTTCCCTTGTTTGGGAGGAGGGAAAAGAAAGAGAAGCTCATAGAAGAGAATTGAACAGTTCATTACAGCTTTAAAAAGCACCTCTAGAAGTACTGTGACAAAGAAAAATATGCTTTACCATTATCTTACAGTTTAAACTACTATAATAAACATAAATATTCAATAGACAGAAACCTACAGCCCTTCATCACTACAAATTCCCAATTAACTGAATGATAATTTTGCCTTTGTGGGGACAGACTATGGTATACACCTCTGAAAGAGGCCAACACAAAGTTTATGCAGAACTAAAATCTGACATATTCTGTTTTGAAGTCTTATGTCTGATGTAGGTGATACATTTTAAATTTTTTTTAAATCTCAACTTAAAAACTTCATGATTTTTTTCAGAAATTATCCCTACCTTTCTCATCATAGTAATCATCACCTTTTTAAAGGCTTTTACTTAGTATTACAAGCCTTGCACCACATATGTCTCACTATCCTGGAGATAGCTGTCTGCTTAGATATAACTGGCTAATTTAGCATTTAAATCACTTGGGCTATGTTAAACAGGTAGGAGAACACTAGTTTTAATAGGATGAATGAATGAACAGTGAAAGATTTCACCTATTCATGAATTAATGATAATAAAATGCAAATCAGTTTTACAGAGACAACTGTAACAAGATGAATGTTCTTAGCGTTAATACAAGATGTTGAACTACTTTATGAGAAAAAAAGAATTTTTAGATCCATGTGCAAATGTAAATTATACTACAATTAATTTTAATTATTTTCAGGTTTTAGTACTCAAACAAATATTTATCAAGTATTTTCTTTGATAATTGACAGCACGTTCTACTGGGGCCATATTCTGACTCCCTTATTCATAGTTACCAGATATAGTTAATGTGTAGTTTATTTGCATTGAGCTGGACATCCTAAGGACTAAGATGCTATTCAATGAAAGGATGCCACAACATGTCTCCAAATGCTTATTTAATTGGGCATTTGTTCATGGTTTAGCAGAAAACATTTTAAGAGAGGTGTTAAATAATCATGCAACTCACATTTTGCACTGTTTTGGTATCTCAGATGCAGAGCATTACTCTGAAAGTGGGGATTAGTAGAAGATGACAAGCAAATGTCTGAGGTAAGGGGAAGAAAAAAAAAAAAAAAGAACATCAGGTCTGGCCTAATGAATAAACAGTACCTACCTTTTGATTCAACCTGTAAACAATCAACAGATATTACCACAGAGATAGGTAGAAGCAATGTTGTATCAAACATGAACAGGAAATCTGCACTGAATTTAAACTGATTTGTGCTGGATAGATGAGCAGACAAAATATATATGGATATATGGATAGCAGTAGCATGTGAAAATTGTATGCTTTTGAAGATATGGGAAGAACTGTGCAGGCTGCTGTGTAAGGCAGACAATTAAATAAGAATGTTCCAAGAATCTTGTGAAAACAATGAAAGAAGAATCAGGAGTTAAATCAACCTGGGAGGAAAACATGGAAAAAGAATGTAAAGAAGGAAATACTTGCACCCAAAGTCAGGCAAGCTATGTAGTAGGGATCGTAACCAATGTTCTGCCTTATTTTCAGGATATTAATATGCAAAAAAGCAAAATTCCAGGAACAAATTATCTGTCAGCATCTGCCAGAAAAATGCTCATTCTTACCTACTTAATGATTCTAAATGCACAACTAGAAAATTGACTAGCTGGAGTACATAACAGATCTATGAGTACATCAGTACATTGTGTTCACAGAATCGTCATCTTACATCCCACAATAGCAGTTTTGGACTACTCTTATTTAGTGCTTCAGAGACACCAAATGTAGTGATGAACATTTAAAAAGTATGTAAAAAATATGTAGAGGGGGTTATCTTTTTTATCAGTTCATATATTTGTAGAAGTGAAAAATAAAAAAAATACATTAGAAATAAAAACTTAAAAATAAAGAATTTAACAAGAATACAGGAAAAATAAAAAATGTTAAGAAAGACATCCAATATCTTCAAAATGAAAGAATTAAATGCATGAAAGAGATAAGTGGATGATAGATCCCCGTGAAGATCTTATTGCTTTGATGAAAATGTGATTCCCCAGTCCCCTGCAGCTTTAGCACTTTGGAGTGGAGAATGATGTTCATATTGCATTCTTCAGTTTGCTATAAATTTGACAATATGTACACTTGGGTTTGTCTTCAATGTAACCACTTTAATAAGATGCAAATGCAATAATATTGCACTGATTGACTAGATAAACACATATGACAAACACATATGGCTGGTGTCAAGTTAGTGTATCACACCAAAATCATTATACCATGGATAAATTTGAAGCACTGTATTCAACAACTCAAATAATTAATGATGACACTCTCTGTTGCTCATTCAGTCAAAACAGCATATTCTTGTTTTTCTTATTGAACACATTCTTAAATTCACATTCCATAGAATGGAGGTCATTAGCAAAAAAAAATGTGACCAACTTTCTAGTAAAGCATGTAGAAATAGGTATCATGTTTCTCCTTACAAGAAACTTCATACACTTATTTTCACATAATCGCCACAAAAGAACTCACAGGTGTGCACAGGTCACAATTTCCATCTCAGGCCCTGACTCCACAACACAAGGCTGAGAGAACTTTACATGTCTGTCTTTCTGAACTCAAACGGAATTTGGGAATCAGGTACATTCCCAGTTTTTATTTCAACGTGCTTAAGATTAGGTTGCTTCTGAGTTCCTTAAAGATGCATTTGCAGCATACCATGATTTATAGGTGCCACAAATATGAAAATAAATATGAAATAAAGCTGCTTATTACACCAGTGTCAGCTTGCAAGCATGAAAGGTATTGGAATTTATAGCCTTTCAATTATTTTAAAATGCATTTATTTATTTATTTATTTGTGTACACAACTATTTTTTTAATCAAAGATGAATAAATACATGCACATACTGGTATCCTTGAAGCTTATTTGAAGCTTTCTGAAGCTTACTATTAATAGGATTTGTAGCCAAGCATCTCTGTCGCTTGCTCTTGAAGAAAAGAATGCTCAAATTACATACATTTAAAGGAGAAGATACACATATAAATCCTTCCTTTTACTCCTGTACAGATATTAGTAGTAGAAGAGATTTCCTAGAGATATATCTCATCTCTTTAAATCTTCTCTGTTACTGTATGAAATATGTAATAACTCCTTTTGTGTTATTCAGAAAGGGACTTTGTGTGTGTGTGTGTAAACTTTGCCATTGAATCAAGTTTCCTATTTCAAACAGTTTACAGGGAATAAATTATCCTTCTCTTACTGGACAGTTTTGTGACAAAAACTATAGAAATTCAGGTACAATTGATGTGTAGCAGGCTATCAGGATCATGTTTGTGTGTACAGCCAGTGCCCTTAGTTATTAATTTTCTGGATGACCAAGGAGCACTCCACTTCACATAAAAGAGCCAAAAAACTGGTCTGAAACAAACAATTCACCTGCATCATGAGATTCAGCCAGTCCCAAAGAATCTACAGACAGCTTCTGCTGTACCTGGCCCTACAGGCAATATTTATGTGTTTTATGTTTTGATTAACCCCTTGGATGGAAAGTGTCACCAAAGGCTGTGACAGGCCTTTCCTGCTGTAAAACTGGTGAAAATTATACATGAATAGGAACCTTGTAAATAATCAGTAGAAACTTTACATGCAGATGCAAAAAATATTCACAAGCAGATGCTAGATGTTATCAGATTAGATAGTTTAGAGATGTTGTGTATGTAGCTCAATACAATTAATAGAAATGGATCATGCATGTGCTGAGTGGGTCGTGGGACCACTGCCCAGGTGGATATAAAATCTAAGCAGATCGGTGGTTTGAGAAGCCCCATTCCAATTCAGCTGAATGTCTTTGCAAGGACTCTTGCAACAAAGAGTCCTATCACCCTCTGGACTGTGACCAACCATCCTGTCACAGAGATTCAATTCCCTAAGCAAGCATTACGCTATTCAAAAGATCCCACTAAATTAGCTTTTTGTTTGGTTGGTTGTTGTTGTTGGTTTTTAATAGACACTCTCACCATGACTGCAGCAGTGTGCAATTATATACGTGTGGAAAATGCAAAAGAGAAGAGTGATGCAATACACACACAAACAGCAGAGACATGGAAATTCTTGTACAACCTTTTCTTAAGCCAGCACATTTTCCGCTTCGCTTCCCACCTGTGCTCAAAGGAGTAACTGGTGTTAAAGTAAATGGCAGTGGATAGCAAATGAAAAAAGGAAGTGTGAAATTATGCTCAGCTATATTAAAACATAGGGTTTAACAAAATCTTATGAAAAAAAGAGCTGTACTTCTCTTTTATTCTTTGCTTTAATGAGGGAAAAAATAGTAACCACTTGTGCACTGGAATTATCAGATTTTTTGAGTGAACAATATATAAATAGTTAGTCTCAGGTTAGTTAGTTTATCCCAGGTCTTTTTGATGATTCCCTTAGAAATATAATATAGATGGAAAAATTCATCAAATATCAAGGTAAGGTAACTGGCAGAGTCTTCTCTAGGAGATATTTCAAACAAAAAAATCTGTAAAATAGCAAGCTGTAGTCCAGAAACACTACAGTCTTATGCAGCGATGACATATTTCTTCAAGAAACAATTTCTTAAGATCACCATGTCACAGAATTATCTACTACTAAATTCATTGCAGCTATTTCTTATTCTTTCTATTTTTTCTTTGTAAAACTTTAATGGTATATAAAAATGAATGAAAAATCATATCTGAGGCTCAGTATTTTTTTATTTAATATTGTATATTAGGCTGCAATGTCTTCCACTGAGAAAATCCCAATAAAACTATTGGATCTGAATGGAAAAAATAAATTCATAATGTGGCCTTATCTATCATAGGGTGCAGTTTTAAATATGCAGACCAAAAACTGTTAAATTTCTCTTTTCCTGTAGGAACTTTTCAGTCAGCAGAACACTCCAAAATAAAGCTTAGAGTATTTTGCTCTTGCAGGACAGCTGGAATTTTTTAGTCCTGGTACAGCATGTGCCAAAGAAAAAGCTTACAGCTCTCAGGCCTTTTATCCTAAAATACCTGTGTTGAATTTGAAAAGCATTTTTCAATTTTGTGGGTGCAGCTGTGGGCAAAGAGAAGTCAAAACTTTTCTGGTTTGTAAAGATTTTATCTTTATACCAAAAGGAGAGAGAGAAAATGGAAGTTATTGTCACTCAAATTGTATTACTGATTTTAAAAAAGAGATGTGGGGAGTTGGGCATGTTTAATGTCCTGATCATAAAATTAATGCTTCTGACATTAAGTATGCTCAAACATACACATGGATGATAAATAGAAACTTTCCATCACATTTGGACATAAGATAATAATTCACTCTTGGAATACTAATCCTCTATTTTGCTTTCGAAATACCTATGAATGGCACAACGTCTGAGTCAAAGGAGCTTGTAGTTACCGTTACCACAGATACACAACTTGTTGTCCAGTTCATTTTGTCACATAGCTGATCATCCTCATGCCATCTTGCTATGCAACAGTTTGTTGTATTACTGTATCACTCCATCAACAAGGTATTCTATTTTTTATTCTTTCTGTATGTCTATTACTTCACTGAATCTGTTTATTTTAGTGAGTAGATGCAAGCATTCGGTACAATTGTGGACTACATAGTTTCTTCTGCTATCTTTTATCATTCAGGTCATTCAGCCTATTTTTATTTTTCTATTATTATTATCATTATTATCATTATCATTAAACACTTTATGTATGTTAGTGTTAGCGTGCTCCTTTCTTTCTTTCTTTAAAAACCTTATTTCCTTCTCTGCAGGGTCTGATTAGACTTGTATTTTGTAAACTGTACAGGGAAACCTTTCTTTTTTATTCAGACTTGCAGAACTTGAATCACTTTGTTTGCTCTCTCCTGAACCTTTTCAATCTCAACAATATACTTCTTATACTGAGAAGAATACAATTGCATGTGATACAAAAAATCAATTCAATTTTTAAACCATTATCTGGGGACCAGCATAAACTGCATTATTAGTAGTGCATTTTTTCTTTGAAGCCAGCATCAGTTGTGAGATTAGTTCAATTCTCCCTGACTCCAGTAAAAGTACATGGAGTATAATTGGCCAAGGTGTTATACAGTGTAAGGTTTTTCAAGCTAAATTTTGTCTCATAGTCAAGAGAGTCTGACATGTTAACATGAGCATTAGTATATGTAAGATTTACAATCAATGCAAGCCCTAACAAGGCATTAGAGGTCAATACTAGAGAATTTGTGCAAAAATGGATTAATACATTAGTTAAATATTGTAGGCACCAACTGGAGCCCTGTGTCTTTGTTATTATCACGTTTTAAAGGTGCTATGTATATGCAAGGTGTTCCACAGAACAAATTACATCAGGAAAGTTTAAATTCTACTATTATTCTGTGGCTTCAGTTATATATATTCTTGGAATTGAACTTTGATTTTCTGTTTAATGTTAACCACTTGGCTGCATTAGAGTCAAACCATTATAGCAAACTAAAAGAGAAGAGAAGGGCAGAATGAAGGAAAAGAAAATGAAAATATTCTTATATTATTTTAATAATTTCCTAAATATTGTATTCTTATTGTTTCATTAAAATAACAGAATTTGTGTTGCTGATTAATTAATCTGATGAGAAAACAATATGAAGATTGGGTAACTTCAACTCTAACCCTGCTCTACCAGCTGAACAAATTGATGGCCACATTCCAATATACCATGATGTAATTCATTTGTATTTTAAAATGAAATCTTGAAAATTATCCACACTTTTTTTCTTTTTCTTTCTTTATTTTTGTTTTTCTTACATTTCAGACAACAGTGCCATTAGATGGCACTCTGGGTAAAGTTGAAATATTACTTTGTAAGGCTGTTACAATTCAAGTATTTAATCAAAGCACAGTAAAGAAAAATAGCAAATCTGTCATCAAATGAAAATATATTAATACTCATTCTACTTTCAACAGTCCACAATGAATATCAAAGAATTATTTAGATGTTACATTTGACAATGACATTTTGCACTACTTGTTTTTATTTTTTTTTATTTTTTTATGAGAGGTATGGATGCTCCCTACAAAGAACATATACCAATTTATTCTTTTTTAAATCTTGCTTTCAGCTTTCTACTGGAGACAGTAAAGGCAAAAACCCCCATATCAATATCTAATGATGTAATACAAATAACTCACAACATGAACTTTTGATGGTATTATTCACTGTTTGAAAAAGCAAGTTACCTCTCTGACATGTAAGATCATCTCAAATAACTTTTATCCAAAAGAGACAACCTAAAACAATTTTACTGATATAAAACTTGATGTTCCTTTACTTTTTATGTGTAAATTTAAGATTGCAAGAAAAACAAGGTTTTGAAAGTGTGTTCCAAGATGTTTTTTGTTTCTTTTTTCTTGACAGAGGAAGTCATCACGTGAAAATGGAGCAAGCAAAAATTCTGAAACTCAAAGCAGACAGTTATTTAAGGGGAAAATTCTGCTCCTACAACTTCAATGTCAGTCTGTCTTTTCATCCATGTCTACCACTACAGTCAACCAACAACCTGGTAGGCATACACCAAACAGAATATTTAAGTAGTTATATGAAAAAAAAAGTATATATTATTTCTTTTTAAATTGTCCTTTGACTCCAAAATTACTTTCAGCGAAATCTAAGCAGCCATGAAGCCAGTTGAACAATGAGCAGTTGCAAAGGTACAGTGATGCATAGCTGGGAGAAAGCCTTAATAATTAAATTATTACATGACTTATTTTGTATGCAAATTTAGATTGCCACTGTAAGAAAGACTTACGCTTCAGAGGTTTGATTCTACTTTCAAGCTGTACTTAATAACTTGTTTTCACCCAGTATTCCAAAATGTTCCAACAGCTGTAGATTTAATCTCTAGACACCTCTATTCCAACTAAAGCATCGAACATATTGCAAGTGAATGCTGTGAATTCTAAATTAGTCTTTTCATCATGAGCACTAGCTAATACATTTTACTCTGCTTTATGGTGTGAAGAAGAGCAAATGAAAGTTAAAGGGTTCAAAATGTCCTCCAATATGCATCTGAAGAATAAAATATCTCAGCATTCTTTTGCAGCTTCAACCATGTGAAGCTAAGTTACTAGAAAATCCTATTTTGGAGTCTCCAAATTTTTAGGGTCAAGCTGTCAAATTATTTAAGCCATGTGGACTTTGTGTGCTTATGAGTTCCTTATAACATCTCTGGTAATTGACAATGGAGAGTTACACTGTCTCCTAAACATTAGAGGAGGAAGAGTTCAGCTTGAGTGTAGTATTAGCATCTACTCACAACATGAACAGTCAATAGGCACCAGAAGATTAATCAATGTCACAACTGGTCCCTACTTTTATACCTCGTTTCTATTGCCACTATGGATAAACTAATTTCTTTGCCTTCCTGCCCACCCATGCACTGCCACAAAATCTCCCATTTGTCAGTAACAATGGTCTTGTTTGATTTGCCACAAGTCTGAAGGTGCCTTTCCTTCTGTGTGCAGCCTTCACAAATTACACCCCACTCAATTATCTGTACTGGGGGAATTTTACCACCACTAGAGCAGTGTAGGGTAGAACCAAGTATTCGGTCATTCCCAGGTGATCCAGCTGAACTCTAATAGTGCTGTTATTTACTTTGTAAGTCTACAATAAGAAAGTTAGGTAGCCATATTTTTTAAAGATAAAATATTTAAAAATAACAACACAACAGTTGTTTTGTTTTGTTGGGGTTTTTTTGTTATTTGGTTGATTTGTTTCAAAACCACTTTTTGTGGTGCAGGATAAATGTGAACGTAAAGATAAATAGAGAAAATGGAGAAAAAAAGAAGCTTTAGTCTGTGTATCTGGAAAAAAATTGGCATGTTATACCTACTTTCAGATAGAAATTTTGCAGTTGTTTTCCATTGCAGTTCATCCAGATAGGATAACACAGAAAGCTAGAACGCTATGAGCCAAAGGTCTGCTATAGAAGATCCCAGAAGAAGGTGAACAGTAGGAAGTAAATTATACTACATATTTGCATGAAAGTATAACAGAAAAAATGTTGACTTTCATAGAGTATCCTGACTACAGCAAAAAAGTAGTAATCATTAAGTGTCAGTCAAAAGCCTCCTCAACTATGAAATTCGCCGGATTTTTTCTACCAGGTGCCTACCTTTTTATGTACCTGAGACAACTGCAGATCCATCTGTCTTCATAGGCCAAATAATATTGTGGTGTCATTATGTTTGTATCGTCTCATTTTCCTTGTCCTTGAACTCATAGTAGACTGATAAGGTCATGCAGGATTATCTCAAAGAGGTGTAACAAGACTTACAGTACCCTTATCCCAGCTGCATCACCTCCAGCAACCCACTGAGAGAATATCAGAAAAGCTTTTCTACAAAACCCTAGATGTACATTAGTATAAAGGACAACTGGATACTCTTAATACTTTGCATAAATGAAAATGAAGAGTCACCAATTAACACCAGACTAAGAAGAGTTTAAAATGGCCAAGAAGAACCAGCTGGGTACCCTGTCTTTGTGTTCAGGGTGTACAGCTGGAGTTTTTCTATAGTTTACAATGCCTAGAACAAGAGTTTGCAGCATATAAACTACTAACTACTGACTAATGCATCAAAATAAATTATTTTCTGCTTTTCTTCTCTTTCCTTTAGTTCAAATATCTTTACTCTTTTTTCCCATGATGATGGACATATTAGAAGAGGTTGTTAATATGTTAAGCAGTCCCGTAGTGTAGGTGAAAGAGACCTGGGGGTCCTGGTAGATAGGAGGATGACCAGGAGCCAGCAATGCGCCCTTGTGGCCAAGAAGGCCAATGGCATCCTGGGGTGCATTAGAAAGGGTGTGATTAGTAGGTCAAGAGAGGTTCTCCTCCCCCTCTATTCTGCATTGGTGAGGCCACATCTGGAGTATTGTGTCCAGTTCTGGGCCCCTCAGTTCAAAAAGGACAGGGAACTGCTCGAGAGAGTCCAGCGCAGAGCTACGAAGATGATTAAGGGAGTGGAACATCTCCCTTATGAGGAAAGGCTGAGGGAGCTGGGTCTCTTTAGCTTGGAGAAAAGGAGACTGAGGGGTGACCTCATCAATGTTTACAAATATGTAAGGGGTGAGTGTCAGGGGGACGGAGTTAGGCTTTTCTCGGTGATGACCAGTGATAGGACAAGGGGTAATGGGTGTAAATTGGAGCATAGGAAGTTCAAGGTGAATATCCGAAAAAATTTTTTTACTGTGAGAGTGACAGAGCACTGGAACAGGCTGCCCAGGGAGGTTGTGGAGTCTCCCTCACTGGAGACATTCAAAACCCACCTGGATGAGTTCCTGTGTGATGTACTCTAGGTGACCCTGCTCTGGCAGGGGGGTTGGACTAGATGATCTCTCGAGGTCCCTTCCAGCCCCTAAGATTCTATGATTCTATGATTCTATGATTCTAAAAAAAGGGGCAACATTTTATTATAGCTAATTACATGGAGTGATCTGCAAACTGACAAGCTGTCTAGGGATGCCACAAATCTTTACACCTGCACTTCACAGGAATTCAAATACTGTGGCTTTTTAATGCATATTTTTAAAGCCAGTTAGTATAACAACAAGTTACCAGCACTCGCTAAAGTAAATATATTTTATTGTCTTTGTCAAAATCTCCAATTAATCTCTAGGACAATTGTCAAGATTTGATGAACATTTTAACCATTTAACAATTCCTTCTTAGGCCAGTGGGATATTAATCAGTAATAATAATAATAGTAATACTAATAACATCTATTTATTATTATTATTACTACTACTACTACTTCTACTGGTTTTTATAAACATAGGTATTAATATAAACAGTATTTCTGTAGTACTTGGGAATATACTTCCTCAAAAGCAGGAATTTTATTCCACACTGAATGTCAAGGTTTTTAATGCCTTTTCATTTTGTATCATGAAAAGCAAAAAAAGCCCACAAACAAACAACCAAAAAAACCCACCCAAAATCAAAACCAACCAACTAAAAAAGAGCTTTACAAAATAAAACATGAGAAAAATGCAAAAACACTCCAAAATAACAAAATTCATACACCCTCACCCACACTATTGATGTTGCTTATCATAGGAATCACCTTCCCATCTAACTCCTGCAATACATCTTGCCCCTTTCTATTTTTCATTACCACAAAAAAGAGAAGTTGTGGAAACAGTAACAGTGGCATTAGTTTAATTAACAGCATTGTTGGAAAAGAGTGGGGATGCAGCTTTCTACTGCTGCTAACTCTGCTCAAAATAGTTGTGATATGCTGCTTATCCAGCCAGCGAGGAGAAATATTGGTTATTTTTGGTTGGTCAACAAAGACTTGTGTGTAACCTGGCTGAATGACCAGTAGGAATACATGGGAGGATGGACTTGCCAACTTAGATGTCTGAGCTGTATCCAAACTGCTAAATAGGCCGATCAGCACATACAGTCTCTTAGCCATCAGTGGGCCCAGAAATTACTTTATGCATGGTGCATGGTTTACAAGTTACGTAACATAGAAACTGTTCCTCCATCTAATATGTGGAATGATGGAAACAGATGTTAAGGGACTAGGCAAAAGGAACAGAGGAAACAGAAAGCAAAAATCTTAGGATGCGTCTATATTAGAATTCTGTTTGACCCCTGAGAAAAAGATTTATTTGAGGAAAACAGATGGTGTTGAAGATTCAATATACAACTTCTGCTTTTCAGGGGAGTTCTCCAGATTAGCTGTTCTCCGATTCTAAGAGGCAAATGTTTGTTAATGCTCAGAATTGGTTAGCTGTGCTTTTAGGGTGCATCATTTGGTTTGGTTTCATCTAAGAGGAATCTAGTTTGTGAGTTCCAAGCCTGCACTGTGATGCAATATCAAATCCAATGACTGGGAACAGTAAGTAGGTTTGTTTTGCACTCAATCTAAACAAGTTTTGTACTCACCCTTAAGCACTAGGAATTGCTTATTTTCTCTGTTTTCTCCAGTACTTGCAGGCCATACATATACAGTGCATTGAATGCCAACAAATATTTAGGATATTAGTAGTGACTAATGAAAATATTTTATTTCAAGGTAAATCCATTAAGAATTAGCTGAGCCATAAAATAAAAATCCATCACAAAGAAACCTATAGAAGATAAAATCCAGATCTTGCTTCAAAAATCCAGACTGTGAAAAGAGTGACAAATGTTCATTTAGCATCATTCTCATTTGTTTCCTCACAGTGCATGAGGTAATGTAAAGAATATGCAGATATTCTCTAAAAGCTGTATTTTTCAGCATGGGCATTTCCTCTCACATAGACTAAGTTTTGCTGACTTGGTCTGGAATTCACAAAATGTGGTCAGTTTATTGAAATTATCTGAAAGTATCTGAATAGTCTTCAACTTTAAATTCCTTGAAATACTGTAATAGTACAGAATTAAGCAGGTGAGTGTGGCAAAAACTGGGAGCAAGCCAGCTTTATAATGGCAGAAGTATTATTTTATTTTATCTTACTACAGAAAACAAATTTATGTCAACATGTTTGAAACTTTCCTTGAGTCAGCCCTGATATGTCACAAGCCAGCTCAGTGCTGTGGGACAATAACTCTTTGCAATATTTTGCGAAAAGAAAGATAGAAAACTCCAAAAGCATCTCCAAGGTCATAAGCACAGGATTCATAAACCACTACAGAGATTTTGAAGATAAACTGTATTTCATGAGTATTTGCAGTGAAAAATATTTTTCTCTTAACAACATGAGAGTATGCAGCTTCAGAAATTTTAACTACACAGTATTGAAAGCTGGTTGTAGATTGTTTACAAGGAGTCTTAAAGATAAGTGACCTGAACTTGTTTAGTGTTCAAAAAATCTTTTGACTTTGATAAGATGAAGATGACCACCAATACAGAATCTATCCCTATGAGCATTTTTCTGTATTCAAAAAGTGAATATTATCTCTGTGTTAACATTGCAGGAATACATCTAGAGATGTTAGATGACTGCTTTCTGTGTGAAATTATAAGACAGATGTAGATAGATCATACATAAATGTGTTCTTACTCTGTTCACTGCACTATGTCTTTTGGAATTACAGTTTCAGAATGAATTCTACAAAACTAATGAAGTCATCAGAAGATCACCTAAGATTTGAGCCTTAACAAACATAACGTATCAAAAGCTCTTTGCTGGCAAATGGTCTTTGCTTAAATAAAAGAATAATTAGAAAAGAAGAGCAGGTGACAAAATTGCAATCTAATGTTTTCTAAATTTATCGCTATTTGGAATCAAAATGGTCTTGGAATTTTGATTGATATATATGTTTTCCAAATATCAAGATACAGCATTCTGATCAGTCCATCCCATCTGATGCTAATGAAAGTCTACCCCTTGCAAAGATAGAAAACTAAGCAACTAAGAAAATTTTCTGGAAAACTCATGAAAATATGGAAGGAAAAAGAAATATTCTGAAAGAACACAGCAAAAAAACAAATGAGTCAAGAAGATTGTTTCATTTTCTTATCTGAAAATGTTTATATTCTTTATTCAATATTTTAGTTTAAAAAATAATTCCGTACCTGAAACACATACAAACAAAACTTGACACAGACAACAGCTTGTAGCAACTTGCAGTGCAAAATTCTGCTTTCAAAAGAGGAAGATAACTCTCTTTCTGTAACTGCAGTGAAGTGCTCTTCTATTGCGTCTGAATATATGCCAGATTTATACCAAGAGGAGCACATACAGCTGTTTTTAGATTCATCTTACAAAAGGTCATAATTCAGCTGCCATTTGACACTCTTTTAAAACTTCCATTGAGTTTACAAATTAAAAGATGTGCATGCCCATCATTACCAAAAGTCTGTATTATCTGCTTCTGATTTACATTTGTTAGGTAGTAACATCTAAGAATTATATGCTATGTCTAGTTTTAGCTGTTAGATAGCTAATAAAGTAAAATTCACAGAGGAAGAAGAGTAAAGTTTAATTAAAACTACTTATATATCAATTTGTTTATAATTTTCTATTGTTGATAATTGCAAAGGTTGCCATCATGAGCAAAGTGAATTTAATTCACTGCTGCTAATCTTGTACAAACACGAAACTGCTACTTGTAAAGCTGATTATGATGATGGATTGATGAGAAACACATTGGGCAGGATGACATAAAACCCATAAAATACCTTGTATAACTAGAAGTATTATAGACTGCTTTCTTGTATTAAAACAAGGACATTAATGTTATCCCTTGGATGGATAGCTATTATTTTAGATCCAGAAATCTCAGTGACAAGAGAGTGGACTTAAAGCACTCACAGCAGAACACTCCAGAATAATAATGTACAGGTCAGCTCTATCAGTGTTGAATTTAATGGAAATGTTGAATAAACAGGAAAATGGGGGGAGCAATATAAAGTGCTGATAAACACAAAGTATGAGAATTCATCAAGCAAGAACTCTGTTTCTGCTTCAATAATTGAATTTTTGCCAAAATACTGATTTGTATTTGAACAATGGGAAGGTCAGATGAATAAACATTAAAATCCTTTTCTATTCAGTCATTTGTGAAAGTTCTCACTGGGTTACAGTGGAAGTCTGTGCCAAAGTGGGACCTAGCTGCAATTTTTCTTACATAATGTGGTAATTACTGCACCAGCCTATTTTGCACAGCTTGCCACTTCACTGTCTAAGGAGCTCACAGTACTATGTAACAGAGAAAGAGTAGAAATGGAGATCAGGTTCTTTTTCTTTAAATATTTTACAGAGAATAAAAAAGGCTTCATAATTTAGATGTTATAAATAACACACTGTAAATACCTATTTTATTATAGTTCAGGTTTTAGAATTTTACTTTATAAGATTTTACCTGTGATACAATTAAGAAGTTAAAAAAACAGAACTGTAATATGTAGCCATATTAGAGACTAACTTGTAGATATATCTGAACTGAAGAATGAGTATTATTTTTTTTTGCATAGCTTTACTGAATTTTCCCCTATAAGTTCCTTGTACTAGCTCCTCTGGAAAAAAATGAAATAAAATAAAAATACATTAAAAAAACTGTTAAATCTTTTACTCAAAAATCCATAAACATTCTTCATTATCATTTGTCACAGATCAATGAAATATATCCTGAGCATGATCTTTGCCTGATAAACTCAACATGGAAATATTTGCCAGAAGTTATTGTACTGTCACATGAAAAAATTGTAATAGACATCTAGACATAAAAGAGAAAATGCAGTTAAAACACTTTGTGAAAATTTTGTAGGATTTGTATACCAAAACACATCACATTTTCATATGCACACACAGTTCTGTCTTGTATCAGCATAAGCTGATAGTGACTCAATAGCTACTGGTAGGAAAAGAAATAATGGAATTGAGAAATATGTAACAGAAAGCACAAGCTAAACCAGAATCAAACATGAAATTCAGTGTCTTTTTTAGTTTTATACAATTTACTAACACTTTACCCTAATTTGTGTTATAGCTTAACAGTTTCCCTGCACTGAATAATGGTGTAGCAATAATGAAAATCATAGAGCATTAAACCAGCCCTGGTTTTCATAGAATCATTCACAGGGAGCATGCAGTATTTTAAAATTCCATGGTTTTGTAATAATATTTGTTATTCTGTCAGAAATATGAGTTATGGAGTCAAAGAAAACACATCCAAATACCTTGTCAACACCTACAATTCCATTTTTTATCCTTATGACTTTATTTTTAAGGTTCAAAAAGTGTATTTCCAAATCGCCATGTGAACAATCCTGTACCCATTAAATGTATTTTATAAAAACCTGTATGCATATGTCCTCATTTCTATTATCCACAGATTTTTTGTGGGAAGGACCGAAATTTGGATTTAGAGCTCAGGTTTTTTGAATCTGCTTGTCATGGCTTTTATCCTGGTATGGAAAAGGTAACTCAGACCAAGTAGGTCAGTATTGCTGAGAATTGTCTCCCTCATTCAGTTTCCATTACCAAGCATGAAGGGAAACTCCAGAGCTGATAGGTCTTTTCCTACATCTATTCTACTCTCATACAGAAAGCATTTTTAAGAGACCAATGGCAAAACTGATCAGACCTGCAAGCTATCTTCAGGAGCCTAAGTAGATTCTCAAGGAGCTAGAAAGCCTGATGAACAGATTTTTCTGGAAATTGTTCGCTTAGTCTTTTTTACAAAAGTACTTAATTTAGGGGGGGGGAAGTAATTTCAAATACATGTATTGTATTTTGCTACTGTCAGTTCCCTACGAATGTTTGACAGCTGCATAGAGCTAAGAAAATATCTCATGGGTGCACACCTGTGAAAGAAAACAACTATTCAAACTTACTGGAAAAAAAGATGATGACAATCCAATTTTATAAGACCTTTTAGCATATCAAATTTCATGAAATGATATGTATTACACTGACATATTTATAGTTAGACCTCTTGATCAATTTTTTCTATATCTATCCTTTGTTGTCCCCTTGAGGCAGGTGCAAGAATGCCAAAGTCTAATGAAATGTGATTGAACTTTGATTAAGTTAATTGCATAGGGCTTTCAGATTCTAGTTTCAATAAAAAGCCTGGATCTAATATCTTCAGTGCTGTCTAGCCCAGTAAATATTTGTTCAAAGTAACTCCAAATGTAAAAGGAGAAAAGGAAAGCTAAATGCAGATTTTTTTTATTTTTTATTTTTTTTTTTGCCTGGAATCAGACTCTAAATAAGATTAAACCTAACCCAGTTTGGTAAGAGACAATGTGCTGAACTGTGTTCAATAACATCATAAAAAAAGTTGAGAAGATTGGTGAGAAACTGGAACTGATGCCTTGTTTCAGAATGTTCCTCTGTCTCTGTAAAAGCATTGAATTATTAGTGCAGTGCTAAAAGGTCAGTTGGGCCATCTGAACAGTCGCCTTGCTACTTAATAAATCACTTAATAAATGAGTGAATTTCATCACAGGTTCATTTATGTAGCTGGCCAGTATTTAACTAAGAGCTAGGTAAGTAATAAGCTACATGATTGTGTTACCACAATCAAAAATACATGCAAACTGGGAATGACTACCTTCACATGGAAAATAAATAAAAGAGATTTGTAATCAATGGCATTCTGAAAGTTTTTCAACCCAAGAGGCCCAAAAAAGGCCTGACTTCTTCTAAGATAAAGATTGATGTGCCTATGAAGAGAAATACCAAGATATTATTCAAAATCATTTTCATTCTAGAATTTTCATGCTTTTATTCAATATATTCTTAAAAATCAAAGAAGTTAACATATTCCCAGCAGCTACTGAGTAGAATTTGGCTGTACTTTGTTAGAAGCTGTTACGAAAGAGACTTCTACAAACATACTTTCTTCCCAAAACTGCAAAGAGATAAGCTACAGAGTGATGTAAAAGGTGACTCATGGTAATAAAGTACTCAGAAGGATTATTACTTGTCAAGTGATTTTGTACAAAATATCCTGTTAGTTACAGTTACTTGAAAAAATATGACCTTGAGTTGGTATTTAAATTCTGTATTTAGCAAACTGCTAATAACTAATAGAACTATAGTACTATGCAGTAACTTCCAAGTTAAATCTGGGTGGTGGATGCCACATGAAGTTTCCTTTGTAAGGTATCTTGTAGAGGATGGTTGTTTATTTCATGTATGTAACATTCTCCAATCCTTATCATGCTTCATTGCAGGAACTGGAGAGTTCCTGTGATGTAGCATTTTAGCCGAGGAGGACTTTTCTGTCTTCTTCACTCTAAAGTAGGTCAGTAATTGAGTAAGGCAACAATTACACTGGAGCTTTCAAGTCACCCTGCCACTTCCAGGATGCATTTTGTATGAGCAATTACAGTCATCACAGATTACAATTTTCACTTTGCTTTTCACAGGTAGGTACCATATTGCTGTATTGAGTAGTTTCTGAATATTGAATGAGAAATATTCTTCAAACAGTTTTTCTTTCATCAAACTAAAAAGAAATCCATACTCTGTCAACACCCAAGACTTTGTTTTTACAGCCTGACCGTAGTATACAATCCTTACAACCATTTGTCTGTTGAATGAAAAACAGATAAGAATGTTATGATGTGGATTTGCTGCTTTCTGTATGCATACTTTTGGTATGTGGCAATGGAAAAAAATATTAGTATTAAAGCAAAAAGAAAAAAAAAAAATTAAACATAGGATTATGAAATGGTATCTTACATTTTGTCTCTCATATCCATTGCTCAGAAGGAATACTTTCTGTCTTTCATAGTCTATTATATTGTATCATTTTAGAAGTCTTAAAAAAGATATATAGTAGAGCCATTATATTTTGGTATATTTAGTAAGAATAACAGAATTTGCAAAAAAAATCCAGTTATTTTCCAGGTAAAGTGGCAATTACAGTATGTAAGAAATAGGAGGTAGTCACTTTTTCAGGTAAAGGTTTGCTATGTAATTAGTCCAAAGCAGATATTATCATCATTTCACATGAAAAAATTGCCTGACGCATCCTCTTTGGTGAGCAATACTAGCAAGAATGTGCTGAAGTTGTGCATACATTCCACCCCCTCATGTTGATGTTCAATTCTTCTTCCATAACCCAGAAAATCCCCTTGATATATTATACCTCTCAGAGAAAAAAAAATTTAAAAAAAAATCACACAATTGCAAAATTAGATGGAACCTACAGAGTAACTTGCTGCTGGTTTCTAGGCTTTCTCATGAGTAAAGGTAGGACAGGAGGAAAGAGTATTTCTGCAATATGTATATTATATTTTTGAACCAGCATTGAAATTCAAAGGACACCTGGAAAAGACTGTGTGAATTAGCAGAGGATTTTCTGAAGAATAAAACCTGTGTTGCAGAATAAAACACAGGACACAAGAGTGAAATAGGGGTTTAAATCTTGTTTGTAATAATACTGAATTTTTAAACTTTTTTTTTTTTTTTTTTTTTTTCTGGGAATAGTTTGTCACTGTGAACTTTTATCCTCATCTGACATTTACCATGTAAGATTTGCAGTACATCAGTCTTTGTACACCAGGCAAGTGCATTTATATGTTCAAGTTCTCTAGGTTTCCTTAACTGAGAGAGCTCTGTGCAAGATGAGGATTTCTAGTCTACTACTGCAACATGGTTTTCTATTGGAAGAAAGGCTGGAAAATAATATGATTTTCCATGTTTAAGTTGCCTGCTTTTTTTTTTTTCTGTGATTTTGTTGGTGTTGGTGATGAATCATTTTACAAAAAACAGTCAAGAAACTGTTTAAGTTAGCCTTCTGAGCATCAACTAGATAATACTCAACCCACAAAGACAAATCAATGAATGCTGTAGCTGCTACCTTCTTTTGCCATGGCCCAAAGTTGCCAAGGTCAGGTACCACATCCTATCTGAGATCTGTGTCACCTTTGTTAGCTACAAGACCCACAAGTAATGATCATTTGTGCTGTTCTGAAGTCTTAAATAGGCATCTCAGCCAACTTGAACACATCTTTTCACTAACTCATAGTGGATGTTTGCTGTCTGTCTATGTTAACAGGTTATTGCCCTCAGATCTGCCACAAGTGTTCAGTCCTGTTTCTCTTATTTTCTTTTTCATTTTTCCAAGTATTTGTTATCCTCTCAGACAATTTGTTCAGTCATGCTTTTGATTGGCACAAGGATGTGAAAGGGATGTTAGATGGGGAATTTAATTTACCACTCTGTGTTTGGAGTAGACTTAAAGATAACTCTTCTTCCAAATTCAAATTTGCTCTTTTTCGTTGTAAAACGACCACTTTCCACTATTTCTCCTTGTGTGCCATCAAGCACATCTACTTTGTCCTACTGAAATTTTTAATTAATATTGGAAATGCATGAGTCACTTATTAATGACTGATTCACATTATTGTAAGTATTTGCCCAATTTTAACTGTACATATTTCTTTTGATTTAATCTCTGCAAAAAAATATCAAGCAATGGCTCAACAGAAATATTTCTGATTAAAGCCAGTCACAGGAAGGACAAACACGAGAGGTTAATAGGGCTTTGACTGTTTATATTGATTGAAAAGCTCTCCCAAGTAAAGTTTTTTTCAAAGTCAGTCTGTGTTTTGGGAGCGTGTTTATTAAACAGTAAACTTTGATTTTGTGTTGTTTTGTTCTTAGGAATTCATCTTGTACTTAAGAGTAAAACAGGCTACACTTGCTAAGCTTGATATGTGCCCTCTTCTTTGCTAAAAGATGTTTTAAAATAGTAGGTGCAATGGAAGTCTAATACAATAACCAGGTCTATAGACAAGAGCAAATTCACATTATTGATGATGAATGCAAATAAAATTAGTTGAGACTGAAATGCAGCCAAGAAAATGCAATAGAAAATATAAACGGGGGGGGAAATAATTTTTTTAAAATCTGATTAAATTTGTGAAGTGCTTCTGAAAACTTCATCAGTGAAATATTATGGGTTAAAAGCCTTTATAATGATTGTGTGATGACACATTTAGATAGTTAGAATTTTTATTATGTGTTTTTTTTCACTTACAGATAAAATTTCTTGTTACCTTTTCCTGGCATTAACTTATATTGTGCTTTTACTCTGAAAAAAAATCTACAAAACGATGCATTAGGAGTTGAAAAGAGGCAATTTTATTAAATAAGTTAAAAGCTATTAAATCACCAATTTTCAATAATAGTATCACCAACTAATTAACTCGATCACTCTGAAGTGGCATCTGAGTGGGTGGAAGTGGCTTTCTGAAAAATCTTGCTATAGAAGAACTCTCCTGTTACTACAAGGATGCTCTCTGAGGCTGCATCTTAGAGTATGTAGCAAATCAAGGAGGTCCCTAATGCTTTTGTCTCCTTAGAAACTCCATCATTTTCTTCTGCTCCTGAGCCCTACACAGTTAGAATTTTTCATTTCCATGATTGTGTTCTGTTTTAAGACTTTATTTTCTTTTATTATTTTATTTTATTTTATTTTATTTTACTTTATTATTTTATTTTATTTTATTTTATTTTATTTTATTTTATCCCTGTCACAGAAAAGACTGATGTGCCTTGTAGTGAGCACATTAAAGGTTTAGGTTTGGAAACAGGTAAGGGAAAGGTGGGAAGCAGATAGTGGGAAGCTGACAGTTTGGAAGGAGCATAGAAGATGACAAAACAGGCAGTAAGCAGTGGGAAAGGATGAGATCTCTAGGGTCCAGAATTCTTAGTCAGAATGAAAGTCTGAAAGAGTTGGAGGCTCTGTCCTTTCTTATGATCAGGAGACTGTGAGGGATTTTATATAGTAGGATTGAGGTGTTTGCAGACTTGGAGTACAAATAAGTTCAAAAAATCTAGGGTATGAAAGAGCAAGGTGTCACCATTATCCTTTGCCTTTCCCAGAACATTGCTAA
Source organism: Chaetura pelagica (assembly GCF_000747805.2). Lineage (NCBI taxonomy): Eukaryota > Metazoa > Chordata > Aves > Apodiformes > Apodidae > Chaetura > Chaetura pelagica. The sequence continues at coordinate 1,652,133 of NW_009952880.1, read as the reverse complement.
TGGCTCAGTATGGGACACATATATGAGTAACTGTTGCCATAATTCTCTTATACTGGTCCTCATTCAGGTATCAATATGATGTTGAAATAGATTCAAAGGTTGCAATTATTTTTACAACTCTCTAAAGTCTTTTATATATTCCACTGCAGAGAGCTGAGAGCATAGTTGCTTAAAATATATACTTTATATGAAGTTGTAATTGATTGTGTTATGCATCACATATATACAACCACAATAACAGGGCAGGTGTCTCCATGCTAAACTGGAGTTTATCATCTTCTCCTTCTGCAAGAAAGCAAACTCAGCCATGAAATATACCATAGTAACCACTATTTTATGTACATAAGCAGATGGATACATACTTCATCCTACAATTTTTATATTGTGTAAGAAGTTAGCTGTTTGTTTGCCACCTTAGTAGTTTTTTTTTTTGCAGTACTGTACAAACAGGTTTTCCCACTTACCGTGTACAAAAATTGTATTAAAAGATGTGTTCACCTACCCACCAGATAACTAAAATCTGCCATATGCTACAGTGGACTCATCTATATAATCCCCATATTCAAAGGGAATCAGAGGGCTGGCATACCTGTCCTATGAAGATAGGCTGAGAGAGTTGGGGTTGTTCAGCCTCGAGAGGAGAAGGCTCCAGGGAGACCTTAAAATGGCGTTCTAATATATGAGGGGTCCTAAAGGAAAGCTGGGTAGGGACATTTTACAAGGGCATGTAGTGATAGGACAAGGGGTAATGACTTTATACTGGAAGACGAGAGATTTAAGTTAGACATTAGGAAGGAATTATTTACTATAAGGTGAGACACTGGCACAGGTTGCCCAGAGGAGTTGTGAATACCCCATCCCTGGATGTGCTCAAGTTGGATGGGACTTAGACTCTGGTTCCATCTTATTTTCTAACTCATCAGTTATTTACACACATAGATTAAGATGCCTCCTGATCCTTCTCTTCCTGAGGCTGAACAGTCCCAGTGCTTTTGTCCTCTCCTTATAGGGCAAGAGCTCCAGTCCCTTAATAATTTTAGTAGCCCATCACTGAATGTACTCCTACATGTCCATATCACTCTTATACAGGGGAGCCCAGCATTGGTCTCAGCACCCAGATATGTGTCACTAGGGCTGAGCAGAGGGGAAGGGATCACCTCAGTTCATCTGCTGGCAACATTCTGCCTAATGCAAACCAGGAAGTTGCAGGCCTTCTTGGCTGCAAGCTCATATTGCTGCCTCATAGTCAACTTTTTGTCCACCAATACCCCTAGGTTGTTCTCTACTAAGTTGTTTTCCAGATGATTAGCCACGATGTGGATGGGTGCATCCCAATTTCATAAAGTTCCTGTTTAGCCATTGTTCCAGCCTGTCCATGTCCCTCTGAAGGGCAGCATGACACTTAGCTTCTTCACTCAGCTTTATCTTGTTTACAAACTTACTGAGGATCCATTTGATCACATCACGAAGATCATCAGTGAAGATGTTAAACAGCAGTGGCCCCAGTATTGATCTTTGGTTTACTGCACTAGTGTCTAGCTTCCAGATAGACTTTGTGTTGCTGATCATAACTATTTGGACCCAGAAGTTCAGCCAGTTTTCATTCCACCATATTGTTCATTTATCTTATTTGCATTTTGTTAGTAGGTCTATGAGGATATTATGTCAAAAGTCAGAGGCTAAAGTAAAAATAACATCCATTTAAATTAACATGAAGTAATAAAAGAGTGAAATCAAATACTCTGTTAGGTTTTCATGTCTGTTTTTCAGTATGCTGTCACTGAAAATTTAAGATTTATAAAAGATTGGTTGGTTAAAGAGAGGAGAAAAAAAAAAAAAAAGCAGAACATTTTTATTTTGAAATTTTAGATCATTTCCATATTAAGGAAGACAAAATGTCAACGATCTTTAAATATAGCTGTTCAAATAAAAACACACGAGTTTGGGTGTTTAAATAAATTTCTTTCCTACTTTTAATGTATTATATTAATTATATGATACCTTCTATTAATCCCAATATGTTAACATTTCCACTTAAGTAAATGCTTATTTTCCTTTAAAGATAGAAAATAGTGAGTTTGAAGCATATTTTTTTCCCTTCTTACTGTACCTATCTTAATATAAGGATTTTTTAACAGAGGTAATTAAGTAACTGAGATAATCTTCCTCTGTGAAGCTAATACCATTTAAAGTTTATCTTTTAAAAAAATAATATTGGCCCTACAGTGACACATACAGTTCTTATTAAAACCTGGAACCTAAAACAAGCACTCTGCAGAATGAAACCAGTTGAAACCAAGAAGCTTCTCTGCTTTTAAATCCTGTTTTGTCATTAGGACTACAACTCCTTGCCAGCTGGAAATGATAAGGGCCTAAGAAAGGAATTTTTTCTGCTACTACTTGAATTTTTACTTGTCAGCTTGCCAAAGCTTACCTCTTATTGCAGCCACAGAACTGAGAACAGATAGAACTTGGCACTTGTTACTATAGTAAAGAAAGCCTCTTGACAAGCCTTCTTGAAAAAATGTAGTGCCAGACCAATTTGCCAGGAAGAAGTCCATGCCCTTTTTTTGATTTTTCTTTGTTTACATTTCCTGTTATTTTCATTCTAGGAAATTAATGTGGAAAATAAACCCTTTCTAAAATATTATGAGAGAACCAAGAGGCTAACAAATACAACAATCAACTAGATACACCTACCCAGTTGATCAGAGGATTAAGAATCCTATTTCATAAACAATTTTGAAGCATTGTAATTTGGTTGTATGCCACTTGAAATAAAGCAGAAATGCTTATCCTTCTTCACCTGGGAAAAAGAAAGAAAATTAAGAAGCAAAGTATACACAAGCACATCTGACCTCAAATTGGTATACCAAGAAGCCTGGTTGTTTCTGCAAGTTCATTTTGAGGTATGAATTAAGTCACAATTTCTGTGCTAGGTTCAGTTTCCCAATACAACCGATTTATCTCCCTCAGCTATAAAAATAAATACTGGTTCTGCTTTACCTTTACATGCTTTACCAACACATTCTGCCAAGGAACAGCGTGCCTGACAACAGAGAAATATGCATGGCAAATACATTGTCAAATGAGGTCATGTCCCACTGCCAGAAAAGCCATTTGGATTGGGAGCACCTATGCATAGGATAATACACCAGGAACCTAGTACCCATCTCTAAGCCAGGAAATTTAGAAGCAAGGAAAAGCTAAATGTATTTTTGTAAACAGTTTGTCTGGCACTTAGATTAGCTGACCCTGAGGAACTAGCTTTTCTCTCCATGGGAAATATATTTATCCCAGCTTTGCTGGCAGTTTTTTTCAATTTCCTTGGCATGAACTTTCTATACACAATTTTATTCAGATCTTATTCAGGAAAGTATTATTGTTGTGGTTATTTTTTAGCAAGGTATATGATGGCAGATAGTATCTGCAGATTTGTGGCAACTATAGTGAAGATCAACCTGAAATCTTTCAATGTCTTAGGATATCCCTAGAGTTAAGTGATTGTTCTCTCATTCTTTCCCTTTTCTGCTTCTTAGGGTTTTTTTGTTACTATGACTGTGTTCATTGCTGCTCAAGAAAAATGTGCAGTACAGAAGTCTGAGCTAAACAAAATGATGTTAGCATAAAATGCATATTTACATGCAACATGTTTTTCACCTATACCTAGCACCTAATTAATGGACTAATAATAATATAAGTAGTAGTAGCAAGTAAAAATAAACCAAAACATTGACAGTTCACATATGTCTATATAAAATAAATATGTTTGGTTAGACCAGCTGACATAGCTGAAAAAATAAATTAAAAAAAATAAAAATAAAAATTAAAGCACCAAGGGGTTTTAAATTTAAATAGTAGCTGTTAGCACCTATGAAAATAATTGTACTGTAGTTAGACCAAGGGCAAGCTCTCCCAAAATACAAGCCCAATTTTTAGTTGGCATCCCCTGCATATTACAAATCCATAGATCTCAGGGAAGAGATCTGACAACTTTGACGGAAATATACCCTACTTCTTACTCCAGGCATCTGTATGTCATATATCAAATCTCTAAAAAAGGCAGTCAGCCAAACTACTGTACAATGTCCAGCTTAATGAATTCTAAACTTGAAGGCACAAGTCATTGAAGGCAGAAGGTGATGGAGAGGGGAAAAAGTTTACCTAAGTATATACTGAGAAGATAAACTGTCCATCAAGCTTTGGGAATGCACTTTTGAAACAATTCTGGATCTTCACTGTGACTAGGACAACTGCAGAGAAACTTTGATTCTACAAAGCAAATGTACCAATTGGCAGAACATGGTTGAGAACTTTGAAGTGAAAACTTGGATGATAGTGACAGTGAGATGAGATCTTTCATGGAACCTAACACAGAAAAAAAAAAAAATCAGAATAATAATTTTAAAAATCAGTTCATATAGTTCAATAAGCTTAGCTCATTTATTTTCAAATTTTAATAATGGATCAGCCTAAGAAAATTAACCTGGAAGACATTTTGGAAGTACAATAAGAGAACATTCAGGCCAAAATATGAGCTCACTATATGACTCAATCAAAAAGTTAAAAAATATTTATATAAACATTTACTACAAGCTTTGAGAGACCAAAGCAAATGAAGCACAAAAGTATAACAATGAACAGAAGCCAATTAGTAGCAAAAAGGGAAAGCTAGAATTCAGCTAATATGCTGATCAGTAGAGAACGAAAGTTATTGATAATTGATGCCAAAGATACAAACTTTTCCTTAAAAAAAAAAAAGTTAGTTGGGAAATGGGTGTAAATTGGAGCATAGGAAGTTCAAGGTGAATATCCGGAAAAAAATTTTTTACTGTAAGAGTGACAGAGCACTGGAACAGGCTGCCCAGGGAGGCTGTGGAGTCTCCTTCACTGGAGACATTCAAAACCCACCTGGATGCGTTCCTGTGTGATGTACTCTAGGTGACCCTGTTCTGGCAGGGGGGGTTGGACTAGATGATCTTTCGAGGTCCCTTCCAAGCCCTATGATTCTATGATTCTATGATTCTATGAAATTAAACAGACTCGTTAATTTAAATTCTGAAAGAAATACTAGATAGTTGAGGGTTCTTTAATTAGGCCAACAAAAAATTCAAATGTAAGAAGGAACTAAGGGATAGAAAATAGAGTTTTATTAAGAACAAGGCTGGACAATCCTAATTGTAACAACATTAGGTGGGGGAAGGAGTGTAGGAGAGGAACAAAAACCAAAATCACACCCAAACACAACTATGTATGTACTGTATTACATTATTCAATGGAGAGGCATGCAAGATGCCACACGGGGGAAGAAAAACTCTGAACAAACACAGTATGTTGAAAAATTATCTAGGTAGAATCCAATAGTTGGAGCAGATGGAATCTGTGAGGTCGACAAATGAAACTATGTTGCTGAAGAGCCATGCTGGGCTGTGTAAACAACAGTCCAGCAGGTAGGAAAATAGTTACCTTTCTGCTTTGTTCAACTGTGGTAAGGATCAGATAAATTAATACTGAAAGATGTGAACTGACTAAGCAAATTGCATGAGACTGATAAAAATGATAAACACATGCTGCCTGACAAAGCCTGAACGATCTGGAATTGCTATCCTAAAGGAGGGATATGATAACTAGAAAGTGACACATATTTTATTTTTTCATATTTTTATTTTTATTTTCCACTATAAATATGAAAAAATAAAATATTTGTGGAAGCCTTTTACATGCTTCAGAATAGTTATCACTTTCTAGTGATAATGCTTGTGAGACTTAGAAAAAGATTATCTGAGAGGCTGCAAAGTCCTCATAACTTGAGGTTCTTCTTCAGCTGTTGAAAGTGCTTAGCAAGAAAAGACTGAACAAGGATCAGGCATTTCTGTAACCTAATTTCTCCTTGAAGCTATGTTTCCCTCCATGGCCCATGGCTAAGGTTCAGGCCCTAAGAGTCTGGACTGGATGACTTTGCAATATGTGAAAAAGGAAAAAAAAAAACATAGAAAGGGCAGTGTAACTTATGCAGTATAACTAAAAATGTTTGTTCGAACAGGGTGGGTTTTTTGCTTGTTTGCTTATTTAGTTTTAGACACCCTCAAAGTAGACAAATGGCCTAGTGAGAACACAAGTGGAGGTGGGACATTTTCTCTCCCAGATTTTTTTGAGCACTGGGATTGAGCCGCTTTTGTGGAATCTTCTGAAAACAAGAAGCTTCGTAAGAAATTTTCATTAGTGTAAAACTGAAGTAGATACATTTTCTGGCAATATTTTTTAAAATACAGTTTCATTGTTTTTTTAAAAAATAAATCACTAATACCTCAGCATTTATTATTATTATCTTTCCTTCGTTTTCCCTGTAATATTCATTCACCTATGAGAAATACTAATTTAAATTTCTGATCTTAATATTTCCTTCTCTGACTTGTTCTTTTAACACTAAATTTAATTATAACTTTTTATCTAGCATCCTGAGAATTTAGTAGCCAATTTCCAGACTCTGATGTGCAGATCTGAAGCTCTCTCTTGACCTTCAGATAAGGGCTGCTCAGCAGTTTCTGAAAAACAAAAAACAAAACAAAACAAAACAAAAAAAATAACAAAACAAAACAAAAAAATACCCCCCACCAAAAAAAAACCACAAACAAAAAACACAAACAAACAAACAAAAAAAAGCACGTACCACAGGTGCCCATCTACAAATGGAGGCATCCATTACTCACTTTTAAAATCTTGATGTGGGAATCTTATCTGAGTTATACAGAAGACTGAGTCTACTACTATGCGAGAGACGTTAAGCAAGATAAACATCTTTGATTCTAAATACCTTGGCTATCAGCAGAATCACCAGCAGTTGCAAGTCTCTTCTCAGAATGTACAAAGCCTTTCTTGTGTGGAATTGTTTCACTTCAGTTAATTCAGGCTGTCATCAAGAACACTTCAGATTGATCTCTCAGTAAATAAAGCATTTAAATCACATAGGTCATTTTATGAAACATGAGAAAGTTCATGTTGTAATTTGCTAGGAAAGCATTCTTTTGCACAATGATAGTTTTACATTAGAAAAATAACAATTTTAACAACATTCAACAACAGACTCAGGAAAGATCAGAAGGACATGATATAACAAAGAAAAACTACTGGCACTTCTGATTTTAATATTGGTTTTACATTACTGGTCAGTACTTTATAATTTTTACAAAGGTATAGTCACTTAAGGAAATTAGTAACGAATGCAGAGAGGAAATTATTATTTCTTATCATTTCTAATATTCTGAAAAAGCATAAGAATGATGTCACATTTACATAGCACTTTTCTCTCAAAAGATTAAGGAAGTATTTATCCAGTGTTTTCAAAGAATAATTAAAAACTGAGATTCTCAACTGATGCAGTTTAGAAGCTTAAAACATCTAGACAAAGAAGGGATCAGACTAACATATATAATTTTGTTGTATAAAGAACAAAGAACTGTTTACACAGTAAATGTATAACAGGATTTGGAGGACAACAGTTCCCTGACAGTACTTAAAATCCCATCCAATCTGGTCTTGAACAATTCGAGGGAGGAAAGGAACACCCACAACTCCTCTGGGCAACCTGTTTCAGTGTCTCATCACCCACACACTAAAGAATTTCTACATAATGTCTAACCTAAATGTGCCATCTTCCAGTTTAAAATAATTACCCCTTGTCCTTTTTAAAAAGTCCCTCGAACAGCTACATGTCCTTCCTGTTTTGGGGGCTCCAGAACTGGACACAGATCTCAAGATGGGGGCTCACTAGAGTGGAGTAGAGAAAGAGAATCACTTCTTTGACCCATGCTTCTTTGATGGAGAAGAGGGGAGAAGAGGGGAGAGGAGAGGAGAGGAGAGGAGAGGAGAGGAGGAGGAGGAAAAAAAGGAAAGTTGTTTGGTTTTACTGGGTTTTATGGATGGTAAACTTTTAGCATCATCAAGGTATTTCCTTGATGCTTCACTGCAAAAATTCCTAAGCAAAATAGTCTTTACTAATGCTAATGCCAATCTGGAAGTAGGAAAGAAGTAATTAGAAATATCTCTTATGAATAATTATGGGCAAAACAATGCATTTTTCAGTAGGCCTTCCTGGAAACAGCTGGGCTATTTTAGCGGAAACATGTCCAAAAATAGTTGGCCTGAGGGAAATATTCATCATGTAAAACATCAGCCAAATGCTTAGAGACTGGTAAAAGTACAAGCTGTTGTAGGAATGGTCTGAGTAATGGAGTGCCAAAAAAATCTGTTTGTGAGAGAATCTTGATAAATGTTCAAAAGCTAGGAACTGGCTTTGAAAGGCTACTAAGATTTGGTCAGCTATGCAGTCAGGCTATAATTATAGAAAGTATTTGACAGCAATAGACACAAGAGACAATTACCAGCTCCTTTTATAAACAGTATAGAATATTAATGTTCTCATTTAAAGATGTCCGGCTGTCAGGGAATACTTTGGATTAATAAAAAAAACAAAGAACAACACAAAAACAAATGTATGTCTTACGAGTTAGAAACTAAAAGGTTGCCAAAATTTGTGTTACAGCCTTTTACTTGATTATGGAAAAGCATTAAGCAGCATATAGGTCTTTGATCTCTATTATACTATATCATTCAAAAGGTGATCAATCTTTGGGACATATCTCTTCATAACTTAAGCATCTTGAATTAGAACATTCATGAAAATATTAAAGAAATGCCAGAAGTTTATTCCTGGACCAAGTAGTTAATTACATTTTTCATCCTGA
>NW_009952880.1:1628742-1643351 GCF_000747805.2 Chaetura pelagica | reverse complement strand
TGGAATATCACATTTTCTTTAAAAATGCTAAACAGAAATGGTAGAAAAATGGTCCTTCTGCACCAAATGTTAGTGTCTATGGGTTCAATGACAATCAAAATTTTCTGTTCATCTTTCTCAACTCCCTAGCTTTAGCTTGGTCCTAAGGAAAATAAATGCAAAAAGAATTATATATCCCAGCATATTTCTACAACTAGGAACAAAAAAATAAACAAACAAAGAAAAACAAATAAATAAGATTCACTTGACAATAAAAGCAAGCCTGAATATGTATTCAAACCACATTCCAAAGTGATTATTTTTTTTCCCATTGAATAAAATGTAGCATAAGAATTACTACTAAATAATATTTTATATTTCTTTTTTCTTAATTTCTTTTGTTTAAATGTGGGTATTTCCCATACTAGCCTGAAACATAATTACAGAGAGTAGCTGGAAAGATGGCACTGCTGATCTTGAAAGGAAAACATTAGCACTATTAATTCCTTTTTGTAATTACTTGCATTCTCCAGAAATATTTAGGAAGAGTTTATTCTGTGTTGTTGTATTTTTTGGGGCTTGTACAAGCTTGTCCTTTTTGTCTTCGACATCAGCTTACTATTCTTGTAAGTCTAAGCCTAAGAAGAGTTCAACTACAATAGGTTAGTACAGCTCCAACTACACTGAGAAAATGCTGGTTTAACCTATAACACTGCAATTACTGACCTGTAACAGGATGACCAGCATATCAGCAGCATTGGTGTACAAGTCACCAAACTGGTTTTAAGGATCCAGTACTTATTATAGTCCGCTATTCTAGACATAAATAAATACTAAATGAAACATTTCCTTGTCATAACTTCACGCGTGTAATCTTATAACAAATTCTTTATTTGTTTGCTGGTGAGTATAATTTACGTAACGAGGCATCTAAAAGATATTGCTTTTTTATGTGCACTAGGACAACAGATTTTAAAAACTTAACAAACAAGTAAATTAGTTCTCTAGCAAAAGCTGTCTGCGTTCTTTTTAATACAGATGATGTTAAAGGGATGTTCTTTTTCATTCCTTACCCCCTCCTCCCCCATAAAAAAAGAAAGCCTTTCTGAGGGACTTATCTGACATCAAGTGCAATTGTCTTTCCTCATGTACTTAAAGGGGATCTAAAATTTCTGTGTTGATATTTTCCAGTATCATTCTTCTTTTACCTTATTCTTATTGATCCTTGCAATTTATCATTCTTGCAATTAGAATTCTCCAGTAGTTCTGTTTTAAATTCTTGCCTTCCTACCTAATGATTTTTTGCTTTATACAACCAGCTACTAACTTAATCATATGCTGTAGGGAAGTAGATCTTAGTAGTTCTTGTTTTGATCAGCATTTTGAGAAGTAAAATTAAGACAATTCTTAGACAACTGTCAAACACTAGCTACTCCAGGTTTGGCCTTCAAAATACTGAGCAGAACATGATGGTGTTCTAGCTGTTCCTACAATCTCATGTATGGCAGAGCTATTGATGTAGTACTCAAAGCGCTGAAAAGTTCTTAAGGCTAAAAAAAAAAGCAGCAGAATAAAATCTTAGGTTGAGACCAAGGACACTCACACCAACAAAATAAAACTTCTTGACAAATATGCTGTGCATTGAAAGACTGCTAGATCTTCTAGACTGAGTTTACAACAAAATATTGATCCACTTCACAAAAGAAAATGCTGTTTTTTAAAGCCATACTCAAACCATGGTATGTTTGATGTTACAGGGTACTGACATATTTCTATAGAACATGAATAACTCAAATTCAAGTGAAAAAGCTTGCAAAGAGAGTTAAGAAAACTAGAATTGGAGATGCTTATGAAATAAACATGAGCTACTTAAATGTTTAGTGAGAATCAGACAGACATACTCTGTATTCTGATCTACTGCAAAAAAACAGACAAAATAATTGCATTCATTAATTCTTGCAGTGTGACACTAATTTCTGGTACAGCTATAGTCTTCAACCAATTTCAGTTTTAAAATTTCACATAATGAAAAGTCCTCTAGCTCTCTAGGTACATTTTCAAAGGTTAATTAGATTCTTTATTACAAGTATACACCATATTTCTCAACTGAATTTGTTTCACTTCCATTTCTGTTCATTCATCCTATTAGGCTGTTGTGCATATTCAAAGACACATTAAAATTCAGTTTATTTTCTCCATCATCTTTTTGTATTTTGTTTGTATTATATATATGTTCTTGTGATTATCAAGAATCACAGAATCATCAGGGTTGGAAAGGACCTTTCAGATCACTGAGTCCAAACATCAACACAAAAACCCCAAAAAACCCCCAAAACTACAACACACAAACACACACCACACCATGTCCTAAAGTGCCTCATCTACACATGTCTTGAATACCTCCAAGGATGGTAACTCAACCACCTCCTTGGGCAGGCAGTTCCAGTGCCTAACCATTCTTTCAGTACAGACGTTCTTCCTAAGATCCAGTCTAAACCTCCCCCACTGCAACTTCAGGCCATTTGCTCTGGTCCTGTCATTATCTACTTGGGAGAAGAGGCCAACACCCACCTCCCTACGACCTCCTTTCACATAGTTGCAGAGGTCAATGAGGTCCCCCCTCAGCCTCCTTTTCTTTAGACTGAATTAATATATTTTATGACATCATTTGAAACAAACACGTTGAGAACATCTGGTTGATTACAGCATCCAAGATGCCACATTTTTAATTAAGAACTAGACAACTAATTTTGTTGGGTAAAAAGAATATTATTTTTTATCTGAACAGTCACGAAGCTGAAATATAAAAAGATTAAATTATTCCCTTACTCATCCTATTTTGTACATCTGTTGAAATAGGACATGCTTATGATAACAAACCTTTTTCCCTTGACTCTGCGTAAGCATATCAGAATGTATCATAATCACTAACTAAGCAACTATATTGCAAGTCAGTGGATTCCTCTCAGTTCATAAACTAAAACTATGGATCTGAACTGTGAAAAAAAATTGGCAGTCTATATATTTTTTTTAAAATCACAGAATTATAGAATTGTCACACTTGGAAAAGACCTCTAAGATCACCTAGTTCAACTACCCACCTGTGGGTTGCAGGGACAAAACAACTAATCCAAACAAACAACAGCAACAAAAAAACCCAAAACACACACAAAAACAAAACAAATTACCACAACTACCCACCCCATAAAATCAACAACATACAACACACAAAAACCCCACCATGCCCTCTAGAGCATGCCCTGAAGTGCCACATCTACAGGTTTCTTGAATACCTCCAGGAATAGTGACTTTTCCACCTCCCTGGGCAGCCTGTTCCAGTGCCTGCCCACTCTTTCAGTATAGAAATTCTTCCTAATATCTAGCGTAAACCACCCCTAGCATAACTTCAGGCTATTTCCTCTAGTCTTTACCCTTATTTACTGGGAGAAGAGAACAATAAGCACCTCCCTACATATTCAAGCATAGAATGTGGGTTCAAAGACACATTCACCTACTGAAATGTATGACACTGTACCTTTACCTGTTCATTTTCAGTTTTGATAAGAGTATGTTTGAGTTTTTGTTACAATAGAAAACCTACAAGTACATGTGAACATCTTTTAATCAGTTCCTGTTGGCTAGTCTCATGTTTGGAATAATTCGTAACTTAAAACATATATCATTGACTGAAGACTAGATCAAATAAATTCTCAGATTGGTAAGATTTTGGCTCTATCTACACAGCCCTAAATCATTCATATGTTCAAGTATTTGCTGGGAAAATAAAGCCCAGAAAATAATTACGGGGCGGCTAGTTCAAAAGCCCTGGAGTACATCTACTCTGCTGTTATGTTTTAGGTATTAATGAGAGAGAAAAAAAGAGGCATTCCTAACAACTTCATGTACTTATAACACACTTATAGCAGGAAGCCAGAAAATAATAATAATACTACAGGTAACAACTAGTTGGCCTGGTGTAATATGAGCAGCAAAGCCACTGACAAGTTTTGTAAACAGTCAAGTTGAAAAGGAGTGAAAATAATAGCCTCTTTTCTTCCCGTGCCCTCTGGGGGAGGTGTTATGGGAGAACACACTCAAAGCCATACCAAAAGCTAAGCACAATATGAAACAAGGCAGGTCACCAGCCCAATCTCAAGCACCTTGACCACACGCAGTGAATGTTTTGTTCCCTTGAGTGCATGTTGCTGACCACAGCTGGACCAGAAGCCTTGTCAATTTGTTCTGTACAGTAAGTGTGATTCTATGTGCACCTGCCACACACGCATGTGTTTTGTAGAAGAGGAATTACAACCTACATAATACATCCATCCCATTCAGGGAGGAATTTTTGGGGTTTTTTGTTTATGCTTACTGTGCTACTGGTCTTGGGGTTACCTCACCCCTAAACTCTCCCATGAGAAACATAATATATTAGTAGCTTGTACTATGCAGACAACAAAGCAAAATTAAATTTCTGCAGCAATCCCAAAACTGGTCTTACAAGTGCACACATTTTGGTATGCCTTGATGGCACAGAAGAATTTTAGCTATTTTAATTAAATTGTTTCTTTCACTGCCTAGTTCAGGCTTTTCTAAAAGCTATATACCCATATATTGCTTTAAACATACTATAATTAGTTTAGGATTGTTAGATTAAGATTATTACTCCACTCTCATGAGACCCCACTGGGACTATTGTGTTCAGTTCTGGACCCCCCAAGATGAGAAGGACATGGGCCTATTAGAGTGAGTCCAGAGGAGGGCCACAAAGATGATCAGAGGACTGGAATACCTTTCCTGTGAAGACAGGATGAGAGAGTTGGTGTTATTTAGCCTGGAGAAGAGAAGGGTATGGAGACACCTCGTACAGGTTTTCTGGTACCTGAAGGGGTCTACAAGTAAGCTGGAAAGAGACTTTTTATAAGGGCATGTAAGGATAGGACAAGGGGTAATGGCCTTCTCCTGAAAAGGGGAAATTTAGATTAGGCATTAGGAAGAAATTCTTTAGTATGAGGTTGGTGAAATGCTGGGGCAGGGAAGTTGCATCCCTGGAAGTGTTCAAGGCCAGGTTAGATAGGGCTCTGCGCAACCTGATCCCTCCCCATGCAAGGGGGTTTGAACTAGATGATCCTTAAGGTCCCTTCCAACCCAGACTATTCTCTTATCCTATGATCCACATCCTTTTAATAAATGTATGAGTTGAATTCAAATGTGTTGTCTGTATCAGGAACACAGCAAGATTCATCAAGAACACAGGAAAAAGAATTAAAACACTAAAATCTCCTCATTCAGCAGCTATAAAAGAGAGATTGCTTCTCACTTTAAAGGTCAGCCTGTTTGTTAGGCAAGGAAAAACATGTTTTTTCTTGGTGTGTGATTGTCTAATTTATTAGATACTTGGTTAAATTGGTAGAATTTATGTTTACATTGAAATTAAAACAATCAGTGCGCCTATAAATAGTCCTACATTGACGCAGAGTAATGTGACTCTTTCAAGGATGCTCTAGCACTTGAATGATTAATGTGCCTTTTACCTATTAAGAAGTAGTTATGCTTTGTGTAAATTAAAAACCTAAATCTAAATGCAACTGTGCCAAGGAAATTTTCTACAGCATAATCTTGTTTCATATTTTTTATTCTCACTATACAGCAAACAAAGTTCAAATATCTCTTCACACTTTGTACAGATATTTATTCTGAACTAACAAATCTGTGTCCTAAATCAATAAAAAAAATTAAGTGTTATATATTTGCCAAAATTATTCATCTCACATAATATTAATTTGAATTTTAAAACCCTCTGCCTTCCAAATTATAAATTCAACTGTGTTCTTGGCATCTCAAAGAGATCTAGACTGTTATTAATGTCTTTGTTTAGATTAAGATTTAAAGACAATTTTGCATGAATACATTTATAGACAAAGTGACAGGCACCCATTCAGATCTCAGTACTCTCACCCACATTTGTGACTTCAGGTTATTGATCCCTCATGTTAGAAACAATGAAACAAAATACAATACTATGATAAACTATCTTTACATTTCAGTGGAACTCATACCAAAGTCAAGACAAGCTTGAAGTTTCCTTGGAAACATTGATAGACATCTTAATAATATTAATCTTTGCACAAGAAGTTTGGAGTGAGTGTTGCTGGTGTTCCACTCCTTGTTAGTAAAAAATTAATTCTGGGATGAACTCAGATATGTTTAAACTGTGAACAGCTGTGAGTTTTGCAAAATTACACAGCACTGCAAATGCTGATACACTAAATCTAATGCCAGCCTAGCTGGTTGATATTGCTTCACTGTTTGTCTTCCTCTCCCTCACATGTTTCATTTCTTCAAACTAGCTTATCAGATATTTAGAGACAAGTTTGCAACTTTCTTGTTAATGCTAATATCTTTGAATAATTGAAGTGTTTTCATGCATAGTGTTGCAGTTGCATCAATTTGTCAATGTTAAATATGTTTATTTATACTTACTGCTTTTCGTATGAATGCTTTAATCCCATAGAATATCAGAAACAAAACTGTGTATTTCATACTTTCTATAACAAATATTTCTGCTTGCATCACTTTAAAACAGAAGTTTAAAACAAATAAGATAAACGTGATTAAAAAGTGTGCATATTTCTCTCCAGTAATTTTGAAGGGATTCTAGGAAGAATACTTTAGTTGTGAACATTGTCAAAGGTTGAGGATAGATGGAATGAAACCTACCTACAGACAGAATTCTCATACTGAATTTCTCCTTTGTTGCCATTGGTTATTTTGTAGGACACTGGCAATAGTTAGATATTAAAAGGAACGTGATCATTTGAGGATTCAACAATTCTATGAAAACTAACTCAGTCATTAATTAATTTATTTTCCCTATTTGTTGGTAGTAATCAATTTGTCAGTATGTACTTCATGTCTCTTCTCACTTCAGCACTGTATGCATGAACAAAAGAACATCTTATTTTGGGTTTGTTGTTTTTTTTTCAAAAGAGAAATAAGGCTTTAAGTAGAATTTTTTTAGCTATTATTTTATTCAGAAGTAGCCTACATTCTATTATTCAGCTTTTTACAGTAACCCATTTCATGATAATAGATCATGCAAAGTCATATTGATTTCAGTAAAGTACTCTATTTGTTTTCATAACAAGATTAATATTACACAATTCAACATATTGTCTGTGAAGCATACAAGTGTCATTGAGCAACAAAAATAATATATGTAACCTTTTTAAACTCTATAACAAACAAAGCACACCAGTTTATTTCCATCGCTGTGGATCCTAGAAAGTTAATAATGCACATTGTATCAGAAATTTGTTTAACAATCCTTTTTTTTTTTTTTCCCTTCCAGAACATTTTAGACAGAACTCATATTGATTTTTATTCACATGAAGACTAACTGAATTTATCACACAATTTATACACACACAATGCAGATTTTCTCCAACTGAATTCATCACATCATCTTCAACCTCTAGGAAAATGGCCAACAGAAGAGTAATGAAAATAGACCAGAGTGATTAATTATTAAACAATTTATTATTATCTCAGCTTTGTTCAGATCCTCATACAAAGCAACACAAATGTGTAAAGCAAAACAGAGAGCAGAAAATCCTGAAATTCCATTGCAGATTTTTTGACCAGTGACTTCAGCTACCAACTGTAGAACAAACCTCATAGAATTTTGGATTCAAACCAAATTTTGAATAACCAGAGCAACTGCAGAAATTTAAACAATATTCTTTATTTCAGACTGATTCTCACTTTTGTCCAAAGCATGATTCATGTTTCAAATCCTGATATATCTGGTTTTATTTTTTCAATTAATCTTTTAGAAAGTTGATGAATTTCAACTATTTGGTAAATATTCAAATAGTTGATGAATATTGCAAATTTCACACTTGCTTAAATATCTCATTAATCTTCCTTGTGACAAAATGCATCACATCCTTATCCTTTCATGAAAAACACAGATTCAAATTAACTAACTACACCTGTGTAAAACCACCACCTTACACTCTTCAGTCACCAATAACTGATGTCATTAGACTGGTGCGAAGTCAGACCAGTTAAGCAACATTAGAACTATTGCCACAGTGCAGGCCACAAACATTGCAAAAGTACAAAGACGTCATTATTTTAGCTCTCACAAAACTCTTAACTGATAACTCATTACTAAACATGATAAAAATTCCACCTGACAGACAAATTAATTGCATTTTTGGGCTTGGACCAAAAGGCTTCTAACTGACTGACCGAGTGGCTTTCTACAGTGGAGTGACTGCATCAGTGGACAAGGGAAGACCTACAGATGTCCTCTATCTTGTCTTCTGCAAGGCCTTTGGCACAGTTCCCCACAACATCTTTCTCTCAAAGTTGAAGAGATATGGGTTTGATGGGTGGACTATTCAGTGGATGAGGAATTGGCTGGATGGCCAGATCCAGAGGGTAGTGGTCAATGGCTCGACGGGATATTGAGAGAGTTAAAACAGAAACAAGAGCCTACAATGGAAATTCTGCTTGTCTTTTGTGTTAGAATAGTATTATCAGGTAAAGCATATTGTTATCAGCTCAACATACACATTCTGCTACGTGCAGTTTATTTAGCAAATAAATTCTGTCACACAAATGTTTAAAATAGAATACTGGATAAAAGCATGTACAATCCTCCAAAAAATAATCTTACAGCTCTTTTGTTTAGAAATTTGACTCTGAGTCTGCTAAAGATGTTACTAGAAATGGTTTATTTAAAAATTCAGAGGGACAAAACTGCAAAAGACAAATGCAAAATATGTTTCTTCACCACTGAAATAATACTTTAAAAATAATTAATGCATGACAGAATACACTAATATTAGAAAATACTCTGCATATATGTACATGTACATACACTTAACTGTATTAACACCAAGTAGGAGTTTTAAGAATTGTAGGATGAAAAAAACCACCACAAACAAACAAAACAAAACAGAAATATATGCCATAAAAATAATTTGTTCAGCCCAGGAATGATATACTAGTCAGCTAAACTGCTAAGGGGCAGGTGAAATCTCATAACTTAAATTTTAGGAACAGAAACTGGTGTAATTTAAATTAGCTATTTTGACTTCATGGTTGAATTCAGCAGATACTTACTGATGAACATGGATCAGCAAAAGAAACTCTTATGAAGTCCAGTAGAGCTTTTTAAAGATGTAATTTCTATGAATGGGGTAAATATGGCTTGCTATTTTCAAGCATTATTTAGACAAAACTTTAAAAACAGAAGAGTAGGATTCAAAACAGTATCATCGTTACTTCATTCTTTCCCTCTACTGGTCTTATAAAAAACTTAACTACAGAAATGTTTGGTGTTATCAACTGAGGCACAGAGGGAGGCAATAAACTTCACAGCAGTGTGCAGCAAGCCAGGATTTTAATTCAGATTTCTGAATGTCCTGAACAGGACAGAATGGCAGACAACAAACAGAATAACAGAATCACAGCATCTTAGGGGTCCAACCCTCCTGCCAAAGCAGGATCACCTTGAGCACATCACACAGGAACACGCCCAGGTGGGTTTTGAATGTTTCCAGCAAAGGAGATTCCACAACCTCTCTGGGCAATCTGTTCCAGTGTTCTGTCACTCTCACAGGAAAGAACTTTTTTCTGATGTTTACGTGGAACCTCCTGTGTCCCAGTTTGCACCCATTGCCACTGGTCCTATCACTGGACATCACTGAAAAAAGCCTGGCTCCATCCTCCTGACACTCACCCTTAACATATTTGTGAACATTGATGAGGTCACCCCTCAATCTCCTCTTCTCTAAGCTGAAGAGACCCAGCTCCCTCAGCCTTTCCTCATAAGGGAGATGTTCCACTCCCTTCATTGTCTTTGTGGCTCTGCACTGGACTCTTTCAAGCAGTTCCCTGTCCGTCTTGAACTGTGGGGCCCAGAACTGGACACAATACTCCAGATGCGGCCTCACCAAGGCAGAATAGAGGGGGAGGAGAACCTCTCTTGACCTACTAACCACACCCTTCCTAATGCACCCCAGAATGCCATTGGCCTTCTTGGCCACAAGGGCACATTGCTGGCTCATGGTCATCCTCCTGTCTACCAGGACCCCCAGGTCTCTTTCACCTACACTACTCTCCAGCAGTTCAGCCCCCAACCTGTACTGGGACATGGTGTTGTTCTTCCCCAAATGTAAAACTCTGCACTTCCCCTTGTTGAATTTCATCATGTTTCTCCCCGCCCAACTCTCCAACCTATCTAAGTCTCTCTGAATGGCAGCACAGCCTTCTGGTGTGTCAGCCCCTCCTCCCCGCTTAGTGTCATCAGCAAACTTGCTGAGGGTACATTCTATACCCTCATCCAGGTCGTTGATGAAGATGTTGAACAACACCGGTCCCAGTACCGACCCCTGTGGGACTCCACTAGTCACACACCTCCAACCAGATTCTGCCCCATTGACTATAACTCTCTGACTCCTTCCTTTCAACCAGTTCCTGATCCACCTCACTACCTGATCACCAAACCCATACTTGATCAACTTATCTACAAAGATGCTGTGGGAGACGGTGTCAAGTGCTTTACCGAAATCAAGACAAACCACATCTACTGCCCTACCATCATCTATCCACCTACTTACTTCCTCATAGAAGGCTACAGTGTTGGTCAAACATGACTTCCCCTTGGTAAAACCATGTTGACCCCTTCATCCTTGATATGCCTAGAGACAGTGCCAAGAACAAGTTATTCCATCATCTTTCCAGGGATGGAGGTGAGGCTGACCGGTCTATAGTTACCTGGGTCCTCCTTCTTGCCCTTTTTGTAGACTGGAGTGACATTTGCTGTCCTCCAGTCCTCAGGCACCTCTCCTGTTGCCCACAACTTACTTACCAAACTCGATGGAGACTGCCCAGCAATGACCTCCACCAGCTCCCTCAGCACCCACAGGTGTGTTCCATCCAGACCCATTGATTTATGGATGTCAGATTGCTCAACTCCATTTTGGGCCTAGTTGTGGCTGGGTTGGACTCTGTGTTCTTCAACACTAGAGGTTGTTACCAGCTCAGAGCTTGCTAGGCCTTTCTCTTTTTCATTGGAATCTTTCCACTTCTGGCCTGGTCCTGCAAAACTGAGAGACAAAAAGCAATTGAATCACAGAGGGAAAATGTGGTAGGCATATTGAGAGATGGAACATCCTTCTACACTTGAGTTCCAGACTAATGTTTATACTACTAAAATGGCAAACTTGTACTGCAACTAGAGCAGACATGTCATGTCTCACAAGGTGGGCATGTTTCCCCAGAGGTGGGGGTGCCAGTTAAATATCACATCCCACAAGGTAGATACAGCACATCCCACAAAAGTGGAAGCAGGTGGGGGTCAACCCAGGGAGATTTGGACTGGACCCCCTTGATCTCTAAACTTCTCAGTGAAGGTGGGGCTGGATCCAATTCTCCTCTCTTTATTAATCTCTTTTAACAATCCATTCAGCAAGATTAAACTCTGGAATTGTGCAGTATTTATGAGTAACACCATTATGCAGGAGACCTATACAAAACATTACTTAAAATAGAGTAAGAATATAAAGCTTGTCAAAAAAACACACATCACACTCAAAGCAACAGCTTACAACTAGCAGAATTTAGCAAAATTGTACTCTTAAAACTACAGATTGCAACAGAAAAAACTTAGCAAAATTAGAAATTATGTTACTGTTTAATACTAAGAATAAGATTTGAAATTGAGACAGAGAGATGAAGAAGGAGGGCATGGGAAAGATGTCACCAGCCTTGGATCCAGCAATGATCTCAGCATGATGCTGTGGTCCTTGGATGGCGGGAGTGCGTCTTAAGCATTTTGAGTCTGCCTCTTTTAACGGCTCTTGGCCACACATCTCAGGGTGAGTTCCAGCCCACTTTGTGTAGACTCATTTTTGGATTTGGGAATGTTCTGGAAATGAGTCAATGACACATGGGGATCCAAGTGATCAGTTGCCCTTCCCCCCACGCACATCTGGGTTGACTTTAATGACTTTAATTTTCACGCATGAACTCTGCCCTTAAACAGGACAGCGGTCTTTCACAAGGTGACACTGCCTCTACAGGGCTCCTCTTGCTGGCTACTGCTCCTTATCAAATAAGGACAGTGTCCCATTTCTGAGGGTGGCTACCAAAGAAGGGGCGCCCCTTTCAAGTACCGTGTGTAGTTTATCAAGGGGCTCTCCTTGTGAGAAGAGGGTCCAGGTGGTTATGAATGAGGAGCCTACCTGAGCACAATGTCTAGTTTTCTAGGCGGCAGTTTTGAGACAATTATGCATTTTGGGACTCTACAACATGTAATTGGGAAACATAATCTATTTGAAAAAAAAATCTTGTAAAAATATTTCTTTAAGCAGTAAGTTTATAAGCCTACATGATATTTCATTTCTGCAAATTAGTGTAAACTCTCAAGCTAATTTAAACGTTAATATTTTCTTTGTTTCCCAGAAGAATAAAGATATTTTTTTTTCTTCACATTGTGATGTTACCTCTTCTGCCTCCTTTTTCCTGCATGTTTTTACTAGCCGAATAAAAAATAATGTTGAGGAAGGATTCCTGTCACTGAATGCTTTTGCTGTGCAATGTATGAAAACCCACAAAGTTTTCCAGTGTAGTTGGAAAGTTCTGTATTACAGTCAGACATTAAAAAGGAGCTACAGGGAAAAGTTTCAAACACAAAGCAAAATGTCTCAAGTTTTTGCTGCTGAGAAAAGTAGCTTTTACCGTAAGGGTGTCCGTGCTTGTATTGGTAGACTTCAGTTTCCCACTTTCTTCTTTGTCAGATTGTACTGATCCTTCTACACTAGTTTTGGGAGTTGGACAAAAAGGATAAGCAACCAAGAGGGATGTGTTTACAGCTATGGCTTGTCTCCTTTATCTAAAAAATGTTCTTTGGCTACCTTTGTATTAATAGCAACAAGAAGTACAAATATTATCTTACACTCTTCAAACACTGAAAACCTTTATTTGTCTCCTCCAGTGAAGAATCCTGTGCTCAGATCTGACAATGATTTTCATTTTTCTTTGTCTGAAAATGTAATTGTTTCATTGACTATAACAGTCCAAGAAGCTATTTAATTACATAGCTAGAATGAGCAGCGGAAACCAGAGCTGAGGAAATAAGTTACAGGAAACAAAGCCCACAATAAAACGCAGTTCCTTCCCATTATTGCAATAGTTGCAGAACCCTCTTAATTCTCACATAATTGAATTTATTTAAATTTATGCTGTTATTTTGCTAAGATGTTTGTTGCTGGTTTTGTTACTTATGGTCTGAATCTTACTGGCAGATGACCCTCTAAATTCACCTGAAATAATATAAAAATACTCAGACTTCTAAGCTTGATGACGTGCCATGATTGGCCCTAAATCACAGTGGGACTTTTTCACTTGAAAAAGCCACTTCTATTGGTAAGTGAGAAGAGTTCAATTTGACAGCCTAGCCTCAAAAACTTACAATCTGCACCTCCATGTAAATTCAACTACTTAGGTTTCTTTTATTATTTTTTTCTTTTTCTTTTTTAAGTTTCAAAAACCTCCATCAAATGCAATAGATATCAAACTGTTTTATTTGGAAATAGCTTTCAGGGATTGCATCAAAATTAGATATCCTGGCAGGTGGAATGCCACTGGGGTGAAGCACTGTGTCAAAATCACTTAATTAACTGATTCAGACTGATCTGGAATGAGAAGGTCTGCCTTAGATGAGTCAAGACATGTATATAAATAGGAGTGTACAATTCTTGACCAGGAAGCATGTCCCCAGGCCTGAATTCAAACACCAGGACATACCATTTCCAAATCCAACAGATCATATTTCAGTCAAATTTTTTCACAAAATTCCTAACTCTTAGCACTCTGGTGTTCTTAAAATATTTGATACCTCAGCAATTCTCTTAGAATCTCTCATGTAACTTAGTCAGTACACTCAGCAGGTCTGAGACTCTCTCAACCAAATTCCTAGACTGATTCACAATAAACAACTGCGGAAAAATCTGAATTCCTGCAGATGATGCATCAGAGGGAGAATTGTGCAAGGTGATATTTGTGTCCTTACAAGTGTGAGAAAGAGTTATGCCACAGTTTGTAAGGTCCATTGCATTTCTCTCTCCTCTAGTGCAAAGCTGGAAAACATTCTTCCCTTAGCAAATGTTTTGTAATGCAAAATTCAAACCTGTCAAACATGAGTTCCTGTGGAGCCACAAGCAATCCCCTTGAAATACTGAGTCCTAAACAACTGTTTTCATTTCCTGACTGAGAGTTTTTGTTATTTCCTTATCTTTTATATCCATCCAGCAGGCAATTCAGTGTTCCCACTAGAAGAGATAGTGAGAAAGGATATAAATACAATGAATACAGATGTGACTGTTGGAATGGGGAAGATACTGCTGCATATGTGAGCCCTAGGGTATTCTGTTAAACTAGAAGTGATTCAGTGCACTATAAATCAATAATAATTATAATGATAATGATAATAATAACTGTCAAATATATACTGTCAAGACAAAACAGAAGAGCTGAGAAAGTCACTTGCATGTGTTCTATTCTACCATCTATGAAAAAAGGTCCAGTCATTCCATTTCAAGGACCATGACAGA
>NW_009952880.1:1627414-1628648 GCF_000747805.2 Chaetura pelagica | reverse complement strand
AAGAGTGTGTTATGGCTTTTGTTAAAATACTAGTCTTGGCTTTAAACTAACAGCTTGGTTAACAAGAATGATGTAACCAAAGAAGGTTACTGCCAGCAAAACTTGTGTGGAAAGCTAAATAAACATCTGTGACTTGACCTACTGCCACTACCATTATATTCTGCAATTGTCCAGATAAGTACTGAGTACACATATTCCCCAACAGTCTGACACTTCAGAATAATCCAGTGGTTATTTCACATCTAACTCCAATCACAGTTCATGACTCAGGCCTTTTTTGACTCTTGCCCTTTATGTATACTTCAGCATGAACTGCTGAATAAATCACTGCAGAATTACCAGTAAGTCTCTGAAGGAATTCTAGCAACTAAATCTCAATCAAGTGACTTGTTCAAACTCACCCAAAGAGCTATGGTAAACCAATCATACATATGAATAGGATTTTGCCATGACCTACACCACACAAAGCTGGGGACAATTCCCATTGAAGGCCTCTTGAAAGAACTGGGTGCCAAGGTGGAACCTGTGTATATGTGCCCACTAGGAAAAAAATGTAAGGGGGAAGGGATGGTAAGGAAGAGATGGAAAGGAAAGAAAAAGAAAGATAGAGTGAGATGGGGGAAAAAAAAGGTAGAAGGAGAGAAGGAACGAAAGAAGAAAAAGAAAAGAGTAGGAATTTTATATACAATTGCAGAAGAGAAAAAAAAAATAGATACCAGAAGGATACAAGCCCATGTCTAGGATTTAGATATGTGATGTTCAATGCAACATTTTAGCAAGTTTATTTTAAAAGCCTAGAGAGGCTAGGTTATACTGTGTTTTGTTTACGCTCAGGCAGTTACTTAAAGTTGTCCTGGTTTGAGCCAGGATGAAGCCAATTTTTCTTTTTACTGAGTTTTTATTTTCCTTCAGTAAGCTTTCTTGTAACTAGCAACAGTGTGTTCTGCTAGGCTGATAAGACAGTGGAATGTTTTTCTAACTACTGAGGCTTCAAGGCTGCACCTGCACTCTGCCGGCTCAGACACTATGGGGAGATCTGTGACCCCCCCGTAGGAGGCTGAGTTAGATGGACAGCAAAATTGGCCAAAGATATTCCATTCCATATATCTACGTAAGCTCAGAGGAAGGTCAGAGATCACAGGAGACAACTTCCTTCCTTCTTCTTCTCCCCTTCTCTTCCGTCCATGGCCAGCGTCCGGGGAGGACTCTGTTCATCCATCACCGTCGACCCTCA
>NW_009952880.1:1615972-1623059 GCF_000747805.2 Chaetura pelagica | reverse complement strand
CCCTACCTGGGTTGGGGGGAGGGGGGATCGAGAGCATTGTTGTCGGACCTGAGTCAAACTGTGACAAAAGTATTTTGCCACATTCAAATGTATTACGCTTTATCTACATAGCATTTACTTACAACATGTCGTAACTTTAAATTGTGAAACCTTTTCAGAAAAAATGAAAAAAAGTCAGATGCAGAGTAAGAGTCTGGAGACAAAGTCTGAGAGATCTTAGGCCTGAATCTCAATGCAAGAGCATATATATCCAACTGGATGTCAGAGAAAATAATTTAACATTTCAGAAGTACAGTTTCTAGAGGAAAGAATACTTTTTTTTTACTTTTGTCTTATAAGTTTTTTAGAAAATATTGTATTAAGATAGGAAAATATTACCGTAAATGAAGCAAAAAAATAAAATAAAATTACTGCTAAGTAATTAACAATAAAGAATATATTACATCTCCTATTTTTCATTATTGTTATTACCCGGCATGTTTCTTGGTAAGGAGATGCAGTGACAAAGGTAAAGGAAGAGAAGTAGGGTGCTTTTGCAGGAATTACCAGCAAGGTAAATTCCAAAACAAATGCCACTCATAGCAATTCTGATGTGTTCTTGAAAAGAATGCATTATAAAATCATATAATGGTTTAGGTTAGAAAGAACCTCAAAGACCATTTAGTTTCATCCCCCTGCCAAGGGCAGAGTTAAATGTCATGAGGTTGGTATCTCAGCAAGGACCCTTATATACATGAGTGCTGCAGAGGTCTTTAAAGTTTGTTCCTTCTATTTGTGGAAAAAAAATAACTAATGATGAACAATTAATAACTCCTTGAGTGCACTTATCACACATCTGTGAAAGGAAAATCTAAACAAAGAACATTTGTGATTCTTTCATCCTTTCTCAAACAGAAAATTGATTCATAGATAGGTTAAATTTTCCAAAGAAGAGAAGAAAATAACAGGTTTTCAGGGGAGTATTCAAGACAATAAACTATCATATCAAAATAAAGTTATTTTTTTCCCTGCTAAAATGCCATGCTAAGTAAGTTTCTCACTTGAGAGGAAATGATACATCAGTTATCTCAAAAATGTGATCTTGGTGGAAACAAGAAAGAAATAATATACTTGCCATTCTCTCTTATTTTAACTCTTTTCATAAATTACATTTTCCTCTGTCTTTTTCTCCTACTAATATGCCAAGTGGAAAAACTTAATTTTTCTTAAAATGAAGCTTCAAAAACCTGTAAAGGATTACCAGATCATAGAAGTATGCAAACTTCCTTTACAACTTTTCAATTAAAGAGAGAAGAAGAAGAGACAATGAAATTTGAAAAGTAAACCGAAATGGTCTCCTAAATACATACAGCACAGGATTTCTGAGTTTGTGACTTTTATGTTTACACATAAATTCAAACTTCCTTGCCACTTATCTATGAACATATGCTATAGTTTAGGTTGCTCAAGGAGAGATGGACTATGTGTTTGGCTACAGAAACTGGTGTGTAATTAAAAAAAAAATCTCTTGGAACCAAAACCGCTTCATCATTTGTTTTCAGAACTTATTATTACAACAGCATCCAGAGGCACTAATCAGGTTGCTGGACTGGATTCTGTACAAAACATAGTGAGAGAAAGGCCATTTTTGTAAATATGCAATCTGTTTCTAAAACATAAAAGGTAACTTTTTGTGCTGGCAAGGGATTTTCTGGCAGTATATTTTTTCCTCAGAAAACTGTCAACTGGCAATACATTGAACTACTAATGTGAAAAGAATTGGTTTTCTTTAAAGTCAATTTTGTCTTTTTTTTTTTTTTTCCTTTTCGACCCTTCTTGATTTTAAATTAACATTTCCTTTTGAAATTGTACTTAGTTTTACTTCTTAAGTTTTGAAACTTGTAAAAGGTTTAAATTAAAAGGAAGTGAAAAATGTTTTGACTGACCTCTGCATCTTTCCATCTTTCACAATATTGCTTTTTGGCTCAAAAGAAAAAAAATATATTTAGTCTTTTTTTTTTTTTTTTTTTTTTTTATTCAAGGAAAAAAAACAAACTAGCTCTGGATATCTGTTAAAGCTCAGAAAAATATTACTTCATCCACAAAATAAGAAAATATCACAAAAATTTATCAAACCAAATTCAATGTGACACATCGATACTTTTGTCGTGGTTTGGAGCCAACAAGACAGCAAAGGAACAGCTCCATGGCCACTCACTCAACTCCTCCCTCTGTCCCCCAACACACTCTGAGGAGGACAAAGCTCCTGGGTTGAGATAAAGGACAAGGTGGGTTCTTCACTGATTAAGGTCCTGGGCAAAACAGACTCAACTTGGGGAAAAAACAATAATTTAATTTCACACTAATCAAACACACACAGGACACAGACAACACACAGAGCAGTGCTTGCATATGTTACCCACCCCTCTCTTCTTGCCAGGCCCAAATTACCTGGTTCCCAGTTTCTCTTCCCTCCTCTCCTCCAGCAGCACAGGGGGACAGGGGATGGGGTTTAGAGTCAGTTCAGAGGTTGGTGGTACTTGCAGCACCATCCTCCTCAGGAAGGATTCCTTATAGTCCTTTCCTGCTTCCCCATGAGGTTCCTCCAATGGGAGAGAATCTTCCATAAACCTCTCCTTCGTGAATCCTTCCCACGAGGTCTGGAGCTGCTCCAGCATGGGCTTCTCACAGAGTCACAGGCTGCTTTGGGAACAAACTCCCCTGGCCCAGGGTCTTCCACAGCTGCATAATCAGAGTCCACCGGCAGCAAATCCGAGTCCACTGGCCACAAAATCCAAGGCGACTGGCCAAGTTCACCCCTCCTGGTGCTTTCAGGGAATGTTCCACCACATTCCTCCATGAGGGCAGGGGGACAGCTACCATCTCACCATGGGTTGCAGGGAAACTTCTGCTTGGGCACCTTCTTCCCCTTCTTCCTCACCAACTACCAGTACCGCTTTGCTTCCACAACACAGCTCTTCTCTTTTCTATGTGCTCCTCTGTTCAGGTCTCATTTCAGTTCATATGTTAATCGCTGAGGTGCATCTATTGTCCCTGTAATGGATCTTTGGCTGGTTTTGGAAGCAGGGGGAGCTTCTCAGCTTCTTGGGAGCCACTCCTGTGGTCCTTCCCCAGCTACCAAAAAAAACACCAAACCAAAACAGAATAACTTTGTTACTTGTTAAGCTTTTCTTATCTTGTCCCAGTTTTTTTTTCTTTCCTTTTTAAAATATTTTTTGTTTCCTGCATTAGGATTCTTTTATCATTTATTGGAGCCTTTGCACATTTCGGTAAGGCTACCACTTGCTTTGCTTATTTCTATCAGTCTTGTATTCTACCTCAAGCCGTTTAACACATAATTTTAAAAACATATTTATCACAGTTAAAGAGTTGAGGTTTTTTTCTACCATGTCCTCATAGTCTCTAAGTTTGTTTTTTTTTATTTTACAGATAATTCTTGCTTTCCTATGTTCTGTTTATTCCTTTCTTTACAAACTTCCCTATTCCAGTGTTTTGTAAGAGGAATCCATACTGAAAATATTCTTCTTATTTGCTTGGTCATGCAGTTCAAACTATTCACATTTCAGTTATTCACATGTACAGCAACAGAATACACATGGTCATCATTCAAAGTACTTCACAAGGTGACCACTATCCAGCAGAAAACACTGTTGCAAGAAGACATAATATGATGGCCCATTCATACACACTAACAATTTATCTGTACTGCTCTCAACCTTATAGCATCCAAGTTCCTTCCTGTTAACAATTATCCTTGTAAAAAGAACTTTGTGATTAAAGTGTTATCTCCACTTCCCAGAAAGAGTAAGGGAAAAGACAGTATGGGATAGATGAACTGATTTGCATCATGCACAGAAAAGTCTGTAGCCAATGTGAGATGTGATCTCCTAAACATTCCATAAACACTGGCTCTTAGAGCAGTTACTACTTAATAAGATAAAAATGAATCACAGGCATTGTGCAGATATTAAATTTTAAAGAAAAATTTGATTTATTTTGGTTTTTTGCAGTGTAGAAATGGAAACTAAATGAAATTTAAGACTGTGAATTGGCATCACTACATAAAGCATATTTCCATTAAGAAAAAAAAAAAAAAAAAAAGTAGTAAGTCATGTCCAACAGCTCTCACTGCATTTTAAACACTTTCGAAGTAGTCCGGCCATTCTTGCTTAATGAACAGCTATACTTTTGAATTTGCAGTAAAACACTGACCATATTTTCCTATATTTTGCAAAATTTAACTCTGAAGACAGCTCATAAAACTAACTTCCTATATTATGTGAATATGATAGATCATACCTTCATGAAAATACTGATGAATCACTGGGCATGAAATTCAGACTCTGAGAATCAAACCCAAAACTATAATATTCTGCAAAACTTGGTATGTATATAGTTGTGAGAGAAAAGTACACTCATAAAATAGTCCAGCAGACTGATTATCATTAATCAAGTAAAAGTTTGAAAAATTGTTTAGAATGAAAAACAGCAAACAGGAAATTAAGTCCTGTTCAAGTGTCTTTTTGTTTCCTTGCTATGTATAAACACATCTCTGCCTTCTTCAGATTCAGGTGCTGACAAGGCAGGAATCTGTCACTGTGTTCAGCCAATTCAGTAAGCCAGAATCACTAATGGTGGACGAATGCATATGCTACGGTCTTCTCAAGCCAAGATTTCCAAATCTAGCTACTAAGGCTTATATTAGAAATCTGTTTTCTGGTACTGTTTAACCCAAATCACGTGAACATTAGAAGCAATTAGAAACAATTTTATGCATGCTGTTTTTAAAAAGCTGAGTGTCTCATTCTCCCTCTTTTGTGTGGATACTCACAAAGGAATACTGTATGATTTTCCTATTAAAAAAATGCAACTTTGTTTTCTCTGTAAAATAATGTCCTGTTTTTTGAGATTTACAGTTGTAAATTATTGTTATTATTTATCTAATTAAAAATAATAAAGCACATAAAAGAAACAAAAATGCATACATATGAAATTTCTCTAAAGAAAAGATTAGGTAAGAAAATTCAGTGAACTGCAATTCAATTTGTAGTGTTCTGCATCCAGGCTGGACCTGACTAATTCTCCACTTTTGGCCGAAGGCTCCAGATTTTTATCCCATCCATCAGGCTTGCCAAGCCTCATTCATCTGGCAGCTCTGTTTTGCATCCTTCTGCCCAGTCGAGGTATCACATGTCCTGCTGGCAAAATAGCAATTGTGGCTATTGATCGCCAGGAGCTTTAACTGCACCTGCTCAGCCTGCAGCCGTTTGACCTTTCCCACTGTTTCCCAGTCCCTTCTTGCAATACCCATGCAGGCTCAGAGTGGGTTTAAGGTTTTCAAAACTCCTGCTCCCATTGCCACCACCTTGTTCCCAGGCAGTAGGTTAGATGTCAGCTAGCCAGCCTCGCAGCAGCCCTGTCAACCTCTTTCTTTCCTACCAAATTTCTGTTTTGCCCACAGATTCTAATTCACCTGATCCATGGAAGCTGGCATAGCAGTGTGTGCACAAGATGCTCAGCCCTGTTGTCAGGTTCACCTCAGTCACAAGTTTTAATCTCTGAAAACAGCCATGCAACAGCTTCAGTTTCTCGTGGGTTGCCAATAGTACTTTATAGTCAGTGTATTATTTTTCATTCACACTGAAATCCTTCTAAATACAGAATATTTGTATTTACTCGATTTCTGATTTCTTGATGTTCAACCATTAATTCTTTTCATGTTCTCATTTTAATTCATATTTTCTGATGTGCAATCTAAACTACTTCATATTTAATAGCAGGAGAAATAATTATTTCATTATATTATGGGATAAAGAGGACTACATTTAAAGTTAGCAACTTCTCCATGGTTATACAGAAATAATGAACAAAACCTCTTACTAGTGAACAAATACTAAGTGCCCTACCTGTAAGGAAATTTTTTTCTATCTCTGTGAAGGAAGAGGTCGATTCTACAGACATAGACATCAGCCATATGCCTGAAACTATGTCATATGATGCATAAGGGGACATATTACCCTGGGTGAAGGATGGGGATCCCTTTGCAACTTGATAAATCTGAGAGTGATTGATGGTACCTTGAGGCATTCTTCTATCTGTGATCTGATATCAGTGTAACTGCATTGATCATTTCTACAATATGCTTCAGCTCTCTTTTATTATTGAGCAAAGGCATTGCTATAATCCTTGATTCAGCAAAAACTGCATTTATAGTTTTTCACTTGGCTTTATAGTAAAGTAAGTGAAGATCAGAAGAGGGTTAAGGACTAGTTTAAACTGCCTTAATATTTCACATGTAAATAATTGTCAATTAACCAAAACTCCATTAGGAAGCCAATAATGGACAATTATTTTTAATGGAAATGTCCTCACTACTTTACAGCTTTTTCAAATGGTTCAGTACAGGCAGCATGTTAAATCACCACGTTTTTCCAGCAACTTATTTGAAATCAGTGGCAGTCAGATTTGATTGATGCCATGTACCAGAGAACATAAGTATTGCAGAAAATGCTATTTCAGAGTTCAAAGCAGTACAAAAATTGCTGTTTAATAATTCAGCAGTGAAATGAAAATAATGTAAAGAAGATTATCCGTGCTTCTTTATTGGGTGGTGTTCATAGCAACGTTCTCATTTCCAGACTGTTTTTTCAAGTGCTATTTTTAATCAAATGCTTTGAATAAAAAAAAACAAAACACCAACAAACTTTTTTTTCTTTTTGAGAGTGAAACCAGAAGGAAGACCTCTTCAAAAGGAACAAAATAACTTTTATTCAGCATTATTCCAGACCTAAAATTTGTTCTGTGTATCATACTTTCATTTTGTTTCTCTCACAATGATACACGAATAATTCAGGAGAAAACAGTGTCCCTCTGGAAACTATTGTTTTCATTGTGTGAAGTATTCAAAAGTAGTTGCAAACACTCAGCTGTATACTGGTTTAATATAGACCAGATTAGAAGTGCAGTACTAGGATTACTCTGATTTTTATCCACTTCTGTGTTTCTCCTATCTCCAGAGTTTGTTTTACACTCAGGATTTTGCCTGGCCAGTATACACAGTGTATTCCAGAAATCCTGAAGAGCAGGA
>NW_009952880.1:1602213-1615954 GCF_000747805.2 Chaetura pelagica | reverse complement strand
ATATACTAAATTGATGCACTGAAGACTTCTGTCTTGGATACCTAAAGCAACAGACACCTGAATCTCTAGCACTCCGCAACTCAAATTTCCAGGAAAAAGTATATAAATGCTTATTTTTGAAAAAGGAAAACACTGTCTTCCCTGAAGAAAATCACTACAACTGCATCCACCAAAATGAATATTCAAAACCATTTGAGCATATTTATCAGACAATTGGACAATCTGATGAAGTCTCGATTCTGAGAATTACATTTCCACAAATCTGCGAATTCAGTTTCAAATGTTGATTTGTCTGGTTGAATATCCTGCCTATTGGAAATCCAATTGTCAGTGGAGTTTATTTGCTAAACTCTATCTGTATTTGAGAATGCAAACACAAGTTGCAAGTATCTTGGGGAATTTGCCTCATCCTATGCATTTCCTAGTATTCAACATATCTGGCCTAAAGCTTTTGCTTGCTCACAATATACAGATAAACAATTGTCATAAGAGTAATAATTTATGCAATTCTGTTTCTAAGTTTCAAATCATGAAACCATCCAGTCAATTAATTCAGCCATTATTTTATATGACAACAGGTTTATTAATGAAATCAATAGAGATTGCTGGAATTCCAACTACAGCTTTAACAACGAAGATTTCTGCTGAAGTGTGTTTCCCCACTGTGCAAAACATCCCCTAAGCCATTTTAAAATTAGGTCAGTCTAGAGCTGTAGTTGAAACAAAAGAATCAGCAATCACTTTTTGTTTATCAGTCTGGAAGAAGCATTATCTAGCAACTTCTCTTCTAGTACTCCAGCACTGCTCAAAAATTTGAAGGTCCCTTTCATGACACCAGCCATCCAAGATATATCTTACTGTGCTCTTTGATACCAGGATCTTCCAATTTCTAAGTAAATTTTCAATGAGATTTCAACAAATTTGGAAAGAAAAAATAGATCCATCCCCAAAGATGAACTATAACTTCTATCTAAACAGTATTTGGAAGAGAGTTAATTAAGAAGTGGAGTTCCTCATTTTCATTCTTTTTCTGCCTTCCTAGATTCTGAAGATTTTCTTATGTAAAACCAAAATTAAGAATTCAATTTTGTATGTATCATCTACTTATGGAAGGCTATGATTGAAGAAGACTATTTTACTTTCTGTTCTATGAAGAAATAAAAGAATAAACACTTTCCAGACAAAACACAAGGCATCCAACATACAAATTGTAAAGCTGTTCTCTCAGTTCTGCAAACAGCAATGCATACTGGTAAAGAATACATGTGCAAAGATCTGAAAATATCAAGCTGCAAGGTACCTCATGTTAATCTCTCACATAAAGTGGAATCAAGTAGCATACTGTTCTTATCACAGATGCTCTGCCATGTCTTGCAATTCCTAGCAAATAATTTACATTCTGTTATGAAATAAATCACTAGAAAACATGCTGACCTTTTTTATTAGACAATAAAATAACTTTCTAGTGGGAATATCCACACACTATAAGTTATCCAGGTCTTTAGCTGCTGTATTGGAATGATGCTGGAATGCAAACACTGCCACAACAATTATTTAAACCAGCACTTCTATTCTGGGTCTGTAAAAAAGTTTCAACAGAGACAGAAAAGCAAATTATGACACAACTTTGAAATGTGGCTTGCCCAAAGAGCTTACATGACCTTGTTTTACTTAATCATGTATGACAAACCACTGAGAAACAAGATATGAAATACAAGGAACAACAGACCACTAATTTAAAGAATCATTGATTTAAATGAGGAAGAAATATTAACCAGAGTCTTATCTACCATGCAAAATTATTCAAGATTTTAATTAGGAATAAACCTTATAGGAAATTATTACAAAAGCAGCTGTGCATAGAACATAGATTTTTCATTGAGTTAGTTGTAGAAGTACATATTGGATTTTTTGCATCAACTACTCTAATCCCGAAGTGGTAATAAAGTTAATTTTTTAAGATTTCTATTTATAATTTTTCCTATATAAACTCTACAAATCATTTCCAATAATTCATACTACTTTCTATTTAAGGAATGCTTCTTTAAATCAAAAGGAATTTTTACTTTGAGATCTAGGGAGAAACATTAAAAAATATATTTAAACAAATATACCATGGATTTGTGCACAAACTGTGCACAAAGCAGTTTCAAAGTTTTTTGTTCTGATTTTAGTTAAGTCAATACATTAAGATTATATAAACCTGTGCTTACTAAATGGACTGTGTTTAGTTAGTGCCAATGTACCATGAATCAGAATGTGTGAATTTAATCTCTGCTGTGGTGTACGTGGGTACATGTTCTTCAGAAAAGTATTTAAAATGCCTCAGTGTTTACATCTTCAGAAATCAGTCCTGATATATATTTAGATATGCTAAATTACTTATAGTTGCAAATTACTCCATTAAGTGAAGAGGCAGCAGAAATCCAAAATAACTTTGAAATCACAGAATCATTTGTGTTAAGAATCTGAGACCACCTAGTCCAACCTGCCTGCTCTAGCAGGGTCAGCTAAAGCAGGTTCCCCCAGTTGAATTTCAAGAAGTTCCTGTTCATCCGTTTCTCCAGCCTGTCTAGGTCCCCCTGAATAGCAGCACAACTCTCTGGTGTATCTTTTACCATACATACAGGTGATGTCATTATTCCAGTATCTTGGATTTAGAGGAGACATCTCTGAGGCATTACTGTTTACCTAAATTGTGAGGTAGACAAGTTTTAGGACTCTGAATCCAAGGAAATAAAGAAAATATATGTTCCAGTACTTAAAATTGTGTAATTTTCATCTTCTTCTGTGTCCCTGTTTGTATGCAGAAGCACTGAGCTCTCTCTAACATAAAACAGCAGTACTGAGCCTAGTATAAAGCAGAGTTTCAGCTGTGTTCAAAGAGATCGTGGGGGGTAAAAACAAGCCTGTCAAGAGACAAGCTGACTTGTTTGTTACAGTATGAGAGTTATGGTAATTATGCAGGGCATGCAGGGATCTGGTCTCTCGCTCTTTTAATCTGAAGTGATTTATTCAAGTATTTCTCCTTTCTTGGACAGTTCCATATTTTCCAATAAAACATGGACTAAATCTTGAGAGAAACTCAGGAGTAGAGCTCAGCTCTGTCTTTTTTAATTTTTTTTATTATTATTTTTTTTTTCAACAGATTTCAGCCTCTGTCCAGACATTTCTGTCTTCATGATAAACGAACTCTCAATAGTTACTTGATAACCTGTTATTTAGGGAAAGCTCTAGAATAGTGGTTTGGGACCATTCAGATGGAGGTGGGGCCATTCAGATGGAGATATGCCCATAGCTACATCTTCATTAAATGATAGCTGAGTACTACAGAAGGGATATCTTCTGGAAACCACACGCAAGTCCTGCTCAATGTATACATGTGCAGAAAATTACTTCAGCAGTTCCAAGGGGATGAGCATATTTTCCTTGAAAGTACCACAAGCTTTCAAAGAAACCAATCTTTAAACTCCAAAATTTAAATCAACAGTACTGATACAGGTTGCCCTACACTTGGCCTTTCCTACTGGTTAGTGCTAGATCAGCCCTTTCACAGTATATTCATCTTTTTGGATTGCACTTTGGAAACAACTGATGGTTCTCATTGATTATGTGGGGAGCACAGAGCTCTAACCCTGACAGTCTTCAATAATAATGTTGAATTAGTCTTTGTGGATCTCACTTGAACTTTGAATTTATCAGATGCAGCTCTTTCCTGCCTTTGGAAATATTCCATTAACATTAAACATTACATTTCAATATGAGGTGAAAAAAAAATTATCATCATATATGCCACAAAACAAGAGCATTAAAAATTACCAGAATACTAAAATATTCTTCTTAATTTTTTTATTTTCCTTTTCCTTTTTTTTTCTTTTTTCTTTTTTTTTTTTTTTCTTTTTTTTCTGATTCAGAACCTAGCCATGAAATACCTCATAGTTCTGATCTTTCTCAGGATGACATGATGTCAGTATTACTTTTATAATTAGAACTTTCACGAAGTCAGATCTTGTATCTGTTTTTTTGCATGGTGGATTTATTTTAAGTTCACTATTAAGTAAAAGCAACGAAAGTGAAAAGGAATATCATAGAACATTGAAGAAAACAATAGAAAGTTTATAAGATAAACATAAAATTTATACATCTGTGATCTGAACAGATGTAAACAACCAGATCTCTGCATAAAATTACACACTCAGAATTAGGTAACAGTCCTTCAGCAGTGACACTGCAATTATATTCAAATGTAAATTCAATATGAAGTGCTGTACAATTGTTTTGGATCGTTGCTCGATCACTGTGATAAGGCTCTATTTCTGCTCACTTCCAATTGTGTTCATACACCTTTATGAGATACATGAAAAGTATGGTCAAGTATGTACTTGTCTTGTAGGGCTACCAAGAACTGGGAAAACTCTGGAGTCTGCAGAATGGAGCTTGGAAAAGGAGAGTCCTAGCATAGCACTGAACTAGCTCACTGAAATAATATATTTTATCAATTTATGGGGCCTTCACAGTTTGCTGCTACTCAGAAAGACTACTAAGATGAGTTGACTTGGAGATGGCATACCCACCTGGAAGGGCATAGGTAAGCAGGAGACAATGTGTGCAAACCTTTTGTTCTGTTCTATCTTCCCTAGCTGCAAAATGAAATAATCACATCAGGTAAAGCAGCAATTTATAAGCTTAACCTTTAGCCAGAAATTTTATTTCAGATGTTCTGTGTTACCAATCATTCCCAAGGGTTTTTCCTGCAGACCCTGACCTAATATATGAAATGACCTGCCAGAACTAGGCTTGCCTACACCAAGAATTCATAGAATCGTTTTGGTTGGAAAATACCTTTATCAATTTAACCTAGCACTGCAAAGTCCACCATCAGCCTTGCCTCTTGACCTGTACTTCTTCCACTGCAATGCTCACATAAAAGCTATCAAGTTCTAATAATAAAGCAAGCTGATATGGTCTTGTGATTTAATTTATTTAAAAATATGAAAAATGTTTTCAGGTTATTCAAAGTAATTACATTTTACACATACCTAATCAGCATAACTAAATGCTAGTACTACAGTCACTCTCATCTGCCCTCTTTCTTTCCTGTCTGATACATTCAAAGGACACATTACAAATTAGATTATAATTTTTAATGAGAGTGTATTTTCACATACACATCTTATGCAAAGGAAAACACTTTGGAAAAGGGATTTTATAATACAATTATTAAGCACATTTATTTGAGGTCACAGATTTACCAGTGAAGTAAATAACCAGTCTTTGTAACATCAAAATCATGTCAACCGTTATCTATCTCCAAGTACCCCTTTCAAACAGAGAAAACCATTATTTACTCCCAATGCATGTGCTTTATTATGATTTATTGTGTATATAATTTATTACATTTTCTATACTACATTTCCAGTAATTTAGTAGACTAATAAACTCTCCTTCTGAACTTGCTTGGATTTTTATAATTGTATCAATACATTCATATCCTAACATCTCTTGACAGAAGTTCTGTAGACAGAGTTTGGTCTTAAGAGCTCAGCAGTTCTTGAAAACAGTTGTCTGAGTGTGAGGTCCATGTCAGGCTCTTTACTGAAAGTAGTTGTTCATTTTCTTTTTTCACAGACATCATCATTACAAGTAGATTCCAACTCATGCACAGCAAGTTTGACACATACAGGATACATTAGATTCACTTTTGATATGAAAATCAATTGCTGCTTGGACCCACTGCTCATGTGTTGATCTGCTTGCATGGAACAGCGTCTTACTCATCACTTCCAGAAATCAATAGTTAGTCATCTGAAAGAAAAAAAGTGTGAGGTTGCCAGCAGAAGGAGAAAAGTTCACAAATCTGTCTCTGAAAACTGCACAGGGGCAGCTGTTTTCATCTGTATCTGATTCTCTATCCTTTTCCATCTAAGAGTTCCAAATTCAGAATACATACTTAGAGCTATAAAACAGTTGGATTCAGCATTTCCCATCCCTAGGATAAATTAAACTAATTTGTTTTCTATAGAACAACTGTTTTCTCAATAGGCCAACAGAAAACCTAAATGATAACAGAAAAAGGCTATGTGTGAGAAAACAGCCTGAGACATTTACAATTTACCACGTGCTGATGTAACTAGGTAATACAAAGTAGACATTTGCGAAACAACAATTCAATGACAGAGAATACAGTTTTCTTCCATTTTTAGGTCATTATTGAAAGAAATAAATATATGCCACGTGTCCAGCAGGTCAAGGGAGGTTCTCATCCCCCTCTACTCTGCCCTAATGAGACCACATGTGGAGTATTGTGTCCAGTTCTGGACTCTGCAGCTCAAGAGGGACAGGGGTTTACTTGAAAGAGTCTAACAGAGGGGTTCAAGGATAATTATGGGACTGGAACATCTGTCTTATGAGGAAAGGCTGAGAGACCTGGGGTTGTTTAGTCTAGAAAAGAGAAGACTAAGAGATCTTATTAATATATGCAAATATCTGACGGCTGGATGTCAAGAAGGAGGGGCAGACTTGCCCTGTGATAGGACAAGGCACAATAGACGCAAACAGAAAGTTCCATCTCAACATGAGGAAAAACTTTTTCACTGTGACGGTGACAGAACATTGGACCAGACTGCCCAGAGAGGTTGTAGAGTCTCCTTCTTTGAAGACTTTCAAAACCTGTCTGGATGCATTTCTGTGTGCCCCAGGGGAAGTTTACACCAGATAATAGAAAGAATTTCTTTACTGAAAGAGTAGTTAGGGTCTGGAAAGAGCTGCTCAGGGAGGTGGTTGAGTTGCCACCCCTGGAGGTATTAAAAACACTTGTAGACAGCACTTCAGGACATGCTCTAGTGGGCATGTTTTTTTCTGGGTTCAAAGTTGGAGTCTGTGCTCCTGGAGGTCTCTTCCAACTGTGATGATTCTGTGAATTGGATCTTGATTCATTAAGGTGGATATTAAGTAACGACAATAAGAATCTTGCTGTATGTCAAAAAGATTGGATAGAGTTCTCACTGCATGTCACAGACAAGAGAAATATCTCAAAACATGGACATAGTAAAGTCATAAATAGTTTCTAATGTTCATGATAGCCTGAACCTGGGCAACTTCCTCTTTGTTATCAACTTACTGACATATGTAAATGTGTATTTCTAAGGTCTAAGCACAGGTAACACATATAAGCCTCTGAGACAAAATTTACTTCTCACCAAATAAAGGTACAGAAATGTAGCAACTAAGCCAATTTTAGTAAAGCAGATTTTGGACTAAGTATTTGGTATCTAGTAAACTAGTCCTTGATAAAATTAGGAGGATACATCCCATTGGTTTATCCCAAACTTTATATTGGATTTCAACAAAATAAATCACTGGCAGGAAACAGGGATATGACTCAGGTTTTACTATCAACAGGAAAAAATGAGTAAGAGAAAAAGGATGGCCTTCTTTACAGAAGAAGTTTGACAAAAATGTAAGTCAAATGACCAGCAAGATTGTAGTTAATCAACTTTCAGAAGTTCATTCAAGAAAAAAATAAAACTTATAAAGAGTAATTGTAATAATTCTTGCAATAATGTAGAGTGAAATTTTTATAAATTACAAAAGTTAACATTTGAATAGAGTTTGATCTTCAAAGTTGGCATGTATCAATTATTTTTTAAAAAGCAAAAAAACTTTCTTGAGATATTGCAAAAACATGCAAATATCAAATAACTCTAAATAGTCATTATAGCTTTGGCTAGGAAATATGCTGTACTAGGTCTCCAAATAACATTATTTAGATGTTTATTATATGCTAAGACAAGTCAGGTTTAAAAAAAAACAACACTCTCTTCTATCTCTCCAACCTAAAGGCTGGACTATCTTTTACATAGTAAACCTAATTTTCCAGATGTATGCATCTTTACTGTTTTCACAGTAAAGATATTTCTTAGAAATGCATGAATATAGAGAGATAAAATTAATTCACTTCAACTACAAGAGTTGTATTTCTCTCTAAAGAAAGTAATTCTTTTGTTGCTGAACTTCTCTATAGTCAGCACTGGCCATGTAGCTCACTATGATATATGACTTCAGTTCAGGTAAAGCGTGGCTTATGATGTGCTATAGGTAACAGGGGAGCATTAACACAATGAACACAGGTCAACAACATATCTGTGGAGTACTTGCTTTTCCAAACCAAAAAATCTAATGGAGATCTGGAAATAGAAAGCAGAAGTAAGATTAAAGAATAAAAATATTTGACAAATTAGTCTTCCTGACATTAATTCTTATACAAAAAGCTTATTCTAAAAAAATTTTCCTAGCAACATAGGAGAAGGTCTGGTGATCCGAGTTTAAAATGCAGTGCTCATAAGCATCTCCACCAATTCTAGAAAGTTGGTGTGAAAACTCTCCATTCACCTTTAGTCTGGGTGTAGTGGAGTTTTGCATACTGGCAGTATAATATTAATGCTTTTGATTTACCAGTTAAACAATTATTCCCATATTCATGCATCAGCATTTTTATCTACTGATTTTTTTTGTAGAGCTTCTTTTTTCACTGTTCTTTTGAAATATTTGGAAGAAGCATTATGGCTAGCAACAACTGTATTGATCAGAAAAATCTGAAGAAGTTATTTGGATTCCATTTCTAGTTTTTAGTCCAAGTCACCATTATAAGCATAGAGAAATTCAGTCTTCCTCTCTGACTAGGATTCAAAGTCGAAAGAAAAACTACAGTCAAAGAGAAAATCTGGAAATTGGTTTCATTTTTCGTCTAATGCAGATAAAAGAAGTACCACTGAAAGTACATCTAAATCTATTTATTTTTGAGCAATGATTTATACTGGAATTAATGAAAAAGCCTCTTGTAGAAAGTTATTTTACTGTATAAAAGGCAAGTCATGGCAGCTGGAATGCTCTGTTGACCAAGGCAACTCCAGTAAAGAAATGCATGTAAATCCACATATATATGTGTGCATATATAGATACACACAAATATTTACAACAGAAACATTTTATTATCTATTTCAACCTTGCTACAATAAAATTTAGCAAATTTTCACTGCAAGATACAATTTTATTGTTAAATGAATTGATTCTACGTTGTATGTTGCAAAATAAAATTTAAAATTGCAAGTCTTAAAATATTTAAACTCTTCTGATGTACTTTATTTGAGTGAACACTTTTTTTTCAATAGGTATGTAGACATTTTTAAAAAAAGTATTTTCATTTAATTTAGAAGGAAATCAGAATTATGAAATTGTACCATTTCCCATGAAATGGACATTCTCATTTGTAATTTCTATTATTCACTGTCTAGAGGACTGCCCATGCACCACATATTGTGTGTCTATATGCATGCATGATATGTCTACTCAAGCAGAGGTAGCAGTGGGTATTTTACTAAAGTTTTCTTACACTTTGAATATTTGTATGTCTCTTTGCATAGGAGAATTTACAAATACATAAAGCTTCTCACAGCTTGCTGTGCTTGCTATGGTGTCCAAATGCTATTGTCTAGGAATTTCTTTAACTGGCAACTTTGGATTAATGTAAATTTCAGCTTTGACCTATAGCAAAGACCCTTCCACTTGCAGGGATCGCAGCTGATTAAATATAAACGGCCTTAAAATAAGCAACTTAAAGGGCACAAAATCTGCTCAGAAAAACTATCAGCCATGTTTCACTTGGAGAATATGCTAACAGCATTCTCTCTCCCATAGTCATCCATTGTCAAATTATCTAAGTAGTGAGGATGCTCTTAAAATATCAGTTCCATCTGTGTCATCTGTTTTAATACATCAGTACTTCTTCTGAGCCCAAAAGCAACCCTTTAGAAAGTCTATAGTCTCCGCAAACTATTTTTATTTATACATTTATTTTGGAAGAATCCTTCTAGGGCTGCAGTTAAATGACTGACAGGTACTCTCTGCTAACCCTTTTCCCTTCCCAAAAATGGAAAGGAAAAGAGAACAAGGGAGAGAAACTTACAGGTTAGAAACTAAACTACGCAGCTTTACTACTAAAATGGTGAAAAAGAAAATAATGAAATATGTACAAATATATAAAAATACACACAAAATCACTACCACTCTCCCCTGCAGTAATGCTCACAACACCTCTGAAGCTACAGGGAATGAATGTCCTGGACTGCACTCCTGGAGAAAGTGGCAGATGGGACCTGGATGTAGGAATGCAGATTCAAGAATGCATGGATTGTGATCAAAGCCAAACAAATGGGTGGAGTCCTCCCTGGACACAGGCTGTGGATGAAGAATTTGATCCTCGTGATCTCTCAGATTTGTACCAAGTGTGACATGTATGGGATGGAATACTTCTTTTCAACAATTTTGGTCACCTGTCTGGTCTGCTCCTCCCCACAGGGGGGTCTCAGGTATGACCTCTTTCTTCCCTTTTGTTTCTGGACCATAAGATGTTTAGCAGAACCAAGCAGTGGCTTTGATTCTGCATGCCATTCTTCAGCAGTATGTATACATATTGAGTGCTATCAGTCCTAAAAGCAGATGCTGACTGGAAAACAAACTGTTAATTTCAACAAGTGTAGTTACATAGAATAAAGTGAACTGAAAAGTAAAATTACTAGAAAGAAAATTGATTTTGCCCTGGCTCAAACCAGGACACTTTCCTAACTTCATGTAAGAACTCATAATGGGCCAAAATAATGTAGAAAGGATGGACAGAAATAAATCAGAGTATACTTAAGAGAGGGTTCATTATTTTTCCTTATGGCAGACATTCCTTCTTTTTAGCAGACATCAAGAAAAATCAATCAACAGGAGGAAATCCATTGTTAGTTCCACAGTCATTTGATCTTGAATGATAATGCTCACAAGCCTGTTTTTCACAAGCTTTTGGAAAGGCTACAGGACTTGGTGAAGTTGTGAATTGGAACACTGACAGAATAATGGCTTTGAAGAAAACAGAAATTAAATTTAAAAAATCTTTTCTTGAATTATTACTAGCTGGCCTGGATATTTGCAGAGTGTACTTAAGAAAAATGCATTTGCAATGTTTCCAAGAATCAAAGCTCAAGATTCTTACAAAAGATGTAAGTATCCTCCTGGGGTTTTCTTGACTATTTTTCCTCAGTTGGTTTTGATATTTCGTCATACTGTTGTGCAATATTTTCAGTGTAAAAGTCAAGAACGTGTGATTTTTAGGACATTTTGTGCTGAGTGTTAGTGAAGATGTTCACAAAAATTAGACAAAATTGTATTTAATTAGTAGAATATCTGTGATTAAATAATTGGAAAATTTCACAAAATAATTGTACTTTTTCCTTTGTTTATATTTTTAGTACTATGTCTTGTCACATCTTGTCAATGTCACAAATGACATTGTGGCTCACCTAAGTCTCTTTCATAAGATTTTGAGAAGAAAACAAAGTACACTTAAACTAAAAATGATATTTGGAGAAAATGTAGAGCATTGGTAATTGTCTCAAACTCAATTGCCAAGAACAATACTAGAATTATTTGATTTAACAGAGGATCTTGATTCAAGCAGCAAGCTAAAAAAGACAATGGAAATCAGTTGCTGATTTGGGACTAGAATGGATGGTCTTAGGTCTGAATCTGCAGTGTCTTAGGCCACTTGAGCTTTCTACTGACAGTTGATGCAGAGACTGAGTGTGACTTAGCTTTTGATCTCTGGGCTTCCCTACTGAAAATGCCAGCCTGTAGGTAGAGTAGCTAGAGAGATACCAAATGAGCTGGGCCCATAAGTGCAAGCCCTGAGATTACCTGGCTCTGTAATAATAATCAGGATCCTCTGAATTAGGATCATCCTATTCAGATCTGGCCTTTGAGACTTCATCAACCTGATTTTGGTCAAATATTCCTACAGTACATCTGGGCTTGTTCCATGTAACATAAATAAGCAGTAAGATACTGGAGCTGCAGTGAAATAAT
Source organism: Chaetura pelagica (assembly GCF_000747805.2). Classification (NCBI taxonomy): domain Eukaryota; kingdom Metazoa; phylum Chordata; class Aves; order Apodiformes; family Apodidae; genus Chaetura; species Chaetura pelagica. The sequence continues at coordinate 1,604,050 of NW_009952880.1, read as the reverse complement.
TTTAATTAGATTCCTGGTATTGGAGACAGCTTTTCTTCTTATTGCAATCTGAAATTATTTCATTATAAATATCATCAAGTTAGTGTAGCCATGGTAGAGACTTCTGACATCCAGAAACAATAAGTTTATGTAAGAATATAATCAATATTGACATTTCTTGAATCTAAATTTAATATCGTAATCAATGACATGTAACATATATTTCATACATAACAACATATACATGAGCTAACAAAAATAGGTGTCACTGCATAAAGGAGGTAGCCAGCTGACAAAGTTGCAAAGAGGAGAGATATATACAAGGATCTGCCAATAGGTGTCATATCTAATGCCTGAAAGGACTGTCAAGACCAAAAAAACCCCAAAACAACCCAAAACCAAGAAAAAGCAATATAAGAAGATCTTTAGGAAAGGGACAAATGGCATAAAACCACTAATCATAAGGAGAAAGACAGAATACAATGCTGCTGCAGTTCTGCTTTCTCTCACCAAAGAGCTGCCACGTGATCACCTTGAATTTCATTACTAGAAGCCACATATGGCTGGAATCATCAGTGCTCAATGAATTGCATCAGCTGTGGGGATCTGCATAATCACAGCTAAAATAGAATATGAGCGGTAAAGAGTAACACTTTGGTACAGGTGGTGATGATGATCAATAACATGCAAGAACTATGCATCAGGAAAAAAATGAGCGGCTAAGGGATCAATTTAATAAAGTTTAGTTATACAGTGGTCTGATTTTTCAGTCTTATGAACATATTCCAATCACAGTGATCTCTAATTCCTTTATTTAAATATGTATGTATGTATATATGTATGTACGTATGTATACACACTTCCAATACTATGGAGCTAAATATCAGCTCAGAAGAATATCTTTGGTTTACTGTGTAAATTTTTTCTTTTTTTTTTTCTTTTTTTTCTTTTTTTTCCCCATGGTACATAATATTATTTTAATAGATTCCTAAAATACAGCACACTAAATTCTCTTCTGACATCTTACTAACAAATTATTAAATAATATAAACCTATTTCACCTGAATTAATTCCTGAAATACTGAATTCCTGGATTCAAAGATGTAATCTGAAGTGATACATAAAGGAAAAACAAAGAATAGGAAAATAGATTTTTCAGGGTAGATTCCTATTCACTACCAGTGAATCTGTCTGCTAAACATTAATCTTTTCCATCCTCACATTCAGCACTATATGTATTGCTTGCAAATTCTGTACAAGTGCGTATAAATCACTGATGATTCTTGATCCTGCCACAGCATCTATTCCACTGAGAGAAAAGTTAAGTCAGTTCTGAATGCTTTCTGGCCCTTTTCAGCTGTGTTAGCTTTAGGTGTTTTATTCTAGCTGGTTATGGTCCTTTAATATTTATACCTGTGTGCTGTAAAGCTGCAAAAACTTCATGAACGTAGGTTTTTGCACATCATTTGGTAGGTTAATACAGTTATCTCTTTCATATAGCATTATTCAATTTAAATAATTTTATAAAATGAAAACTAAATAGTTATATGTAAAAGATGTTTTTTTACAGGTCCTTGAGTTTAACACAGTCTGTTTTGTAGAAATTCAGAAAGACTTAGAGTAAATTGAAATGAGCTGATATCACTTTATCCTACAGCTTCCCATTTTCTGTTCTGATAAATTTTTGCTTCTTTCTTGTTTAAAATTATGTTTCTATTAGAAATATTATAATCAAAGCCAAAATCTGTAGTGTCATATGGTCTTTGCGACCTCATTCATTTGGCTTCAGTAAAATTAAAATGAGCCCAATTCAAATGTATTCTCTGCTATTGGATCAATTTATCAATTTATCCTGCTG
>NW_009952880.1:1600324-1602198 GCF_000747805.2 Chaetura pelagica | reverse complement strand
TAAATCTCACTAATTCACAAACTAGCTAAGTATTTAATTGAAGGATAATGTCAAAAGCTGACCAAGTAGTTATGAAACTTGATTAACTCATAAAGCATTAGCATATGTTCAAACTGCAAACATAGTCACCTAGTGAGGAAAATTACCTCTCATGTTTTATGTTCACCACTATTCCCAGTGTAGGAATATGTCACAGTTTAACACAGGATTGACAATTAAACCAATTACAATAATGCTCTTGATCCCCTCCTCCTCCCACCCACATAGGGAATGGAAAGAGATAATAAAGAGAGAGACTTTAGGGATTGAAAACTAAATTATACAGCTTCAATGAAATACTAATTATATAAGAAAATATGTATAAATATATATAAATATGTGTAGGGATGTGCCAAATCCCCATTGCTCAAACCATAAAAGATAGAGTTGATCATGACAAGGCCTTCTAGATTCTGAAAATACATTTAAATACTCTTACTTTATATTTTGCTGTACCAAGCTTCTAAATATTTGCCACCTAAATGGAATTTAATACCTGTATTACACATACTAGCTCCCCACATAAAACCTAGAAGCACATAAATACATTACAAAAACTGAATTTCCAGAAAGACTCATACTGAATTGAAGATGCCTGAAGTAGACAGAAAAGTTGCTGACTACAGAGACATAACTTATATGTTGTCATTCTTCAGTGTATGCTACAGAAATATCCTTTCTCTCAATTTTGGTTTATGCCCTTCTAAGAAGCAGGTGCAGAAGACCTTTTGTAACAATAGACAGATGGCAAAATTGGCACTATTTCCTTTGCTATGCCCTTATATCAAGTATCTGAACATTCACTTAAGACCTGGATTCAAGTGCCAACAATTCCCTGATGAAATGAAAATTATGCCACTATCTCAGAGAAGCTTGACTTAGTGGTGCAGATTACCCTAGTCTAGTGCTTGGGAAGATGATCCATCTTCTTTACACAATTACATAGCTAAGAGATAGAGAATGAATAACTCCTGAGATACTCATTACCCAACAACTTGATCCACAAATGGGCTACAGGCTCTGCAAGGATCTTTATGCCAAATTTTAATAAAGAGGGCCTAAGTAAAAAAAGGTCAAACATCGCTTTCAAATAACACAGACCTTGTTAACAATAAGAGTCTTAAACTTGAAGATCTCACTCTTTGTAGGTAAGTGGTCTTCTGAAACTCATAAAGTGAGTATGCTGGTGTCCTGGTTTGAGCCAGGGTTAAGCCTATTTTTGTTTTACAGATTATTTTTTTTATCTTTCAGTGAACTCTTAAACACACAATTTTTCCAACTAGTCGACAGATAACGCTGGAATGTTTATGTTACTGGCAAGACTTCAAGGATACTTTACTCTGCTTTGGGTACTAAAGGAGCAGAACAGCCTACAACCCTCCTATAGGGAGGATCAGACTAGACAGACAACAAAGTTGGCCAGGGAATATTCCACACCATATATAATTATGGAATGGATTATGGAAGTCAAGCCCCTTCCTTCCTACTTCTTCTTCCTTTCTCTTCTGTTCATGACCAGCATCTGGGGAGGACTCTATCTATCCATCACCACTGATCCCCAGGCTCATGCATTCCTGACCCTCACCACTCTCCCCTCAACTTCTGTCTGCTCTGCTGCTCTCTCCAGCAATGTTCCAGGACATTTAGGGACTGCTCACAGCTCAGGAGATTCCCTGGGAGTTGCTGGGGGCGGGGGAAGACAATAGGGGTTTTGCATATTCCTGCATGTGTTTATACATATTTGTACATATTTTATCATTAGTATTTAATTAAAGCTGTCTAGTTTAGTTTTCAATGCGGAAAGTCTCTCTCCTTATTCTCTCTCTCCTTTCCCT
>NW_009952880.1:1597286-1600278 GCF_000747805.2 Chaetura pelagica | reverse complement strand
CCTACATGGGTGGAAGGGGGAAGGGATTGAGAGTGTTGTTGTTGCTGGTTCAATTGTTGATCCTGAGTCAAACCACAACAGCTGGTAAGCTAAATGCATTTTTTCATTGCTTGTTTGTAGTGTATTATGCTAAGAACTTAATGTACCAAATCCTTTATTAAAGGAATACTTCGGTATCTTTCCATTGAAAACTGGGCTTTAAAGTCAGGTCATTCAAAGTTTTACAATAGCTTAACCTTTGTTCATTTTTAATAACAGCACATGAGACAAGGGAATGTTAATCTTAAATCAAGGCCTAAATAAGCAGGCAGTGATGAGGTAACATTCAGTGAAATTCAAGCATGCATTGACTTCTCTGTAGCATGCTCACTGAATATTAGAAGACTCCACAACAATATTTCTAAGAGGAACTAATCAAAGACTAGTCCAAGCATTCTGTACTTAGCTGCCATTAGACTGAAAAGCTAGTTTGGTAGATAATTAGTCCAAGTACACTGGCTAGGCCCTAGGCAGTTGATAACAGCTACATTTTTGTAAATGGTAGCACACATGTATCTATAGATACATTAAATAAACTTGAGGGAGTATTGTGAATATGGGTTTGTTAAATAATTTATAGGTCATTAAAAAGAAATGTGATGCATATTGAAACTAATTAACTTGGAGATTTGTTTTATTTGCTAGGCCTGACTGATACAGAGAAAGTAAAATATCTTCCATTAAGTAGCTGATTATTTGGATGAGAAAAGAAAGCAGGCAATAGATTTACATTTTATCCTGCCCTACCTAACTTATTTATGGCAGATGAATTTTTTTTTCTTTAAACCTTTAGAGGGGTAACCATATCTTTTCAGTAGGTTAAGTAGAAGGTTTCCAGTGTTATGTATATACTCAGTCCTTTATTCTATTATATAAACTGTATTGCATGGATAAAATAATTCTGAAGAATTGTATTCTTCCTATTATAAATAAAATTCAGAGTAACTCTTAAGAAGATGATCATGTTTTCAAAGTTTGGTATCTATGCCAGACCACATAAGTACAGTTGTCACCGTTTGACTCAGGTCCGACAACAATGCTCTCGATCCCCTCTCCCTCCCACCCAGATAAGGAAGGAGAGAGAGAAAAAGAGAGAGACTTGGCTGGATTGAAAACTAAACTACACAGCTTTAATTAAAACACTAATGAATGATACAAGAAAATATATACAATTATATACAGATATACTCAGGTATGGGCAAAAACCTCTTGCCTACCCCCACTCCAGCAACTCCCACAGCACTTCCCTGAACTGGGAAGAGTCTCGAGGAATCCTGGAGCTGCTGCTGGAGAAAGAGCAGAGAGTTATGGGGGTCAGGAGATCTCGAGCCTAAGGGTCGACGGTGATGGATGAACAGAGTCCTCCCTGGACGCCGGCCATGGACGGAAGAGAAGGGAAGAAGAAGAAGGAAGGAAGTTGTCTTCTGTGATCTCTGACCTTCCTTTGAGCTTACGTAGATATATGGAATGGAATATCTTTGGCCAATTTTGCTGTCTGTCTAACTCAGCCTCCTACAGGGGGGTCACAGATCTCCCCATAGTGTCTGAGCCGGCAGAGTGCAGGTGCAGCCTTGAAGCCTCAGTAGTTAGAAAAACATTCCTCTGTCTCATCAGCCTAGCAGAACACACTGTTGCTAGTTACAAGAAAGCTTACTGAAGGAAAAAAAATCAGTACAAAGAAAAATTGGCTTCATCCTGGCTCAAACCAGGACAACAGTAAGTCTGTAGTTGTATCAATATAAGTTGTCAACGAAACTTGGTATCAATATAATAAAAAGAAAGAAGAGTATCCTAAAATATTTGAATAACATGTTGGAAGGGACCTCAAAGATCATCTGGTCCAACCTTTTAAGATAACACTATAGTTTATATGAGATGGGTCAACTTGTGCCCGTTACCCCTTGTCTTTCCCATGTGACTTCTTGTAAACTGGGAGTCTCCATCTTCTTGATAGCCACCCTTTCAGTACTGGAAGATGGCAATAAGGCCATCTAAGCCTTCTCTTCTCAAGGCTGAGCAAACACAGCTCTTTCAGCCTCTCTTCATTTGGCAAGTCCTCCAGATCTCCGATCATCCTTGTGGCCCTTCTCTGAACCCTCTCCAGGTTGTCTGCATCCTTTATGTAGAGTGGGGACAAAAATGAATGCAATACTCCAGGTGTGCTTTGACAAGCGCTGAGTAGAGCAGGATGAGACTTCTTTATCTCTGCTGGTGATGTCATTTTTGATGCAACCCAGCACCCTGTTGGCTTTCTTTGCTGCTGCAGCACAGTGTTCACTCATGTTGAGCCTGTCATCTACTAAGATCTCCAGGTCCCTTTCCACAGGACTGCTCTCCAGCCAGGTGGATCCCAGTCTGAACTGCACTCCTGGGTTATGTGTTCCCCAGTACAAGACCTTACATTTCTCCCCAATGAACTTCAAATTAAGAATGGTTTCTCAAAACTGCATACAGTCTTAGAAAGAAAATTACTAATGCTAATCTTATTTTTGAAAAATATATTAATTTTAAAATAAAATGTCATAAGGTCAAGAATTACACAGTAATAAATGTATAAAATAAAAGTTATTCTGAACTATTTTATTTATTTATTTGTTTGGTTGGGTTTTTGTTTGTTTATTTTAAAATATAGGCTTGAGTAATTAGTGGAATAAATTCAGGCTATAGAACAACAAATCTGTAGAAAACAAGTGTCACAGGTATAGCTAGCCTTTGTATGTTTGTGAGGTTTTTTCCCCCTACAGGTAGAAGCATGCAAAGGTATAAAACTGATATAATCAAGATCTCTAAATTAACAAATGTCTCCTAATTCCCCAAAAAACTAAAATCCAAGAAACTGTGACATAAACTGCGTGATTTTTTCTCATGCAACTGATTGGATTTTTTATTTTACCATATTTAAAACACACTACAACTTTAAAAATTGGGGGTTTTTTGTGTGTGTGCATTCCTG
>NW_009952880.1:1586496-1597012 GCF_000747805.2 Chaetura pelagica | reverse complement strand
TTTTAACTTCTTTATTGTGATTGTTGTAAGACTACAGAGGTTATCACTGTGAACTGACCTAGCAATTGCACTATATGATAGATTTTTCTTTGTGCAGATCTGCACTGGTTAATGATTATGTTTTACAACTTCTGAATCAATAAAATAGTAAGAAATCAACCACCCTAAACCCAGAAAGTTTTCTACTTTTTTATTCCTATATTTATTTTTTATTGAAAATTTTCTAAAAAGTGGACTTCTGAATCATGTAGTCCCATATGTTAAATAAAACCAATGTGTACATTAACATCATGCAGTCCCATATGTAAAGTAAAACCAATGAGTACATTAATATCAGGCAGGCATTTAATCTGTCTGAAGATTGGTAGGCTGGCTTGAAAATTGTGAAGGCTTAGCAACCTCACCTGCCAAATGAGTTAACCTTTAAATACTTTGAACAGCATAAACTATGCAAAATCACAAGTTGATGGAAAGATTAAAAATGTCCCTATCTGATGTTGTCAAATATTCATTCAATATAGTAAAAACTTTCCATTTCTATTCACTGTTGGAGTGTTGTTTTCCTCTAGATGATAAAAACAATGCTTTTTCATAGTAATTGGAACAGAATAAGATATTTTATGTGAGTCTACCATAAAATTGCAAAGGCTTCTGTTATTACTTGGGTGCCAAAAATGTTGATAGAAAAGGCAAGATGCACATCTATGAATATATTACTCAGCCTGAAGTAGATGGACTGACTGATTATTAATGAATGTAACATTTGGAGATGACAGAATTCAATAGGATTTGCAAATACATTAAAACAGTCATAGTTCAAAAAGGAATTATTGAGCAAAACAATACTTTAATATGACATATCACTGCAATGTCTGAATTTTGTTGATCCTTATTTTCCTCTCATTTTCTAGAAATTTCAAATTTCCAGGAGAAATAAAATAATAAAGCAGAAAAGCACACCAGGCTTATCTCTTATACATCAATAAGGTGAATGTTTTATTTTGCGCAAATATTTAGTGGTCAATGGCTTAATATCCAGATAGATATTGGCAACAAGTGCTGTCCCTCAGGGGTCAATATTTGGACCAGTGCTGTTTAATATCTTTATCAGAGACACAGACAGTAGGATGTAGTGGACCATCAGCAAATCTGCAGATGATGCTAAGCTGAGTGGTGCAGTTGGCATGCTGGATGGGTGGGATGTCATCCAGAGGGACCTGGACAAGCTCAAAAAGTGGGGCCATGTGAACTTCCTGAAGTTCAACAATGCCAATTAAAAGGTCCTGCACCTGGGTTGCTGCAATCTGCAGTATCACTACAGGCTGGGGAATGAAGAGCAGCCCTGCAGAGAAGGACTTGGGGGTTCAGGGGATGTAAAACTGGACATGAGTTGGCAATGTGCTCTTGTGGCCCAGAAACCCAACTGATCTGCATCAAAATAAGCATGGACAGCAGGTGGAAGTATGTGATTGTGCCCATCTACTCTGCTCTTGTGAGATTCCAAACTGGAGTACTACATTCATTTGTGGTCCTAAATACAAGAAGGACATGGATCTTTTGGTGCAAGTCCAGAGGAAGACCATACAGATGGTGAGAGGTTCCTGCTCATTGCAGGAGGGTTGGACAGACATTTAAAGGTCCCTTCCAACACAAATTATTCTATGATTTTATAATTGTTAAGAAGCTTTTGAAGAGAAAGAAATAAAAAATGAGTAGAAAATTGAGTCCAACAAAATTGCATTGTATTACAATATTTTTTTAGCATTAAAAAAAACCCTGAGACTGCTATAGAAAAAGTCACATTTATTTCTTAAATTGAGTAAAGAAATCAGTTTGGTTTGACCAGTTTTTAACAAAAGCATAGGGAGAAAAAACAGCCAGAACAAGGAAATTCACAACACAATTTTCCAGGAAAAATTGTGAAAGGGTTGAACTTATGATCACCAAAAAAAAAGTAAAAGATATTAATTGTAAATTTATGGACTGATGAAATAGGTGACAGATCATTATGGAGGGCAGGGAAGCATTCATCAGAGAATACAGTCTTGAAAAAAAATTAAGAGTTCCTGGTGGCCCCTTAGATATCTGAAAGATTTCTTTGTGGTCTCGATGCAATTATGAATGATCACAAACTCAGAAGCTTAATACAAGGAATTAAACATTACTGTAGAAGTGGACTGCATAAAAACACTTTGAGAAACAAGACACATCTTCATGGAAGTACACCTGAGTCATACGTTATAAATCACCACTTACTTGAATCTTTCTCTGTAGCTGGAGTCCAGCTTGTGCATTCAGGGTAATTTTGAATCACAGTTCATGTTCCTACAACACTTTAAGGAATAATGAAATCTCTTTTCAAGGTAATATATTGCTCATCATGTCTAACTAGTGTTACAGTCAGAAGCAGAGAAGACTATTGCTCACACAACCAATGCTTAATTCATCTGTTTCCTTGAGTACTGAAGGTCATAATGTGACCAGAGTTAGCAAAGGTGATGTTGTTCTTGGATTCTGTGAAAAAGAGCAGTAAAGGGTACTGTGCAGTCTCATGTTTCTGTTCTTTTTCAAATATAAAGAATCTTTAAATGTTCATTTGATAATTGCATACAATTTAGAAATTAGCAATGAAGTTAATCCAGAATTACTAGGAACAGACTAGTCTGTCATGCAAACATGTTAATATTTTATTCTTGTTCGTCACTTTCAAATAAGAAGTTTACATCACAATTTTCTGAATTATTCTTAATTCTACCTATGTTTGTTATGTTGCTCTTGAAGTTCTTCTCAATCAAAGCATTCAGCAGTTTATATAATAAAATGTTTGTTAAACCATACTATGTCCTGTGCAGATCCATGAACACACTGGTTCATGGATAAGCATTATTTTTCCTAATACATACCCATCTCCTGCATGCTATTCAAATGTACATTAATTATGCAGAGTAACATTAACCACCCATTAATTGCTGCCATTCAATAACATTTCAAAAGTAAGTTCTCAGGGAAAAAAAAAAAATCAGGCCACGTCCAGTCACCCAAGAGAGGTGTCAGATGCTCCAGCTCCACTGCTCTGGGTTCAGCCAGTGGCAAGGCTGAAGATGTACATATACACATAGCTGGCCACACATAATGAACCAACACAAAGAGCATTCACACAAACACACAGAGCACCAACAACACCCTCATCCTGCCTCCTCTTCTTGATGAGCAGGTGGAGGTCAACTCGTGAGAATACATATAGAGACATTTCAAATTTGGACCCCTCCAAGAGCGGGGCCGAGACACTCAGTCTGCCCAATAGCTGTTCCTGGATCCATCTGTCCAGCTGCTAGCACATGGACATACAAGCTTCTAAGGTCACACCTCCACTTCAGTTGCTGATACAGACTGCCTCACTTGGACACACATACACACACACACAAAACCCAAACAGCCAAGCAGGTTTCCCAATTGACCTCAAATCCTATAGTCTCTCTGGCAGCTGGCCAAGATTATCCTGGCTCCCCAGTAGCCAACTACCCTGTGGTCTCACCTATAGAGAGACCACCTCACCTGGCTTCCCAGTTAAATCCCATGCTCACTGGCTACCCCAAATTGACTTTCACTGTAGTGCTCAGACACTCAGTTGTACACCCACAGTCACTCCATTTGCTGGCAATACAAACCCACATCCATCCAACCCGTGGTCCCACTCCAGAGGCTAACACTTGTTTTCACTCATTTGAGTCTCCCCGTTCACTGAAACCCAGGCATGGGAATGTGCCCCAGTGCTCTTCTGGATTTGCAAAGATGAACTTGTGATGGGCTGATGGCTCCTGTGATGGGCCTAGGAATATTCCATTAGGTATTATTTGAGTTTCTGTGCTTCTCTGTACATTTGCAGATGAGCTTTTTTCACACAGCCTGACTAATGCGCAAGATGCAAGAAAAACATTTTAAAAGGCAACAGAAGTAAGCCATTTAGAGTCCTCAGTTATTACTATTGATCCTAGTCCCTTTGTTACCCAATAACTTTGGAACAACCATTGCCTCTTACAAAAAAAATAAACAAATTACTATATAGAGTAGCACTTGTGTCCTGTTTTTGCTGGGACAGAATTCTAAAATCATTATTTCTGTTCAGAGAAACTGCAGCTTCAAGAGACTCTCACCCCTGTGAGAACAAAAGAGATAAGATGTGTTGGTTTTGTTTATAACCAGGTTTAATATGCAGGTTTCCATAGTAATCAAGGTCAAGTGTAGTTTTGAACTATGCAGGTGCAGTGGGCTATGTTGGGCAAAGCCCAGAGCAGCTGACACAAGCTGGCCAATCAAAGTATTCCATGCCATAAACATCACCCTCACTATATATTGAGAAGTTTGAGGAGATGCTTTCTTTTCTACCATGGCTGCCTTCTCAAGAGAGTCCTGTCTGTCTCATGTGCTGTCCCATGCATGAGGCCTACTTATCAGCTTTCTGTGACCACCACATTCTCACTGGAGCTGTAGTGCTCGCAGTGTTGGGCATTCTGCATTCACTACTAGAAGCACACAGCTCGTGACTACTATCTGGAGCTGCGTATAATTTTGTATCTTACGTTAGCATCAGGGTTAATACTGGTTCTTTTTTATTGCTATTGGTTCATTCATTATTATTATTCCATTAAATATGTTTGCATTTCAACCCATAGGCCTCCTTTCTTTTCCCATTTCCCCCTCCTGGGTCAGGTGATACTGTCCAAAATGTGATAGCTTGATACTGAGTTAGTCTGAAACACCTTATTGTCTATATAGGAGCTAGACATTGTTTATTGTATAGTCTGTGAAATCAGGAGTCATTTTAATTAAATGATGATGATTCAAGTCCACTTTATAATTACAAGAAGAGCAGATCATTCTGTAACAAGAGGGGAAGATTGATAGGATGAATTTGTTTATAGAACCCTATCTCTTTGTAAAGGCTACTGCTGACAGAACCTGGACAAGTAATTTAGCTCAGAAACCTACCTTTTGGAGCCTAAAGGTTAGGGAATTTGCTCCCATGCTGTTCTCACATGCATATAATATAAACGTTTCTTAAATGTTAACTCTGTCCCTTCCTGAAAATGCCTCTTCTCATACAAGTGCTATCTACTGAATCAGCTCTTGGTGCAGGTAGGACACAAATATGCACCACTTTGGGTTAGCAGTAATGGTCATTTCTACACCTAATGATATTTAGAGGTTGCAAAATAAAATAAAATGGCAGCTCTGCCCAAAGGAAGAAAACACTATATGGTTCTTGTCTAATCAAACAGTTTTTCATCAATTATATAATTATAATTGAAATGTAATGCCTCCATTATTCTAGTGATTTACAGAAAAATCATGCCTTACTAAAACAATTTTTAAGTATTATATTTTTAAAAGAAAACTTGAAATCTAGCCTTCTGAAAATTCTGTTGCATTTTTTTCTACTAATTTGTTGTAATCATTAATATTTCTATTAATGTTCTGCATTAATCTCTAACTGTGTTACCCATTGCATTTAGACTGCTTTTGGGGAACACTTCTGAGGTGATATTGCTCTCAATGAGCAGATGTAGAATGCACTTGATGCACAAAATGCAGCAGATTCCAATTAACTTTGTTTTTAACTTTATTGGCAAAGCAGTGCTAACAGTAACAAGCAAAGTATTACACTTCTTTTTATAACTAAAGTCTGTAATTATGATTCTAAATACACCACAGGGCAAGTCCTCCGATATAAAATGGTGCTACTTTTGTAGAATTATTTTTTTTAGAAAGAAAAATACACTTTTAAATATTTGAAGCCTTAGAAGCTGTTATCTTAAAAAGAATTGCCAGTAATTAAGCACAAAATTATATGGCACATAGATTGTTCCAATTTTTCAATGAATCTTTTAGAAAGTTGATGAATTTTAACTGTTCTCTAAATATTCAAATAGTTGATGAATATTGCAAATTCCACACTTGCTTAAACATTTCATTAATCTTTCTTGTGGCAAAATGCATCACATCCTCATCCTTTAATTAAAAACACAGATTCAAATTATTATCTACACCTCTGTAAAACCACCACCTTATACACTTCAGTCACCAATAACTGATGTCATCAGACTGGTGCGAAGTCAGACCAGTTAGCCAGTATTAGAACTATTGCCACAATGCAGGTTACAAATGTTACAAAAGTACAAAGACAACATTATTTTATCTCTCACAAAACTCTAGCTAATATCTCATTACTAAACAAGATAAAAATTCCACCTGACAGACAAATTAATTTCATTTTTAGGCTCAGACCAAAAGGCTTTTAACTGACCAACTGAGTGGCTTTCTACAATGGAGTGACTGCAGCAGTGGACAAGGAAAGACCTATAGATTTCATCTATCTGGTCTGCTGCAAGGCTTTTTACACGGTCCCCAAAAACATCTTTCTCTCAAAGTTGAAGAGATATGGGTTTGATGTGTGGACTGTTCCTTGGATAAGGAACTGGCTGGATGATTTCATCCAGAGGGTTGATGTCCAGATAGAAAATGATTACAAGTGCATGTAATAACTGCATGTAATAATTGCATGTACTGCATCAAGAGAAGCACCACCCATCCTCATCACCAGTATTTTCCCAGTGTCTGTGGATGCATGTGCCTGCAGACCTATATGCATTTATAAAAAGACTAGATGCAAAATTGCTTCCAGACCTAAAAAAATATATTTTTATATGCAGCTGTAATTCAAGTTATAATTAAAGTTTGATACTTTTATGCTATGAATTAATTTTACTCATTCATGACTGAAAAAATGAACAGCACACTTGACTTTCTTGACTGTAAGTCCTTTCATTGTCACTAACACACTTAGTAATCAAACAGCCAGTCTTGCTGTAATTGGACTCTACCTATTTTCTGGGGTAAATAAAGATACTGTACTTTGCTGAATATGTTTCTAGGAATGAAAGGAAAGGCTAAATTAAAGGAAATATTACACTTTGTGTCTCACTGTGGCACAGCATCATTTGACAGTGAGCAAGACACTTGATAAAAAGAATGGGAATACATTTCAAGCATACTTTCTTATATTTGCTAATTTATACGACCTTATAGTTTTCATTCTGGGCAATACAATTAAGCACAGTCATGTGTATGTATATGTCTAAACCAAGGAAGTTCCAACTGCAAACATTTTTGTGTGTTCTCCCATACTCACTTATTCTAAGAACCATAAAGGAAACCATCATTGTAAAGACTATTTTCTTCTTTCCAGATCTGGCTTAGCTTTTAGGTTTTCATGAGACATACAAACAAAAATTTTCCAGAATATATTTTTAACAAAGAAATGGTTGTTCCAGACAGTCTCTCTGGTAAAACACTAAGGGTACTGACAAGCCTGGCTCCCCCAGCCTTGCCTTCCTCAGGCTTCCCCTGAGCTGGACCTGGATCCAGGACCTCAGTTCAGCCTCCCTGGTCTGTCAGCCCCTGTTCCAGCTATGACACTGCAGAGCTGGTTACCAGCTCACCATGGCCCAGCCCTGCCTGCCATAAGCCCCACAAAGCCAGGTCCGCACACAGGCTGGTGTCCCAGCCCAGCCTTGGCCCATCCTTGTCCCAGGAAGCTGGGGCTGCCACGGATGCTTCCTAGTCTGCCCTGCTCTCTGACTGGAACACTGGGACAGCTCTGGCTGCCAAACCCAGCTTCACTGCCCCAGGGAAGCCCCCTTCACCCCTGTGCTGTGCCCTAACACAAGACTACATTGATTCACAGTTCAAACACCTAAACGTATATCAGTAGAGTATAAAAAGACTACCATCAATTTAGATTTCTCCCATAAATGTCATGTAAGCTTTATAGGACAGACAAAAAGACATGGTCCATGAAATGAAGAGCTCACCATCTAATTTTAGAGAACAGAGAACAAGAGTAACAAAGTAAGTCATATAGCTGGAATGAGTCATCAGTGTGTCCAGTGGCTAAAAGAGGTAAGCGGGTGTGAAGCACAGAGCTGGCATCAGAGGAAAGAATACAGAGTCAGAGAGAAAGGTCTGGCAGAGCCAGCAGGATAAAGAGAAAGGCATAGAAAACAGGCACTCAGATGTAGGCTACAAAAATTACAATGTGAATCTCCTTGTGTTGGAAATGTACACTCACTAACGCTCAGTAAAAATAAAAAACAATGGATTTTCAGACATTGGCATTGAAATCAAGCAAATCACTCTTTGCCTGTGAGTAACAGCCATAAAAACAGGATTAAAAGAATACTAATTGTATCACCCTGACTTCATTAATGTGTAAGTTGAATGATGAAATACAGCAATTTTATTTTACCAGAGAATACATAATGAGAATAAACAGAGTTCATTGCAGACAAATCCATGGGAGAAAATTTTAAAACCTTACACTAGTGGCTCTCACTAAGCACCTACATAGTGCTATTTTTTTAAATCACATGTTAAATAGTTTTTGGCAGCTTTTACTATGCAGTATTACTAACGAAAAGACTGTTTTAAAAAATTGGCAGACTTGGTGTTGAAGTGAAATCAATCATAATGCTGTGATGTAGAAAATATTTCAAGACTGGCAAAACTGTGTTTGTTTTGCTGGGAAGAATAAAGTCAAAAACATGCAAGAAGCATTTCTTGAAATAAAGTAATCCAGTAGTCAATTAGATATGACAACTTACTGAAAATGTATAGTTTTATAAGTACGTATAGAATCAGAGAATCATAGAATGATTTGGGTTGGAAGGGACCTAGAAGATCATCTAGTTACACCCCACCTGCAAGGGCAGGGACACCTTCCACTAGATCAGGTTGCACAAAGCCCTGTCCAACCTGGTCTTGAACACCTCTAGGGAGAGGGCAGCCGCAGCCTCCCTGGGCAGCCTGTTCCAGTGCCTCACCACCCTAACAGTAAAGAATTTCTTCCTAACATCTAACCAAAATCTACACTCTTACAGTTTAAAACCATTACCCCTTGTC
The DNA here is from genome assembly GCF_000747805.2 of Chaetura pelagica. Classification (NCBI taxonomy): domain Eukaryota; kingdom Metazoa; phylum Chordata; class Aves; order Apodiformes; family Apodidae; genus Chaetura; species Chaetura pelagica. The sequence goes on along the minus strand of NW_009952880.1, from coordinate 1,588,054 downwards.
CCATCACTACACATTTTGGTAAAAATCCCCTCCCCAGCTTTCCCGTAGGCCCCCTTCAGACACTGGAAGGCCACTATAAGGTCTCCTCGGAGCCTTCTCTTCTCAAGGATTAACAGCCCCAACCCTCTCAGCCTGTTTTCATATCAGACGTACTCCAGCCCTCTGATCTTCTTTGTGGCACTCCTCTGGACTTGGTCTAAGAGCTCTGTGTTGAGGGTTCCAGAACTGGACACAGTACTGCAGGTGATGTCTCAGGAGTGCAGAGTAGAGGGTCAGGGTCACCTCCATCAACCTGCTGGCGACCCTTCTTTTGATGCAGTCCATGCAGTTGGTCTTCCCACTGACACCATGATCCCATCATAAAAGGCCACCAAATTTGTCAGGCATGATATGCCCTCAGTAAAGCCATGTTCATTGCCACCAACCACCTCCATGTTTTCCATGTGCCTTAGCAGAGCCTTCAGGAGGATCTCCTCTACGATCTTGCTGGGCTCAGAAATGAAACTGACTGGCCTGTAGTTCCCTAGGTCTTCTTTCCTTCCTTTTTTAAAAATGGTGGTTGTTTCCCCTTTTCCAATCAGTGGGAACTTCACCAGACTGCCATGACTTTTCAAATATGATGAAAGCAGCATTGCAACTGCATCTGCTAGCTCCCTTAGGAGCTGTGGGTGGATGTTGTCAGGTCCCATGGACTTCTGCACTTTCAGGTTCTTTAGATGCTCTCAAATCTGCACTTCATACAGAGCAACCTATAAGAACAAAGCATAAAAAAAAGAATATGGCATGGATTAAAACAGTTGCATGAATAACAGTTACTTTTCCAATTTTCCAAACACAATTCTTTATGCAGACAGTCCCCTATCCTTGTCTGGGCTCTCTTTGATTTCTTTTGTACTCTGTGTGAGCATCAAACTCAGTTCATGCTTCCAGATAGAGACCTCAGTTTTAATTCTATGGAAAAACCTATGGACCTGCATATATTTACGTACTGAGAGTAGCTCATCTGTGCTTGTGGGAAACAGTTCTTCTTCCCTACATAAGTCTAAGCAAAATGCCTTTTAAGTCAGCAAAGGCCTTCTGCTGATTATATCCAGCTAATGGACCAAAAACAGGACTGCTGCTCAAGGACAAATGAAAGCAAAACAAAAAGATGTGATACAAGGCAGGAAGGATGGGCAACAATTGTTCCTAATAGTTACTGCCCTAACTTGGGGCTCGTGGATGCTAATTGGCTCTGGACTTTAGTATATTCATGCATTGCAGCAGTGATCCTGGACAGGGTGGGTCACTGGGGCATAAAAGGTGGCAGGTTCAGTAGGTGGGAGCAGCCTGCTTGGAAGCTTCTTGCATGGGACACCCCCGTGCTGCTCATTGGACTTGCCCTGCTGGGGAGCACAGCACTGGGACCCTGCCTGCCTGCTGACCTGCCTGCCGGCCCCAGGGATCGAGCCTTAACGCTGGGTATGCCAGGTTCTGACCCCAGGTCCACCAAGTTCTTCCCGCAGCCGTTGGGGCCAGGGCCGGAGCCCCTCCTCTCCATTTTGCTGCCGGTTTGTGC
>NW_009952880.1:1556982-1586332 GCF_000747805.2 Chaetura pelagica | reverse complement strand
CCGCCGCGCGGCCCCAGGAATCGAGCCTTAACGCTGGGTATGCCAGGTTCTGACCCCAGGTCCACCAAGTTCTTCCCGCAGCCGTTGGGGCCAGGGCCGGAGCCCCTCCTCTCCATTTTGCTGCCGGTTGTTGCGGAAACCCAGCCAGTGCCGCTGTGGCGGAACAGCCACTGCCGCTGCGGAGCCACAAGGGTCTGCCCCCCTAAACCATGGACTTCGGGACTCTGCCGTAGCTGCCTGCTGAGGGGAGGGGGGCACCCACAGCCACCTCTGCCTCTGCTACTGCCACTGGGGAAGAAGCCGCCGGGGACTGCACTGGGGGCTGAAACCCCCCTCCAAAAGCCAGTGACTGGAGGGGAACCGCCTCCCCACGGGAGGGTAACAACTCCATACAACCCCTATACTCTCCGCATTCTTGCACATACAGCGTGAGCTCTTTAAGGGGGACTGTTGTGGGGCTTGCCCTCCTCCCTCCCTCTCTTGTGATCCCAACCCTCTCTCAGAGAGGGCGCCTCAAGGGCACAGTACTTTTGCATTACTTCCATGAAGGGCACAGTACTTTTGCATATATCCCGCGTAGCCGTTTACCATTTTTATGTTTTTCCTAAACCTTATCCCTTAGTGTAACCGTTCTTTAATAAACCAGTTAATTTGTAAAGTGTAAACACTGGTCTTGGTACTAATTTGTGGGTGCAGTGAGGGTGGTATTCTAATCACCACTCTAAAATACGGTCCTGCAATGGCCCTTCCTCTGTGAGAGGCAAATGCCACGTGTGACCCTCGGCCTCATGGAAAAACCCCTCCCCGCTGGGGGGAAGTCACGGAAGCACCTGCAGCCCGTAGCCCCCGTGGCGGCATTGGCTGGTGACAGTGACACTGGTACCCAGTGTGAGAAACGTTTGTCGCGCCAATTAACAGGCCCACACAGATCCTTCAACGAAGCACAGTTTATTTACATTCTTGCAAGAATGGGTGACCTAAACAAGTAGGCACACCCATAGTATGGTGAATAACCGTTTATATTGCCTATTCCCGACACAAAGTTCCCTCCCCTGTTTCCCCATTGGCTGGGTACTCCAGGGTTTACAGCCTATCCGATGCTTCAAATTATCCTACAAGTTTCCCGCCCCTATTTACACATTCCATTCTAGCTGTTTACTTTTTACCTTTTAAGGTAAAATTTTGACCTTTCCTGTCCCCTTGACTGTCTTCCCAATTAACAAATCTACTCGTGTCATCCTGCCCTGAGCAGCAAGATACAAGTGGCTTTGTTCGGTCTTATCTTGGGCCATAAATCCTTCTCCATGTTTGGATCCCCAGATGGAACCCAATTCACTCCCTCAGTTTCTTAGGCCATAAACCACTCCTGGTGTCCTTAGAATGTGCAGATATCTCACTTATCTCAAACAAACTATATATTTAAACCAGTAGGATATATATATATATATATAAACTAAACCCGACAGTATGTTTCTAACACTAGAATGCAAAATCAACACTACATTTCATTTCTAACACCCAGCACATAGGGAGGAGCAGGACCTACATTTACAGAAATGGTGGCAATTAAAGCAAAAACACTACAAAGGAGTGATGAAACTAGAGATGTTACAGATAAGAATGCCATTTTGTACAGAATTTTTTCCAGCTTGGTTTTAATGGATAATTGTGATTTGTTTTTCAGATCTTTCTTTGAAATACCATTTTCCAGTACAAGCAGTCACATCCTTCTTGAGTTTTTCCCATTGTCAACTTTGGCATTTTTATTTTAATAAAATACTCAAGTATTCCTAATTACTGTCCAGAGCATGACCCAGTATCCTGGATTGAGCCAGCATACTTTCTAGTAATTTTACTTTTTAGTTCAGGCTCTTCTAAGTTTCTGTGCTTGCTGAAATTAATGGCATGTTTCTCAGTGTCTGCTTCTAGAACTGATAACACTCTATGTTTATAGTTACAGCGATAGAATGGTATGTAGAACCAACCACTGCTTGGTTCTGAAAAACATTTTATGCTCTGGGACCAGAAGAGAGTAAAGAGGCCACACCTGTGACCCTTCTGGGGGGATGAACGGAACAGACAGGTGACCAAAATTGACCAAATGAAGCATTCCATCACATAGACATCATACTCATTATAAATTTGAGGGATCATGAGGGTCAAATTCTCTTTGTCCATGGCCTGTGTCCTGGAAGGATTTCATCCACTCATCTGCCTTGAATCCTGATCCATGTGTTCATGAATCCATGCACTCCTGAATCCAACTCCTGCCTACCCCTGACTCCTGGAGTCAAGCGTGGGATCTTTGCAGGGCCTGTCCTGCTGCCTCAGTGATGACATGAGTGTTATTGGGAGGGTGAGGGGGAACTGGTAGTGGTTTTGTATATACTCATTTCCTTTTTATCACTCATGATTTGTTAAAGCTATCTACTTTAGTTTCCATCTCATCTCTCTCTTTTATTCTCTCTCTCTCTCTCTATAGGGGAGGAAGAGGGGTCAATAGAGAGTATCTGTCATTCATTTAATTGTCAGCTTAGCATTAAACTGTGACACCTAAATCATGGATCTGCATCTTAGTAGTCCAAATTTGCCTTAGGCCCCAGATTGGACAGTAGTCTAAATAACGACCCCTAGTAATTTCCAGTGGAAGATAGGAAGTCCCTTTGAAGGCTATAAAGGAATATTTCAATGCTTGCTTCTTTGACCCTCAGATTTTTACTGAAATTATGAAAATATCATGCTGATTTTATAGGATAAGACCACAGAGCATGTTTATTAGAACATTCTGGTCCTTCTTTAATGTTATGCTGTTTCATGTATTTACCCTACTAGTGCTGTTTTAAATATGATGTGTTGTGTGTCCCTTTGACAATGGGGACTACAAGAGTAGCCTCCATGAGGATAGGGCAGTGGCTGCCCCATGCCAGATACAGTTGGTCCGAGCCAGCTCCAGTGGATCCACAGTAGGGCACAGTTGAGGCCATCAGTGATGTAAATGATGCCTCTGTGAGAACATATTTAAGAAAGGGCAAAACACTGCATCAGTGAAGAGAGAGAAAAAAAAAATAAAATCAGAAAAAACCCTACAAACACCACGTTCAGTAAGGGAAAAGGGAGAGGAGGTGCTTCTGTTCCCAAATTCCTGTCTGTGCTCTATGGCACAGATATTCTCCTGCAGCCCATGGAGGATCCCATGCTGGAGCAGGTGCATGGTCCTGAAGGAAGATGCAGCTTATGGAAAACCCATGTGTGAAGAGTGAGTGAGCCCTAACCCACTAATCCCCAACCCACTTGGTGTGGGGAGAGGAGGTAGAAAAGTTGGGATTGAAGTGAAACTGAGACTGGAAAAAAGGGGATAGGTGGCAGGTGTTTTAGTTTTTGTCTCTGTTTCTTACCATACTACTCTATTTATAGTTGACACAAAATTAAATTATTTTTCCCCAAATCAAATCTGTTTTGTCCATGGCACTAAGCAATCTCACTATCTCTGTCTTTACCTGCAAGTTATTAATCTTATTTTCTCCCTCTGTCTTGTTGAGGAGGGAGGATGGGTGACTGGTTGGGTGGGTAACTAACTGGCAGCCACCAAAGTCAACCCACCACACATCATACCATTCTTTCAACACTTACCTTGTTTCTATTTTTCTATTTTGTTTCCTATAATCACTTTTTTCATTATGATATTAATTTTAATGTTTTTAATTATTTCAAGATATATTAGCCTTTATTATATAATTTTTAGAATTATTTTATGTGGGTAATGTTTTTATATGCTAAGTTAATGCAGACCTAATATAAATAAACAAACAAATAAATAAATAAATGTCAGCCTAAAATTTGTCGATTAATTATTGAATATATCATTGTATCATCAATAGATCTAGACAATCATATGAAATGTATAATTTTCTCTTTGCTCAGATCTGCTACATAGGACAATTTATGTGGTTTTAATGCATAGATCACGAACTACTTTTATGATCAGCCTGTGCCTTGTCTGTCTATAGCTAAGGTACTTGAAAGTGTTCTGTTAATGATTTTAAGTTGCCTATAACACACTTTTGATAGTGGTCCAGGACAAGCCTTGTCCGTGTGAGATCCCTTTTAAAATTCTCTTTTTGATTGTCAGATCGGACCAAGTTCCTTTAGTCCAAGGTTTAATTCACAGCAGTTGCTAAAATACTCATGCTCGCTATCTTCATTTGGAAGACAGTTGCTCTTTTATAATCAACGACTTAATGTCAAGAGTCATTTTACAGTCTGGTTTGAGAGTTACAGCAAACAGAAGAAATACATGGAGATAGATTACATATAGAAATATAGATTACTGCAAGTAAGTGGAAGTAAAATGGGCTCTATTATAGTGTGTGCTGCCTTTAATATACATATTTAATACTCAACTTTTTTCACAGGGAACCAATCTTACAAATATTTCCCAAATCCATGAAGTACTGGAAACAATAGATGGTATAACTCTTTTGAAAACAAGTTCCTTCAGGAAAAAACATCCAATTTTAGTATACCTTAAGGGGGGGAAAAAAAATAAATAAAAAATTGATCTTCTGTCTGTTAGCCTAGATTTAGAAAAGCTAAAACTGCTTGTTCTCTCTTCTAATTGGAAATTCTTTACATTGGAAGTGTCTCTGACTTGCATGTTTGTTCCTGTCAGGTCAAAAGAAATCAAACTTTCAGACTTTCAGTTGAATAACATCCCTGCTCAACTCAGAAGCCAGAATGTGGCTGATAGGTGATGACTAAAGGTGCCGGACAAACACTAAACTGTTAAGGACACTTAGCATCCTTGTCAAAATATAATAAATTAATATTGACCAAACACTTAACATTATCAAGATTAACTTTTATAGAATGGAGAATGTGGCTCTCATGTTTACTTATATACATTAGCCTTTTTAATAGAGCTTTCAGAAATGTATCGGTCTTATAAATCCACCACTTCTCTGGGTGTTTCAAAACCTTATTATGCTGAGCACAACACCTAATAACTTTTAACATAGAAGTAAGGGACTTACATCTCTATCCAGTGAAGATGGACAACATTCAAGCCTTAGGTAGACCACCTGAAGGACTCTGAAAAGGTCTAATTGCTGATGTAAGCCTCTTCCAAGGAATCCACTACAGAAAGTACAATTAAGATAATGAGATTGAGTGGTCTAGCAATCACTTCTGCTAGCACCCTCAGAACACTTGGGTGCATCCCGTCAGGGCCCATGGATTTGTAGATGTCCAATTTCCTTAATTGATCTTTAACCCAATCTTCTTCAATCAAACTAAAGTCTTCACCATTCCTGACTTATTCTGTGTTCTGGAAGGTTTGGGAATCCTGAGGGTCAGCCTAAGCAGTAAAGAATGAGGCAAAGAAGGCATTAAGTAGCTCTGCCTTCTCCATATCTCCTGTCACCAGGGCAGCCACTTCATTCAGCAATGGGCCCACATTTCCTCTGGTCTTCCTTTTACCTCCAATGTACTTGAAGAAGCCTTTCTTGTTGTACTTGACAGTTTTAATTCTAAGGAGGCCTTAGCTTTTCTTGTTACATCCCTCCACCCTCTGACCATATTCATGCATACTTCCCAAATGGTCAGCCCCATCTTCCATGATCCATAAACTTCTTTCTTCCGCTTAAGTTTGTTCAGTAGTTCCCTGCTCAACCATACAGGTCTCCTGGCTCTCTTACTTGATTTCTTACTCTTGGGACACTGTGATCTTGAGCTTAGATGGTGGTGCTTGAATATTAACCAACTTTCTTGAGCCCCCTTTTCTTCCAGTACCTTATACCATTTAATTTCTCCAAGCAGTTCCTTGAAAAGGCCAAACTTAACTCTTCTGAAATCCAGGGTTTTGACCCTGCTAGATACTTGGTACCTGCTGCACATGACTCTGAACTCTATTATCTCGTGGTCATTGCAGCCAAGGCTGCCCCCAACCTTAATGTCTTCTACCATTCCCTTTGTTTGTCAATACTAGGTCTAGTAGTACACCTCTGCTTGTTGGTTCCTCCACCTCCTGAGTCAAAAATTTATCATCAGTGCACTGAAAGAACCTCCTGGACTGTACCTGCCTGGCTGTGTGGTTTTCACAGCAGATATCACAGTGATTGAAGTTCTCCATGAGAACCAAGTCTTGTGACTGTGAGGTGACTCAGCTGTCTGTAGAAGGCCTTATCAACATCCCCATCCTGATCTAGTGGCCTATAATTAACACCTACAACCATGTCCCTCATACACTTTAAAAGTTTCTTTCATCTCAAACAACTCTGTGATTCTACAAAACTAGGACTAAGCAATTATTTTTTCAAATATTTTTTCTATAGTGCAAGCTTCTGTGAATAGCACAGTACTTAATCTTGACTATTATAATTTTTAATTTATATTATAAAATCATAATATCTAACCACAGTTAATTTTTTTTTTGGCAGCAATTAATATCAGTTTTAATACACGTATATCAATTAGATGTGTATATATGCACTGGAGAGCAATAATGTGTCATTTTGCCAATTGTTACTCATTGGCAACTGCAAAAGAATATTTGAGTACTGAGCAAACTCTACGTTTTAGTACTTCCTTGAAAAAGTGAGATCACTTCAGCACAGTTTTTAGTGACATAATAATTTTTCCTATTTCAACTGAAATAGTTCAAATGGTATGAACTCATAAGGAGTATGTAGGCATTAAATATATATATATATCTTTCCATAGCGTGAGGAATTAGTTTTTCTTTATAAAGAGGTACATCAGGCTCAGAAACAGACGTAGTTTTACACCCATGTTCTTCATCTCAGGAAAGGCAATGAATTGCAGTGGAATCACTGACAAACAGTAATACCAGTACTATCAGTATTGGCATAATTCTCTACCTGGGTAGAAGGGGAAGAGGATCGAGAGCATTGTTGTCAATTCTGAGTCAAACTGTGAAAGCACATCTTTCTTTAAGTTGCTTTGTAGCTTACAGTGAATTGTGAGGGCTTTTCCAAGAAAAATGGAAGTGCACATGTTACAGAGGCTAATACTATTGATTCATCAACATTTCTGCTGATTTGTGAGATAGTATAGTGCAAACAGCTTATATTCTGCTGGTAGATTCAGATAAGGAAATTTGGAGACTGAAGTGTTTTACAGTGTGTCGTGAAAATGTGCATAAGCTTAATGAGCAGAAACTAAACATTTTCTCAGTTACAACCTCTGTTACAATGTAACATTTTGAGGCACTGTCTTTTTAAACAACTGGTATTTTTACTGTGCCTCTGTCTTTTAATTTCTATGGAGGCAGACTCTTCAATAGCCTCACTGTGAACTTATAAAACTATTCTAGGAAATTGAACCACTCTGCATACTACTCAACAACCACTACCCAACAACCAGTAGTGTTGAAGTAGGTTACATGGTGCCATAGTTACATTCTCTCTCAGAGATTTTTAATAAGGGGCAGCTACATTCCAACTCAGTTTTGGCTCATCAGTGGTCTTACAGAGATTGCAGAAATGCAATTCCAAGTGAAAAAAGGCATGGAGAGATGTGTCACCTTTCATCTACGAAATAAAATTCTGTATTCTTTTTGCCAGAGAAAGATGGAAAAAAGCAAAAAAGCAATCTGAGCTGAAACTGCCACAGTCAAAGAGTAGCCAAAGGTCTAATAACACCTCCCTATAGGAGAATACTTGTGAGAAACTTTCATGCAGAGGCCACAGTATCCCTCAAGTCCTCATTTTTGCCTTTCAACATACTAGTAATATTGTGAGCAAATTGAGAACCAGCTATGGCCTAAGAATCTAAAAACATGACACACAATTGTACATCAAGGAATAAGAATAATTCGCTCAGAAGCTAGCTATATCAAATCTCATTTTATGTAATATGCTAAAGAGAGACAAAGATGCACATTGTATTGGAACAGGTTGATAACATACAAACAATCATTCACTCTTCTGGACTACATTTAGAATTCCAGTTTTTGACTGTTGGCAGGGTTACAAATATTAATGTATTTATATTTTTCATTTCTCTGACTTTAAACTTGGGCCATTTTGCTAATCCTGGATTAAACTGAAAAATTACAATAAAATATGTCATTGCTACATATGTATTAGCTACTCAGGTTGCTGCATAAATTTCAGTTAAATAAAATAAATTTATTGCTTTTTGTATTTGAATTAGAAATAATGTTTCCACAATCCAAGTACTTGATATGGCAGAAGTCTTTGGTAGACTGTTCTCCATCATCTTTGAAAATTCCTGGAAAATGGGAGAGGTGTCTCAGGACTGGAGGATAGCTAATGTCATTCCAGTCTTCAAGAAGGGCAAGAAACAGGACCCAGCTAACTACAGAGCAGTCTGCCTCACCTCCATCCCTTGGAAGATGATGGAGCAGCTCATTCTGGGGATCATCTCTAAGCACATGGAAGAAAAGATGGTTATCAGGAGTAGCCAGCATGGATTCACCAAGGGTAAATCATGTCTTGACTCTCTGACTTTAAACTTGGGCCATTTTGCTAATCCTGGATTAAACTGAAAAATTACAATAAAATATGTCATTGCTACATATGTATTAGCTACTCAGGTTGCTGCATAAATTTCAGTTAAATAAAATAAATTTATTGCTTTTTGTATTTGAATTAGAAATAATGTTTCCACAATCCAAGTACTTGATATGGCAGAAGTCTTTGGTAGACTGTTCTCCATCATCTTTGAAAATTCCTGGAAAATGGGAGAGGTGTCTCAGGACTGGAGGATAGCTAATGTCATTCCAGTCTTCAAGAAGGGCAAGAAACAGGACCCAGCTAACTACAGAGCAGTCTGCCTCACCTCCATCCCTTGGAAGATGATGGAGCAGCTCATTCTGGGGATCATCTCTAAGCACATGGAAGAAAAGATGGTTATCAGGAGTAGCCAGCATGGATTCACCAAGGGTAAATCATGTCTTGACTAATCTGATATCCTTCTATGATGATGTGACAGTATGGATAGATGAAGGGAGAGCAGTGGATGTTGTCTTCAGCAAGGCTTTTGACACTGTTTCCTATAACATCCTTTTGGATAAGCTCAGGAAGTGTGAGTTAGAAGAGTGGACAGTGAGATGGATCAAGAACTTGCTAAACAATGGAGCCCAGAGGGTTGTGATCAACAGCACAGAGTCCAGTTGGAGACCTGTGAGTAGTGGTGTTCCCCAGGGATCAATCCTGGGCCCAGTCTTATTCAAAATCTTCATCAATGATCTGGATGAGGGGATGGAGTGTATCAGCAAGTTTGCTTATGATACAAAGCTGGGAGGATTAGCTGATACACCTGAAGGCTGTGCTGCCATTCAGCGAGATCTAGACAGATTGAAGAGCTGGGCAAAAAATGAACATAATGGCATTCCTCAAGATTAAGTACAATCTCCTGCACCTGGGGAGAAAAAACAGCATACACCAGTATAGATTAGGGGTTGACCTGGTAGAAAACAGCCCCATGGAGAAGGACCTTGGAGTCCTGGTCAACAACAAGTTATCTGTGGGACAGAAATTTACCCTTGTGGCCAAGACAGCCAATAAATAGTATCTTGGGGTGTATTAAGAACAGTGTGGCCAGCAGGTCAAGGGCAGTTCTCCTCCCCCTCTACTATGTTTTCATAAGACCACATCTGAAGGGTGAATGGCAAGAATGGGCCAGTCTCTTTTCCATGGTGCTCTGTGATACGACAAGGGGAAATGGTACCAAGCTGCAACAAAGGAAGTTCCACCTCAGCATGAGAACTAACTTCTTTACTGTGAGGGTGATGGAGCCCTGGAATAGACTGTCCAGAGAGGTTGTGGAGTCTCCTCCTTTGGATATTTTCAAGAGCCACCTGGATGCATTCCTGTGTTATCTGCCCTATGTGTTCCTGCTGCAGCAGGGGGATTGGACTTGGTGATCTTCAGAGGTTCCTTCCAACCCCTATGGTTCTATAAGCCTATATTGCAGTTTTCTGTATCTACAAAAACATTAAAAATCTTGATAAATGTGGGCATCAGAACCAGATTGTTCCAGTGTATTTTCACACAAGCACTGTTTTCCCTATAATACTTTATAGTTGCTTAAAGGAGGAGATCTGGAAAGTTTTCTTAGACTATCTCTTTTTACTGAATCTGTACTGTACTGTACTGAATACTGACATCAATAGTAGAAATTAGAAATTATCCAGTACACTTACAGGGTACCAGACAGCTTCCATCTGCTTCTTTTTAATTATTATAATTAAAATATTAATTATTATTGCTCATGTCATGGTCATTTCTGAAAGAAAAATAGGGTTGTTTTTGCACAGTAACTTGATAGAAAGAACAACTTACCCCTTAGAATTTCACTTGGAAATGAAATATGTTAAAGAAAATGTTAATTTCATAGAACCATAGAATGGTTTGTGTTTTAAGGGACCTGAAAGATCATCTAGTTCCAGACACCTCCTACTAGACCAGGTTGCTCCAAGCCCCATCCAACCTGACCCTGAACACTTCCAGAGAGGGCATCCACAACTTCCCTGGCCCAGTGCCTTACCACCCTCATAGTAAACAATTTCTTCCTAATATCTAACCTAAGTCTTCCCTCTTCCAGCGTAAAGCCATTCTTCCTTGTCCTATCACTACATGCTCTTGAAAGAGGTCCATCACCAGCTTTCTTGAATTTCAGTTCAATTTTTGAATTTCAGGTCATCTTTACTGAAATTATTGAAATTCAGATCAATTTTTGTCATCAGGGAGGTTTTTAGGATGATAAAATCGTATTCAATGCATTTCTGTTTTTATAAATTTTAACTACAGTTGTGTAGGCTTAGATTCAGCTCTGTCTTATATCTTTTTCCTTTTACCTTGCACTATACTCTAAAAGTCATTAATCTAAATGGAAGTTTCAGGAAAAGCTTAAAACTTTATAAAAATGTAATACACATTTTGGAAAAGAGTTGGAATACTCAAGGAGGACCATTCATTTTGCACCAAAAAGCAAAACCAAATACTGTTGAAATGCACACAGTCAGTTTACAGGAGAGAAAAATACTTATTTTTTAAAAATCTCATTAAATATGACAAATTATTAATATAGTGAGCTCTTACTATACCTCTCCAATAGTTCTGCCAACACCACATTCTCATTTTAAATTAACTGGAAGTTGCACATGGAACGTTCAGGGTTAAAATATAGCATAAGTTCTTAGATTCACCATTATTCTTCTTTATCTGTTCCTAAAAGTATTGTTGACTGATTTACTAGCCATTTAATGATTGTTTGTGGTAAGTAAGCTCTAATGGAAACAAACCCAGCTCAGCAAATTTGATGTGGTACATCCATCCTGAACCTTATCACCAAACAACTCATAAGCATCATACAATGAAAAGTGTACAACAGGTCATACAAACACAGTGTGGAAAATATTTAACTACCTCTGCAGTGTTTTTCACTCTGATGGACCAGAAATGTAGAGCAGAGTATGATTTATACAACAGAAAATATTATCAGCAAGGGAACTGCTAAGATGTTTCTCTTATTTTTCATTCGGTTCAGGTTTTTTAATGAAGATGAGTATATGATTCAGTTACATGTTAGATGCATGAAGTAAGAGAGAAAAATATTGTAAGAAATGCCAAGGAGAAGAGGAAGAAGAAAAAGAAAGATGATGTGCAATTTCAGAAGGATCACGCTGAGGTAAGGATACTGTATTAGGGATGGTGACCAGGGGCTATAACCATTGCCTTCTTAAAGTTGCAAGGCCATTGCCATTGCCTGCAAGGCAAATTTAGTAAAAACTATGGGAAATAATTATTTAAAGAGAGGATATTATATTTTTTAATATGTGAAGTTCCAGATAACTCTGTGATTGTTCTAATTTGAACCAATGAAAATATGACATGTTAATTTAATTTACAATTTTAAGAAAGAAGAGAAAAAGGAAGGATAGGAATGGACAAGAGAAATAATTTTAAAACAAAGAATTATGAGTCTGGCCAAGAACTATTTAATTGTTGGTAGGGTCTATCACTGAATTTAATGTAATTACAAGATAGGTAATTCAATTTAAGGAAAGGTAAAAGTAAAAGCTGTGCAGTTGCCAGAAATACTGAAAAACAGTTGGTAAATCCACTGCAAAAAAAAAACCCAAACCCTGAAATTATTTTCTTTTTCTTTAATATGTTTTAGTTTTCAATAGGAGAATCATATAACTGTATTTGCTACAGGCAGTTTTACTATTTTGAAATATAATACTGATTATAAATAATTGAAAATCTCATAACAGTAGCTTCCAACATTCTTCAAAAACTGATGTAAAGGTATCAAATGCCATTGCACCTTGCTAATAAGTCATTCAGACTCTAAGGTTAACTGCAGGTATAGAACCCAAGCTCTTTGCCTGAATATTAAATACTTGTTTAACAGGCATTTGCAGACAAAGGAAATTCACCATGTGTTTCTGAGTTACCAAGCATGATATTAATATTCAATTGGTGAGCTGCTGTGTAAAAAGAAAGACCTGCTAGAAGTTTAAAATGTTAAATGTATGTCTCCGTTTACCGTAACTGCATAGTAAAAGCAATACTCTGTCATACATTAGAAAGAAAAGTTCAAGAGCCATCATAAAGTAGGGAAACACTACTTGGTTTGAGTTCTTAAAATGAATTGAAGTCATAAGTACACTAAAGGAAGGGTAAAAAAATAATTTGCCTATATGAATCTATAGTACCTTGCTTCTCAAAATTATATCTCTCCTAGGCTTTCATATTAATCACTAGTTGAAAAGATTTCTTTTAGAGATGAATTCCTTCACTGGAGACATTCAAAACCCACCTGGATGCGTTCCTGTGTGATGTACTCTAGGTGACCCTGCTCTGGCACAGGGGGGTTGGACTAGATCTTTCGAGGTCCCTTCCAACCCCTAAGATTCTATGATTCTATGATTCTATGAATTCTGGTTAAACTAAAAGCCAATTCAAACCTTTTGCATTACCTGCACTTTTTGAACCATACTTACCAACATTCAAATATGCTTGGCTACAGATTTCTTCTTATTCTAGATAGGGAAAACAGAAGAAAATTATAGTCTTCCTACTATGCTTAGTTCATTCAGATGAATTCTCTGAGATGATAGGATCTCAGAAGATGCTCAGGTGTATACCATGAAACTTTAGTGCTGTATCTTACATAAGCAGCTAATCAGGGGATGGTGCCAACAGAAAAGGGAAATTAGAGTCTGTGTTTAAAGTTATATGGTGACCAAAACCATGAAATCTACACTGGTAAGATGTGAATAGGATTTAATTCTCTATCAATTAAAGGTGAGGGGTGTCTTCCAGAAGCACTGCACTCAGGAGGATAGAACAGGGCTTGTACAAAGCAATACAAAGCAGTATCTTAGAGTTAGTACATTGCAGCCTCTGTCACAACAAAGACCATCATAGCACTGCAGATTCCAAAGAAATGGCTTTGGACTTCATGGTCCATGGCTGAAGTCGGCTCAGGACGTTGCATCTTCTGTAGTTGTATGGTGTGGCACTGTGACTACTGGTCATCAGGTATGTGTAGAAGGTTAGGCCATCATGCACATTGCCTGGCCTTCACATAAATTTAGAGGAATCAAGCTTGAAAATGGTATCCTATGTTCCAGCAAGGTGATAGCTGGGGGATACTCCTCTCTCTCCCATTAGAAACCATTTTAAGAATAATATTTTGAGGAAGTGCCTTTCCTCAGCGTTCCCAGGATTTTGAGCAGGACATTTCATTCACCATCTGCTGTATATGGGCTCCTGTAAGAGAGGGAGTGAAGAAAAAATTGTAATTCAGCAATCATTATTACAAGTACTACTGATTACAAGTACTGTATCTCTAAATGACAGTCTTTTACTCAGAGTGAATTCTACTCTTTCTAAATACTGTAGTCAGAAGATGTTTGTAGTAAATAGCTTACAGGAATGTGCATACCATAAATAGATATTTCACAGTTTCAAGGCTTGTGCCAGTGTCACATAAAAAGGGCAATGTTTGCCTATCTCAGAGTCCAAAAGAGGACTTTCACTGAGACAGCTTTGCATACCTGCCACTTCAGAGTCCCACCAAAAAGACTTTCACTGAAGCATTTTGCACATCTCAAAGCCCTGAAAAATAATTTTCGGATTGATACCTTTGCAGGTTCATATTACTTATTAATTAAGAGAGTGAAAGGGAAAAAAAAACAGTGTTGCTTCAGATGCAAATTTCTCAGGTGTCATTGTTTCCATTGTTCTGGCTTACCTCTATGACCCCAAGCCAGAGAAACTTTATCCTGTTCCAGAAGTTTGCAGTCAAGATGCTCAAACCAGGCACTGGAGTTTTATCTTGGTCAGTACCTTGACTAACACAATGGTCTATTCCTTCTGCCCGTACACCTTATCTAATGTAAGAGTCACAGTAACTTAGACTGCTGTCTTCTGCAAGACAATCCCTCTTGGTGGGGGTAGAAGGCGTATGGGCCAGAAGGGGGCAGGCAGACTGTCAGGACTGCATTCTTTTTGTTAAATTAAAAAAAAGGGTCTGTTCTGTTGTCCCACTGCTCCTGTTCATTTCCCTCTTCTTCCTTACTTTCTACTAATCAGCTAGATGATAGTAAGAAAAGGAAGAAAAGGAAGACTTGGAGGATAGCCTCAGGTATCTTCAATAGAATGAAAGTGGCAGTGAATTTGCTGATGTCAGAATCTGGTTTTCCAGTGATCATGAGGTGTTAGGATAGGCCAAGCTCCCTAGTACCATCGTACCCAACTTAGAAATGAAGATGAGACACAAATTATTAATGAAAGGACACTTTAATGCAATGGAAAATTCTGCTAATTTTCCCTTAAAACACTGAAATTGAGAAAGAGATTCCAAAATGGATCAAGATATTGCTGGCCTCCTTTCCTCCTTCCATAAGCAATAAGGTAGTGGCCTATTATGTGACCCTTCTAAGAGATGCTAGCAGCTGTAGTAGTTGGCACTTCCAAGCTGTGGGTGCGAAAGGTAGCACAAGGGATTTGTAGGATGTGAGCAGTTCTATTGAGCTTGTGGATGTGTGGTAAGATGTACCTGAGGTAGACAAGTTAAATCGATCATGTGTGCTAGTAATCAGTGCTGTTTAAACAAAACCACAGGGGAAATCTCTCAGATAGACATAGGTAAGGAGAGTAGATCATGGATGAAGAACAGAAGTTCTTCTACTCAATGGAAGGAACAGGCTGGAACATGGTATGCCACCTTTTTGTGTAATGATGTAAAAAGCTGAAGACATTAGCAAGTAGTGTTTGCTGATCACTTTGATGAAGACTCCTTTTTTACAAGGAGTCACGTGGAAAAGATTGAACATTTTTAAGATTCAACTGGGCAGGGTGTTAGGTCATCTTGTCTAGACTGTGCATTTGCCAAGAAAAGTTAGACTTGGATCCTTGAGGTCCCTTCCAATCTGTTATTCTGTGATTTTTTTCTGAGAAGTTTGTTACCCAACAACAGAGAAGCAAGCCTGTCCCTTCTGATGCCAAAAGGACATAACTATGAACTGGGATGCATATCCAAATTTCATGCAAGTCACATGCAAATCATAAGCAAAATCTGATTTCTCTGCTTTAGAATCAACATTAGCCTTCCAGCTCACCAGCTTAATAGGGTTTAGTACAATAGTAGTGTTAGTGACAATGTGATTACCATCAGTATCAGTCTAATTGATTCAGAAGTTTACAACACGCTCATCAGTGCATTACGTAAATCTATTCAAATATTAAGGAAGGCTTTAACAAATTTATCTGCTACCAAGAAAGAAGAATGAAAAAGCCTGGGGAAAAAAAAAACATTTTGTTTCTTCTGAGGTAGCATGCCTCTTTCTCTATAGTCCTATTTAAAAATAAGCATATAGCTGTACTGTCTCAGGAAGCACCAAGGAAAGATATATTCTATCACAAAATCATTATTTCCTCCCTGTTCTCTCATTACTCCCATACGTTAGCAATTTGCTGCTAGCTCTGGACACTGTCAAATGCCATCTCAGCCACATTGAATCCTTCAAGGGACTTGGAGGGAAGAAGAAGAAAATCACAGTTCCAGTTTTTCTTTTGTCTAGTTTCCTCATGGACAGAATGATTAAGCAAGTTCCAGCTCTGCCCTTGCTCTGTCCAGAGTAGTTGTTGCAGCAGAAATGTTATCAATTTATACACACTGAATTAATAATTTTGTACATACATGACATCCTTGTGCCTTATTCATATTACTTCTGTCTTAATTTGAATTTGGAAAAATTTGGAAAAATTTCTTCTTGAAGTTACTTATTCTTGTTTGGGGACTATGACTGCTTCTTGTCTTGTCTTTTTATTTTCTCCTATAGTAAATGTGTGACTTGCTCATCTTTTGAGGTAATATTTTAAACAACTTTTTATGTGTTCTGTATCTGAATCTAATTTATTATTAAACATGTTTTTTGTTGTTTTTTTTTAATTGAGAAACTAGAAAGAGTGACAAAGAATTTCAATTAAAAATGTAAAGCTACCTTAAATATAGAAAAGTTGGTATAGGCATTATTTTATTGAATTCCTTTGGGAAAATAAATGTTAAATGCATTCTTCTAGTATTGGCTCAACAACTTTCTATCAGAATATGTTGCAAGATACTCATATGTGTTCTTTATATATAAATATCTTTTAATGAATAGAATGGTATTTTCATTACTGAGATGCTACTAGATGTTATAAGGCTCCCCATTAGTCAGTACACATTCTGTTTTCTTATTGTATATTGCATAGCTGGATAATTTCAAAGATTGCTTTTCTTGAAAGATGTTCAATGAATTCATACCTGGTACAACCCTTCAGAAGTAAGAGGAACTGCTTCAGGGATTAGTTTACTCATTGTATCTAAGACCTTCTGAACTTGAAGTATAGACATTGGCTGAAAGTGACTACAAAAATTATACTGTTGGTTCTGGTATTTATTGCCTCACAATGATTCCCAGAACCAATCTGTTCAGATTACAAGGCCTAGATTATGAGCTTTAGTTGACCTAAGCTCAGTGCACATTGAAATAAAGGAGGGAGGAAAAATGGCATGGAGATATTTTAGATCCTGCAATCCTGAACCTAGTCAATCAAAAATCTGATAAATCCCTCCCAGACCACTTGAAGAATGAGAGATGTCCAGCCTCAGAAAGTAAGTGATACAAGGGACCAAAATGGAGTGAGGGACAGATCACACACAAAGGTCAGACTTGGCCTGTGCAAAAGCAGTAGATATATCTGATACCTTGTAAAAAATCTGTCTGATGAGTGTAACCTGGAGTCTGAAAATCAAGATTAATTTTTTTCAATATATCTCCTGACAATAAATACTCCAGTAAAAAATTAGTCAACAGTCCTGAAGATTACATGACCACAATAGAATACAATTCACTTTTCTACATATACATTGATGCCACAGGAATGACACAGCAAAAGGATGATGCTGGCAGATATGAAGCTGAATACACGAGCAGATCACACCACAGGGGAGGCAATGCTGTTGATGTTTTACCAATCAGCCTGGTTAATCTGCTTTCCTCTTAAATGTGTTATGTAGGAAGAGATCCAAACAGTTAGAATACTAAGTGTTTCAGAAAACATGACACATGACACAGAAACCTTGTCAAATCTTCCTCTTTTGTAAGAAGTGTACAAAATCTGTTTTAAGGATAGTGCATAAAAAAGGGCTGTGTTTAGACCTCAGAAGCATTTCAGTGGAATGACAATGTCAATTTATACTGCAGGCTTTAGTGGCAAGTGATTAAGCCTTGACAAAATATCCTCCTTCTAAAACAGCACTACATAGAAACATATTATTCTTACAGATTAGTGCAATGAGTTGTACACTGTAAGATACCCGATTCAGTTGTATGCATTATCATTACTGTAATATATTAAAAGGTCCAAGCTGTGACTGAATAATGGCTGTGAATTATAGACGAAAGGAGCTCCTGGAGGTCTTTTATACAAACAGGAGAACAGCATGCTAGTTGTGAAAGATGGTCCTTTGAACAGTACTAAACATAGGTCTACACATCACAATATACTGCGCAGAACTTCCACAGAGAAGCAGCTGTGGCAGCAGACTTAAGATGAATCCAGTTTCTTTATTCATTGTAGCTGTAATGTCAAAGAGTTATCAGCTTAAAAACTTTTGAGGTGCTACAAAATTATGTACTACCAATAATTAAAGAATATTTTGAGATTTTATATTAGTCCATTTGACATTCCTGTTCCATCAACAGCATAGGTGAATCCATCAGCTTCAAAACAGAATTGTTTTGAAATAAGGAATTACAAATAATAATTACATTTTTAAGTTCTCTGATGGGAGTATTTCAATTCCAAAAAGGCCATAGGGATATTCCAGGCCATGACATGTATGGCAACAAATAATGCAGAGCAGTGGGTGTCTTTAAAGTTAGCTGTTTTTCAGAGACTGGCAGAACATCAGTCTTCTTGTGGGAGGTAGTCAGTTATTGCCCCTGCATCACTTCTTTACTTCATATATTAAACTGTCTTTCTCTTAGCCTATGAGTTTCCTTGCTTTTAGCCTTTCTATTCACTAGCCAGTCTGCTGTTGGTGCAAGTGAGCGAGAGGCTGCATGGGTGCTCAGCTACTGCCAGGGGTCAACCCACCACAACTCTTTAAACATTTGTCAGGGTTGGAGGTAGGTATGTGGACTGCTGACCTCACCATGGGCTGAGGTGAACTGAATGGGATGTGAGAAACTACAGGGTATTACATGAGAAATGGCTGGACATGTCAAATAGAAGGCTGAGAAGCTGCCAGCGGTTACAGACAGTACCATAAAGAGCTGCTGGATCTCAGGGGTTTGTAAGGGAAGTAACAGGAAAGAGCTAAGCCTCACAGACCTCTGCAGGGGGGAGCACTGGGTCCCCTCAGGAGTGTGTTTGCCCAGGACCAGCACTGCCAGGGTAACTGGGCCAATAATGCTGTGCAACACTGTCATCCACGTAGAGATAGAAAAAATACCAAGCTGGTTATGGATGTCACAGTGCTGGGACTGAAGGTGAAAAAATAAGGAAAGGCAGGTTTTTTACCTGAGTGGAGAAGAATGGTGAAAAGAAAATCAAGAATGAGAAAAAGTAATAACGTATGTAAATCATTTTACTGGTGCCATCCAGGGGAAATTGTCAGGTCTCTGTCTGATTGATTAAGCCCCCAGGAATGGAATGTGACTACAATGGAAGAAGACTCAGTGGAGATGGGCAAGGATGATGTTTTCATAAAGCTCAGACAGTAACGCAAAGAAGCTCACTTTATCTCAACACAAAGGGGACCAGAGGATGGCCTTTTATCTCCATAAACATCTATCAGTAGTTGCGTGTTTCAGCTGGTTGTGTAAATGTTTCTCCCTAAGTTCATTAAAGGAGTGTAAAGTATGCTATCCCCTCACCAATATCATGAGAAAAACTACAGGTCCTTTGACTGAAAAATTAAGTCAGACACCTGTGTTATGATCAGAACAGATTTGTTGTTCTGCTTCAGGCTGTACTGGTCAGGCAAGGGTATTTGCCAGGAACTTCCAAACAACCCAAATCACATGCTTTGCTTTATGTTATAGTCAGTTATTCTCTCCTGTTTCCTGTTCCTGGATAAATAATTCTCATCCATTTTTTTTTTTTCTCCATTTACTCCAGTTTTACTGATTTTACACCTTTGCTTTTTAATTTTGGCCTTTTACTTCCTCCAAGGGTACATATGATTCAGTTTTCACATAAATTTAACACCACCAAGAATGATAAATCAAGCTCCCTTGCTTGTCACAGTCTATTGCACACACATTTTTCTACTCTACGTCATATATTTCATTCTCTCCTTAGTGATGACCACCTGAAATAGTGATTTCTTGTCTTTAATATTTGCCTGTACAATCCCACATACACTAGGGATATATTTATGAGCATAAATAGGGGTAATAGAAAAAAAAAATCCATCTTTAACTATTAGCTGTGCCTAAGTTTAGACATGAAATAATGGAAGGCTTTGAACATCATTCTACAGTATTTGCATGGTGTCTTTACAGTACACTATCAAAAATTCATATTACAATTAGGCAAAGAAGCATTAATACTTGAGAAACTTTGTGTTTCATAGACATTTATTGTATTTCTGGTGAAAGACATTAAAATCAATTCTGCTCTCACTAATATATTTAATGACCCAAATAAGTTTCTCATGTCTGGGTCTGGAAACTTGATGTTGGACACTGTATAATGGTTATGTTGTCTGAAAATCAGACTCATCTATCACAACACGTTGATCTAATAAATATGGAAACAGAATTATTCCTACTGCTCACAAATACCAATAGCAAATACACAGTGTTTGTAGCACAGTGTTGATAGCAACCCCTCCCTAAGCAGAAGCGAAATAACACATAATGCAGAAAACCTCACTTTCATTTCATGTAAAAGAACAGTTTTGTATATCACAAAATATCAGTAGTGTTATTTCCTTCCCTTCCAAGTATTGCAGCTTACAAATCAGTGAGTATTCCTGATTGCAGCTCTTTCTGTTTCACTAGCTGTTTTCTGTTTTCACTAGCTCTTGCTGTTTCACTAGTAGATGTTCTACTTTATGCAAAACAATGACAAAATCATTGGCAATGCAAACCTACCTCTCCCATTTTCTAGCTGAAATAACAGGCTGAAGTTCACACAGCTTCTGTCTTTGTATCTCTAACCCAGCTGTGGGATTTCCTTGTTTTGTTTTGGGTTGAGTTATTTTGTCTTGGTTTTGGTTGGTTAGTTGTTCTTTTATTCCAGTCATGGTGTATGATCTTTAATAGGCAATATCTAATGAATCCTCCTTAAGTCTCTTGAACCATTGTAATCAGATACTTGGAGAACTCTCCAGGAACGGGCAGATGACAATCAAATCCCACTGTAAAGGAATTTAACCTAGGTCTCCTACGCTTTGTGTGACTGCTTTTGTGGGAAGGTTTTTTCATAAAAAATAGAACAATCAGCTTCTAGATGGGCTTTACATGAGGCTGCTGGGCATCTTTAGACAGTGTTTCCCACAGTTCAAGCAAATTCTCAGAGTCTCTAATATCTAGCTCCTTATTGAGGATTTTTATTTTAACTGGATGTCCTACTAAACAGAAAAACACTGCTATCACATTGAAAATTCATCATGTTGGTGTAAAACAACAAATCAGAGTGAAAGACATTTTTTAAAAGACTCAGAAGTTTTATATTTTGCAGGTTTAAATTTATTCTATTTTGGTATTGGTAGCAGATACTAATTAAAACATGAAATCAGTATCCCACTGTTCATTAATGACTATATATAACAGTGTTTCCTTAGACTTCTCCTGAAGGCAGTGATCACCTTTCCCAAAAAAAAGGACATCATAAGAAATTCAGAAGGTCATTCATAAGAAATACAGCTATTTGTAGAGAGTTTGAGTGAGGTTAAAAGGTGAAAAAATATTCACAGAGTTGTGTTTTTCATTCCCCTACTTATGTTCTGCCATTTTTAAGTCTCTTTTTTGTTTCCTTCACATAAATTTGCAAGGTTCATGTAGCAATTAGCCAGATAGGACAGAGTCCAATTTTTCTGATCTACTCCTCAGAAACAGAAGAACTTTGAAGGGAAAAGCACAGCCAGATGTGTATAAAAAAAAAAAAAAAAAAAAAAAAAAAAAAAAAAAGCCAGCTGAAACATGAGCTTTCATGAGTTTAGAAAAATCACTGAAAATTAACACTGAAGTAATATTGGAATATTAGGACATAAGGAAAAAGAAAACAATAAAAACTAAAAAAAAAAATGCTAAGTAGCTGAAACTCCAGGGGTAAGAATTATGTGGAATGTTGTGAACCCTTTGTGGAGGACAAATAAGGGAGGCAGCAAATATAAATAAAACCTGAACAACTGGTCAGACAGTGCAGCGCCAGTGATGCTATTGCTAAACTTTTTTCTAATGAAACATCTACAGTTGAGATTTTGTGTAAAACATAAATAGCAACTTCTCTCCATAACTAATGAAATTAGAAAGGTAAATAATGAGAATGTTAGTAAGTTCAGAGACTGATTTGTGAGTTTTCTGTTAAACAACATATTAGCATGGATCACAGATGCAAAAGGGCATATTATGTTATTGTTCAATAAGTAATATTAATCAAAACATTAAAAATAAATATTAAGCAAATAAATGTTCCCATTAATTTGGATGAAGTCGCACTTTTTTGCACCATAAATTGAAATTAAATATGAAATGTCAGTATTTTTTTAAACAAAAGTCTATTAAAGCATTACTTTTTTTTTTCTTAAAGCATTTTTTGTTTTATAAGATAAATGAATTTTGTATAGGTAAGATGAAAAAGTTTCACATCAGTAGTTTAGTTTAGAATGCAATATATGATAGTCAAAACAGATACCAATATGAAGTGTTTTGGCACTATTATGGCATCATGTTACAAATGATCATTTGTTCTGTAGTTTGGAGGCATAGAAAAGAATATGTCAGAGTACAATATAATAGTGAGAAAAAAGGACTGTCCTAAGAAAGGTCTTAGCTAACGAATGCTTTTATCAAAAGTATTTAACTGTGATATGGTAATTTCTATCAAAGTTACCAAAATAGAGGTGTAGGTATTATTATATATATTATATTATATTTATATTATTGAGTATTGACATTAATAGCTGGTAATGGCTCTTTAAGGCATTCAATAAACTCTTCTTCTATTATTAAGGAGAGGGAAACTGGGCAAATTTGGGAAATATAAAAGTTTATAGTTTTTTAACAGCAAATGTCATCACTCAGACCTGAATTCTTTCTCGACTTGATCCAGACAATACAATTTACTAATCAAGCTTTACAGAAAGGAGCAAATAAATATGACTGTGCCATTGCAACAGTTACGTTATCCAAATTAATTACAGATTAACGATGCATCATCACTTATTTAAATTTTTTAACTTGAAATTAATGACAATCTGTGTAAAAAGGATAGCTAGTGCAATGGAGAGGGAAAGGAAGCATTGTTTTTCTAGTCATATCTGATGAGGCAAACAAAATACAAAAATCCAGATCAGAGAAATTGCTCAGTCTGTTTTAAAAAATTAAGTCATCAATTCTCAGATGAGTCATCACTGTTCATAGTACTAATATAGCATCATAGATGTGCACAGCACATATAGTGTTCATCTAGAAAAATACCATTTCATCACCAAGGAAATAATTTGCAATTTTTCACTTGCTGTACTTCAAAGGAGAAGATGCTCCTCGTTTCACACCACTGAAAGTGTCTATACTGCAATAAACCTTTGCCCAGACATTTCTACAGGCAAATTAATAAAATGATTCTCAGAAGTGTTAAGAAAACAGGCCTTGCCAGGAAAGACATTTCAGTGCAGGCAGTGGCTTGCAATAGGTGTCTAGATGCTTCTGCTGATCTGAAGATAATAACTGCTCAAGATGTGCACAGGTAGACCACCTGTTGCCCCAGGTGGACAAACTACAAGAAAAAGTAGCAAGGCTATGCAGCACTAGAGGAGTTGAGATAGATATAGATAGATGGTTGCAAAATCATAATCCGTTATTGAACACCACTGACAATGAGACAACCTGGACTCTGATTATCCATAAAATTAGGACCAAACATCATTCCCTACCCCCAAACATCAGTACCAAGAACAGATATGATGCTTTAAGGTCTTTAGACACTCATGAGCAAATATATTATAGTGAAGCTCAACCATAAAAATGCAGCGGTTATAGTAAAAAAAAAATGACAGGTGCTTGTATTGGGAGACTCTCTGTTAAAGGGCACTGAGGCACTCATCTGCTGACTTGACAAAGAATTGTGTGAAGTTTGCTGCCTCCTTAGAGCAAAAAACTGTTGCTGAAAGGATGCCACAACTTGTGAAGACTACTATCACCCATTGTTACTCTTCCATGTGGATATGAGTGACACTGAGAGCAGGAACCTGAGCAAAATCAAGGCAGACTATAAGACCCTGGGGGCACAAGTTAAAAACACTGGGGACTGAGTTACCTTTTCTTCTCTCTTGCCAGTTACAGGAAAGGGGGTGTGAGAGACCAGCCCTCTGGACCTGCTTTGGGAAATGGTACTGAAACCCCATTGTAGCCCCTGCTCATATGCATCCCAAAAGGCCTGCCTGTGAGGATGGAGACTGCGGTAATGGCCTGCATACGGCCTTGGGCCTGCATAGATGAGATAACAACAACTGAGGGGCTGAGTGGGCAGAAGTCCACTCCAGCTGCTCACACATGTATGGCTCAAATACACGTACTCATTGTGAAATCAAGATTCTAGGCCTATAAAATAGGGGGCTGCAGTGGTGGGCTTTGGGAGCTTCATCAACACCGACTATCGACACCGATCCTCCCCTGTTGGCTGGACCAAGGATGCTGGATCCAGGACTGGTGATTTTCCTGTCCTCTTTATCTCTTTTTCTTTCTTTCTTTCTCTCTTGTCTCCTTCCCCCCCTTCCTCTCACCTTTTTCTTCTCATCCCCTTTTCCTTACTTTACATATATATATTTTATATATATATATATATCTGCAGGTGGTTTTGTTTAGGTTGTTCAGTATTAACTCCTACTAGTGTAATAAGTATGTTATTTGTTATAAACAGACCATGTGTGTCACTACATCCTAATCTGATCAAGGGGTATTAGATAGTCAAGCTTTTACTCAGACCATAATACATTTACTCTCTTTGGGAAAAGACTGGGTCTGAGAGAAGGATTTACAAAACCTTTGGAAATTCTTAACCCACTTTTACTCAATAGTACAATTCAAATATATAATTGTTAATGAAAAACATATTAAATCACAGCAGGTATGGTAACAAGCACATTATGTTACCAGCTAATACTTTTCATTTCAAATAGCTTCAGTTTGCAGTTCATCAACTGAGACTTTACATGGCTTCTCTGTGGAGCAGGAATTTGACAATGAGTAATGCTTTTACACTGTGTAGTAATGTAAAATGTTCAGAGTATTTTTATCTATTTCAGGCAACTGCCCATGATACATCCGTTGACAGTGATGTTCTAATACAGCTCATTCCTGTCAGACTCTTTTAATCCTTTCTGTCTGGTTTTAAAAACCATTTGAGAAAAAAATATTCATCTTTATGCTGGCTCATGCTACAATTATTAGAGGGTGAGAAATTGTAACTATGTGTTGCAGCCTTAGCATTATGTGTTAGTCATCATCTTTGATCAATGTTTTGAAGCTTCACTGCTGATGGAAAGGATGGAAAGTAATTATATAGCATTACTGTTGAGGTGTTATTCAAAGTCCATCATGTTTCTCATTCTTTTTCTGCTTTTACTCAAGAAAAGAACAAGTTTCATTATGTCTGATATCCTTTTACATTGTGAAAAATCACTCTTTTTTCTTTCAGTTAAAAACTATCAATAAATGTGTGTTTGTTACTCAGTGCATTATGCGATTTGTAGGCATAACATATAGGACACTGTATTTTAGGTATATGGTTGAAAACACTGAGGACACTTTTGCCTCTTCATGTTAAACAAAGAAACAAACTAAACCCCTTTTTTATGATTCTGTGATAAAAAACTTGCTGAACATAGGTAAGAGAAAATACAGGATCTAGCAGAACCAGTTAGGAAAGCTCCTTCAAATTTTATACTAAATTATGTCAAACTATTTTGATGTGTTTTCCTTTAATAACTACTTCTGTTATTCAAACCTAGTATAACAGATTCTTACCTTTACAGAAGATCCACTATACCTTCTTTCTCTAAATTTCCTCCTCCATAAAAGTAGTCAGTGGTATTCAATATCAGTACTGGCTGATCTTTTTCTTCTCCACAGCTCATAGATTAAAACTACCAAGAAATGTTCAATTAGTCTGCTTTGTTCTGCAGATTTAGGATGTTTCTATCTTTTCCTTACTTTCCTTACTCCTTACTGTTTTATATGACATGCTTTGATCATGTTTTTATCTGGTTTCATTTTCATTCTATTTTGCAACCCTAGTACATTTCAAACACTTTTCCCTTCTAAAATTTCCGTTTTTGTGACTTCCAGGAAAATGATGGCACTCAGACAACACAGTCTGTCATGCATTGTGGTATTTGGTATGGTGAAATCCTTCTCTCCCACAAAAAAGTGAGAGAAAAGATAGGCATGGCTTCTCTGATGAACTTCACTTCATCAAGAAAAGAAATTAAAATTATAAAAGGACAATAAAAGTGACACGTTATTGTTAGGTGTTAGCAGTGCTGATAAGCTTTTTCAGTTCTGAGCACCACGTCTTCCTGCATACATGTAAGCCAAAGTAGTTCCTCAGACAGTATGATAAATCTCTGCAACCGTGTCAATAGAGTGCATATTTCTAAGAGCATTGGGATTTTGTTTCTGCTCAGCTGTGGGGCATTTTCCAGCAATCTAGAGCCTCTGGATCTTGTCTGTGCTACATCTTTCAAAGCTGAAAAAAGTCTTATGAGACAGAATTGTAAACAGAGTTTAGGAGGAATTACTATTTTTAATATTCAGGCAGTCTTCATAACTCAATTGTACCATCATGTTTTATATGTCTTGCTCTCAGTTCCCTAAGGTGGAAGGAACGTGAACTTACTCTAGGAAGAGAAATATTTTTACAAGTTTACTAAAATATGATAATTTTAATTAAAAAAAAAATAAATAAAAATACTAAATGTTAGGCATTTTCCTACCGAGGTGCACATGCAGATTGATTTTACCTCAATTTCTGTCTGATTTAGTGGCTATTATACTTTTCCTAGGGATACAATAGTTGAAATAACAAAGTGACAAGGAATCCTTCTTTGAGAAATTTCAAAAGGTATTTTAGAAACTAGTGAGAAATCTGAGCCTGATGAGTCTAATAGATTATGACAAGACTGAAAAAAAAAAAAAACAAAAAATTGAAAAAAAAAAGTTTCAAGAATATAGCATATACATCTGAGGCCTATAGCTAGAGGGAAAAAACTAAACTTTGAGTAAACTGTCACAACTTGTTTTGCAAAGATAAGAGACTCCCTCATTTGCCTGCATATTAATCAGAGAAGGTTAAAACATTTCCTGTCACTCTCTTCAATTAGTATTTGTCTTTATAAACAACACAGAGCCACCTTGCTACAAATTCTTGTTTGTCCAAATACCCAAAACCGCAGCAAGCAAACACATCAGCCCAAGATGGGAGGATGGGGAAGAACAACAAAACAACCTGGAAAAAAAATAAATCAGTTAAAACATAGTAAGACTTTCTCTTAAAAATATTTTCAACAAATTCAGCTGTGAAAAGAGAATAACGCAGAGATGGACACTATTTTGTTTTGTCATCTCCATATTGTAGGAAACATGGGAAGTCTGAGATTTCCTCTGTTACAGCTTATGCATTTTTCTTCCCTTTCCCTGTTTAATTTTCATCAGTTTGTAACAAAAGGACATCATAGAAATGAATCAAGCAGAGAAATAGGTGATTAAGATCCCCATGAGTGGGGAAGTTAAAAAAGACATGTTTGCTTAATATTTCAGCTTGGTTATCTTAGTGTTATTTTTAAATAAATGTATTGTGTAGTCCTTTCAAAGCACATGTTCTCTACTAATTATTGTGGGTTTTTTTATTTCTGTATTTCTTAAGGATGTTTTAAGTGTGTCACCTAAATTAGACATTTGACCTTAAATTCTCTTCAACACAGATTTCCCAGTTGTGTTACTAGATCAACAAAATAATTAATGTACAGTATTTTCCAACATGTTTTCCACAGAATCACAGAATCCTAGGGGTTGTACTATTGGTACAATTTTAAGCAAAGTGGTACTCTAGACAAATCAGAAAATTGATGAAGGGAGATGTCCTATGAAAAATCAGTTTAATTTCCATATTTTTGTCTAAAAATATTTTTAGAACCCAAAGGAGTCTACCAGCTCCTGCAGGTTTTGCAGTTAATATTAATGACTGAATATGCATATATTATTGCATTGGATGTACTGTACAGGTATGTTGTGTTCTTCTTTCATTTAGGTCAACAAGTCTTTAGCTAGCAATGTTGTCTTTCTTTTAATTACTTACATGTCCTTCCTTCCTCCCTTCCTTCCTGCCTGCCTGTATTCCTGCCTTACTTCCTGCCTTCCTTCCTCCCTTCCTTCCTACATTCCTCCCTTCCTTCCTACCAGCCTTCCTGCCTTCCTGCCTTACTTCCTCCCTTCCTTCCTCCCTTCCTTCCTACATTCCTCCCTTCCTTCCTACCAGCCTTCCTGCCTTCCTGCCTTCCTTCCTTCCTTCCTTCCTTCCTTCCTTCCTTCCTTCCTTCCTTCCTTCCTTCCTTCCTTCCTTCCTTCCTTCCTTCCTTCCTTCCTTCCTTCCTTCCTTCTCTTTTCATACATTTATATGCTTGAGTCATAAGTTCTGAACTTTAGCTTTGGAAATAGTTTTGAACTGTCCTTTTAGAACACTGGACTCATTCTTTTCCTGGATGTTAGTAGAAAATCCTTAATTTTGGGCTAGCTCAGCAGTTTCTGACATGTCTTAACTAATCAGTTGTTCACTTTCTGACATATTGTAGGATCCTCAAGGAGCAATACATTATTGCAGCAGCTACAGGCTACCAAATAATCTTCCCAAGCAACCTAAGTTATCTTAAAAGGAGTGTTACACAGCCAAATATCCTGCCAACACTTTTCCAATGTTGCCATCTGGAATTTTATGGACCAAGAGTCCATATATCACAATGGCTTTCCCTTCATTTGATTGCTGGTCTGCATCACAGTGGCTATGTTCCTCTAAACAGGATTGTTTGTATTTTCTTAAGTGTTAAGAAATTCTTCTTAGAGATGATCCTTTGTTCTTTACACAACATTTTTTGCACTAGGAACTATCTAACGTAGATCAGTTTATTGACACCATTTTGTACTATCCTGGAAATTATTATAATACTGCAGTTTTCTTCCTTTTATTATAGTTAAAACTCTTACAGATTTAAAGAAAGTAATTTAGTGAATATTCCTGTATAATCTAGTTTTTTACATAGCTACTCTGAGCCAAGTTTTTACACAAAAGGCTGTATTTTTTTAATGATTTGTTTATTGCTTTGGTTTCTTTTTTACTGACTCCCTTTATGTTCCTGCAGAATTACAGCCTTGATTTATAGCTGGTTTGCCTTGATTAAATCTTTTTAATATTCTAGGATGTGTGGCCTCACAGTTTAGAATTATTTTTTTCTCAGTTGTGGAAGTTGCCAGTTAAAATTCTGATTATTTTTTTTTTTTTTTTGTATTCTGCCTTTAAACAGTTGCTTTTGGGAGCTGCTTGGATGCTTTTAAGCAAACTTCACCACATAAAAG
>NW_009952880.1:1543768-1556940 GCF_000747805.2 Chaetura pelagica | reverse complement strand
TAATTTTCAAAGACATCAAGCATAGGAGATGCATCCATTCAGCTATGTATTATGACAAAGAATTTGGTTTCTAACAGCAGGAGTATCTCTGAGCTATAAGCAATCACAAGGCTCTTTGAAACTGGAGAATATGCAATCTATCTTTTGCTGGAGATATATTTAAGAAGTGATTAGGCTTCTTTATAAAAAAGGATAGATGAAACAATGGCAGCAACCACACAAAAAAGTGAACAGAGTGTGAAGCTGATCAAAACCTAAGTACATGGAAGAAAAAAACCTTTCAGGAGAATGTGATATTAAAAATAATGGAGATGGATATGTGTGAATGTGGGAGCAATACAAAAAAACAGTAAGAAAAGTATAGAGGCAAGCAGAGAAGAAAAATAAGATCAGAAAGGTCATAGTGTTCAGGGAAAAAAATAAAAAAAAATTGGTTTGCAATCCAGAAAGAGGATTTTGGCTTTCTTTATGCCACATGTTCCAAAGAACTGAAGTTTGTGCTTTTTATGTCTATAATAAGGACCATGTCAAACATATTTCATCACTAATTTCTTTCTTGATTCAAAGGGGCTTTCAAGCTGACATTTATACTAATGAAAATTCAAGAGAGTAATGGGCCAAAGGGTAGATAATATGAATGAAGCTGACTTTTTTTTTACCGTGGAAGAGAATATAAATATTTGGAGGTGAACTACACTGGGACACTTGCTCTCTAAAAAGAAAACAGGACCTGGCTCCTTTATTGATTGGAATAGATATAAACTATGAGCCTTTACAGAAGTAAGCTGAAATTGGACATTATGTCATGTAAAAGTCTGATATTGCATAGTGCCAACCAGTAATAGCTTAAAAATTGAAACAGTCTTCTCTCAAATTGTTGTTACTACATATTTACTGTATGGAGACAACTTTCAAGGTTTCAAACATTGATTAGCTGATTAAGTTAACTTTAAAATGCACAACCCTGATGACTGTATAATTTGTCTACTTTTCTGCAAGTTCTCTTTGTTTCAAGATGGAAAAAAGGGGAAATAAAACCCCATTTTTAAAAAGGGAAAAAGTACCAGGGACACTACAGGCCACTCAGTCTCATTTCTGTGCCCAGCAACATCATGAAGCAGATCCTCCTGGGAACTATGCTAAGGTATATGGAACATAAAGAGGTACTTGGTGACAGCCAGCATGGCTTCACTAAGGGCAAATCATTCCTGACAGATTTGGTGCCCTGCTATGACAGGGTTGCAGCATCACTGGATGAGGGAAGAGCAACTGACATAATCTACCTTAACTTGTGCAATATTTGATACTGTCAAACATGAGATCATTGTCTCTAAATTGGAATAAATGGATTAAATGGACGGACCACTAGGTGGATGACGAATTTCCTGGATGGTTGCAGTCAAAGGGTTGTGGTCAGTAGCTCCATGTCCAGATGGAGACAAGTGATGAGTGGTGTTCCAAAGGGGTCAGTGTTGAGACTGGGACCATTAAACATCTTTGTTGGTGACTTGGACTGTGGAACTGAGTGGACCCTCAGGAAGTTTATCAACAGCAAAGGAGCATGTATTGTGATCAATACACTGAAGGAAAGGGATGACATCCGGAGGGACTTTGACAGGCTTGAGATGTGGGCCTATCCAAAATGTATGAAGCCCTACAAGGCCAAGTGCAATGTACAACACCTGGGTCAGAGCAATACCAAGCACAAGTACAGACTTGGTGGAGAATGGATTAAGAACAGCCTTGAGGAGGTGTTGGTTGATGAGAAGCTCAACATGAGCTGGGATGTGTGCTTACAGCCCAGAAAGCCAACTGTGTTCTGGGCTCCATCACAAGAAGCATGGCCAGCAGGTCAAAGGGAGTGATTCTCCCCCTCTGCTTTCATGAGTCCTACCTAGAGTACTGTGTCCAGTTCTGGAACCTCCGACACAAGAAGGATGTGGAGCTGTTGCAGCAAGTCCATAAAAAGGCCACACAGATGATCATAAGGGGGGAGCACATCTCCTATGAAGAAAGGCTGAGAGATTTGGGGTTGTTCAGCCTGCAGAAGAGAAGGTTCTGGGGACACCTTATAGCAGCCTTCCAGTACCTAAAGGGCACCTACAAGAAAGCTAGGGAAGAACATTTTAAAAAGGCATGTAGTGATAGGATGAGGGGGAAATTGTTTTATGCTGAAATAAGGTAGACTTAGATTAGATATTAGGAAGAAATTCTTCACTGTGTGGGTGGTAAGACACTGGCACAGGTTGCCTAGGGAGATTGTGGATGCCTCATCCCTGGAAGTGTTTGACAGATTGGATGGGGCTTTCAGCAACCTGGTCTAGTGGAAGGTGTCCCTGGCCATGGCAGAGGGGCTGGAACTAGATGATCTTTAAGGTCGCTTCCAACCTAAACCATTCTATGTTCTATGATTCTATGATTTAGAATAGTTTTAAAGGAATGGTGGGATACAGTAATACCTGTAGGTCCACAGATTTAAAAAAAAAAAAAAAGAAAAATGGGGGGGGGGGGGGGGGAAAGCAGCTTTTTTTTTTTTTTTTTTTTTTTTTTCTCAGCATATTCTCATCTTTGCTTTAATGCTGTTATACGCTGCATTAATCTCAATAGATATCATATTAATCTTTGTTTATAACAAGTAACATATAGGATTTAAAATTATACGCAGAATACAGCACTTTTTGTTACAATAAGATCTCAGATAAATTAATGTCACTGCTATGGCTGTGGGCATGTCATGCAGGAAGTTCTTAGTCATACCTTTTATTATTAACTCCATCATCTTTCTTGGTTTTCCCTGGACACAAGAGTCTAATGACCACTTACACATTTTATTCTACCCTGTCACTACCAGTATTTATCCTGACATAAATACTTCAGTGCCCAAAACATTTTTTGCCATTTTCCAGTTAAAAATAAAATAAAATAAATTTAAAAAAATGTATAGGTCCTGTCCTGAGGAACTTAGAGAAAAGAATGATACCACAGAAGAGCAAACTGAAAAATGAAATAAGCTCTTGCCTAACCAGATAAATGCTTTTTCTAAATTTAAATTCTCTAAATGTCTCTAGCTACATTGATCACTCTGCTATTTATAGAACTGCCTTGCAATGAGATTTTCTTAGTCGGATGACCAGAAGAGATGAGCTGTCCCAAGTAAAGCTTCATATAAAAGAACTTCTCTTGATGATTGCATTAGAACTTAGAATCCTGTTGAATGTGTTTTCTTCTTATATCATGCTTTGGCAAACAAAGTTCTTAAAAAGTGTTGGCATAAATCCAGAGAACTCAAAAAGACTGTTAAATTAGTCTTAAAACCAAGCAGTCATTGCATGGCGTCACAATAAATCCAGTGTTTCCCAGAAATGCTCAATGGAATTCCGCACATGCATTTTCTGGCGGTTTGTACATAGAATTAAATCTAACTCTTCCCTGAAACATCAGATATACTGATCATATAGAGACATAACTGTAAAGTACGTTCACATATATTTCCATGAAAAGTAGGGGAAGACTAGTCATACCAGTGACAAGTTATGTGAATAATAAGTTAGATCTATAAAGTTGATCTAGTTGACAAAATCAGTAAATGTCTGGAAGGCAAATAAGATAGCAGAGGAACTAATTTTGCATTCACATCCTTCAGTAGATTACCACGTAGCATCTAATCACAAAGCAAGAATAGAGTTGTTCCTAAATTACATATAAACTTTAAAACCTATGGCATGTATAACAGGGAGTGTCTCCTCTTTTTTTTCTCTGACAACAAAACACAGAGGAGTTAAATGACATGCTTCTGACCCTACGGGAAAGCAGGAGCGCAGGGAGGCAATTAAAAGCAACCTGTGACCTTAGCAAGATGAGTGCTTTAGACAGTAAAGCGGCAGCTTGATTAAATGGGAAGACAATACTGTTTATTTTAAGCATATTCCTAGTTTGCACAGGTGTGCTTTAAATAATTGAAAAACAACCCTTAAATTTGTATAATAAGGGACTGCATACAAGCAGGATGTCTTGTGTTGGAAATTAATAGAAAATGTCCTGCAATTCAGTATCATATACAGTACAAGTTCAGGCAAGCTGAAGATTTTTGCATCCTGGTACACAGTCAGACAATAAGCAGAGATTTGAAGTCACAACACTCATTTGATATTGAATATGACATCACACTGTGTTTCTTGCGTGATGGTTGTGTTTCTGATTAAGTCCTCTGAAACAATTCCATGAAATGTACACAGTTAGATCCTTGGAAAAGAAAATTCCAACTTTACAGTAATGTCTTAGACAGGAGGGGTCTGTAAATCAGTGACCATTAGCATTTCGGATCAGGAAGATAAAAAACAAACAAACAAACAAAAATACTAGCTTTTCTGCACAACATTTCCTTTTGGTGTGGCTGAGTATGTAACTGGTTTTGGTTCTGACCCTTTACCAACTCAAATGCATGCTTAGTTCTGAGTTCAGAACCAAAATGTAAATACACATTGTTAGAAAAGTGCAATGACTTTTATTAAATATGCCTGGGTCGCCACTTCTTTGCTATTCAAAATGCTCATTGCCTCTATCTATCTCATCTTTAGGTATTAACTGTTGCAAGCAAAATCCAACAGAGCTTTTTGTCTTTCTTATTCTTTCCTGTGTCACATGTGGGAAAGGCATTTTTAATGGCAAGTGTGCTGGTTTGGTGAGATTTTTAGTAGTGGGGAAAGGGTCCCAGGGGTGGCTCTGGTAAGAAGCTGAGACACTACTCCCAGCTCCAAAACCAGCCAAGAAGGCATTAGAGACGATAGATGCACCTCTGCACTTAACATACAAAAGAACTTATATAATATACCTGAGCAAAGCAAACAGTAAAAAATGAAGAGCTGAGCTGGAGAGGTGAAAGGAAGTGCTAGGATGAAGATCCTGGGTGGTTGGTGAGGCAGAAGGGGAAGAAGGTGCCCAAGCAGAAGTTTCCTTTTAACCCATGGCGAGATGGCAGGCTGTACCCCTGCATTCATGGAGGAACGTGGTGAAACATTCCTTGAAGGAGCCAGAAGGGGTAAATTTGGCCAGTAGCCTTGGATTTTGTGGCCAGTGGACTCGGATTTGCTGCCAGTGGACTTGGATTATGCAGCTTTGGAAGACCCCAGCGCCAAGGGATTTGGCTGTTCCTGAAGAAGCCCATGACTCTGTGAGAAGCCCAGGCTGGAGCAGCTTGCTTCTGACCTCCTGGGAAGGCCTCATGTCAGAGAAAGTCGTGGAGGACTCTCCCCCACTGGAGGGACCTTGTAGGGAAGCAGGGAAGGACTGTAAGGAATCCTTCTTCCTGAGGTGGAAGGAACAGCAAGAACCACCAGCCTGTGAACTGACTAAACCCATGCCCTGTCTCCCTGTCCTGCTGGGGGAAAGGAGGGAGAGAAACCAAGAACAAAGTGATTTGGGCCCAGGAAGAAGGGAGCAGTGGGGTAACATATGCAAGCCCTGCTCTTTTTGTTGTCTGTGTCCTGTGTGCATCTGAGTAGTGTGAAATTAAATTATTATTTTTCCCCAAGTTGAGTCTCTTTTTTCTGGGACCTTAATCAATGAAGAACACTTGCCCTTTGTCTTGACGTCTTGATCTTCTAGTTGGCCTTTGTCCTCCCTTATCCCACAGTGGGGCAGTGGGGAGAAAAGTTGAGTGAGCAGCCATGTAGCCACTGATAGCATAGGAAATCAGACTCGCAGCTAACATTTCTGATGAGCAACTAGTGTGAGTTCACTGATCAGACTGCTGAATCTCCTTTCCAAGATCCCTCTCTCCATCCTTCAACTGATTTTATAATCTAAACAGCTAACATAAGCACTCTGCATCACTCAGTCATAGTTAAATACAAGCTTTTATGAATACGTAAACTGGTGTTTCTTATTGTATCAATATCATTGACAGTAATAGATTCATTTCAGAAGCATAGCCACAACCAAATATATAAATGAGATTGTATGGGTATAGCTGAACATAATATTTCAAGAAAATCTAGACAGTATCAAAGATCAAGACAGGAGCAAAATCAGAATTGGAATTTGAATGCTAAGCAGAAACATGTTGGATAAAACAGTGATAGGCACATTTAAAAGATCTGTGGTTAGTTATGAATTCTGATTACTTAGATTTTAAGAAGTTCCTGAACTGTTCCTGAAAGAGTGAATAGAACAAGAAAAAACATATATAGAGTGGGAGAAGATTACAAAGAAAAATTAAAAGATGTAATAGTGTGAAGGAAATACACTAAGAAATAGGTGGAGAAATGTCCACACACACATACACACTATACTATGTTCTTGTTAATCCCTGTGAAGTGTTAATGTAACATAGATTAGAATTAATGTCAAACATGCAGGAGAAATTTCCAGACTCAGTTTTCAAACATAGATTCATAACTTCTTAACTATATATTTAGGTATAAATCTACCATATGTGTTGATAATAAATTAGCATTGACTAGCTGAAATATGTACTGGGATACCTTGAAAATAAAAAAACAAACCAACAAACCCAAGAAAAAAACACCACAGTTGACAGCATGTTTGAAATTCAAACACAGAGGATTACAGGCACTTGATTTCACATTCAATGTGAGCCAAGTATGGTCTGGATCCTGATTAAATTTTGCTTAAAATAAAATGCAGCTATTTGGAGATTGAATTAGAAGGTGTCACTAGAAGTACTATCTCATTCAAACTCATTCCTTCTAAGTAACTTCAGGTCATTAAAAAAAGAAAACAAAGATAGACTTGAAGGATCACTGTGAATTGTAGATGTAGAGTGTCTTATGCAACAGGTAATTGTAAATAAGTATTATAAAGTTACAATATAATAATAAAAGTTTATGAATAAGAAACCCAAGGGAAAAAAACAATCATTATTTCAGTGGCTCTGTGCCTTTTGATGTTGTCAGAATGGTGTCCTGCCTTGGTTTTGTGTGTTGTGTTTTTTTTCAGTCAGTAAAAAATATGAAACATTTGTATTGTCTCATCTAAATTACCAAGAAATTTCACTTGGCTGAGAAAATTGCTTTCCAGTGCAAAGGTTTCATCTTTGTATGTCAGCAAAAGCTTTTGTATTTATCTAATGCATGATCAATAGGACAGGAAACAACACTACCATTTCTAAACTGTATCGATTGCATGCTATAGCATTAAATATGAGTCTAATTTTCACCTGAAAGTGATGCAGTTTTATCCATTTATAGTATATTTAATGTTATAAATGTGACTCTAGTTATATGTATTAATGCCAGTGAAGCAGAATTGTAAGCAGCTAGAATACTGTGTCAGCAAGGGAATCATGGTCAACATGTTTGAAAAAACAGTACATAACACATCCTGGCTGAGTTGCAACAATAACAATATCACTTGAAAGATCATGAAGTGGTGAAGAAGCCATTACATCTTTTCACAGCCTTACTGGCATTAACAGCCTCATCTGGGACCCTCAACCACTGTGCATATGGACCTAGTGCCTCATTTAATCTCACTTCCAGGGCCACCATACCTGTCCCAGGAACACTGTAGAAGGGCTGGTCTGTAGCCCTGACCCTATCCCCTGGATGTATTCCTCAGCCCTATGACTTGGGTTGCCTTCACCTGTTCCTAATCCCTTCTCTTTTTGCTCCCAGGTGAGGTCTTGGAGGGATTCTGGACCTGGTTCATTGCTTGTCACATTGATGGACCTTACTACCTGTCCTCAGCTCTTCCCCTGTGTTCACTCCTTGCAGGACTTTTTCCCAACAGTAAAGGCACAGTCTGCACAGGGTCAGCCTTGGTTCCTGGATTCCCATCCCTTTGGGAATAACTGGCTTTCACTGCTCTCTGGCATTCCACTGATAAAAATATTTACCTTACATGTAGTCTGAATTCCTCTAGCTTCAGATTTTTGATAGCAGCTTTTGCTGTGTTGTAGGCACCTAAGCTATTTTGTGTTCTGTTATAAACAACTCAGATGTTTATCAAGTTACTGCTTAAACTTATTTCAGATAAAATATTACCAGTGTTCCTGGAACTTGAATTACTTTTCTAGCAGTTTTGTGAAACCTATTTATCACATTGACATAATTTTCTCTAAACATAAGGTAAAGTAACATTATTTTCTGTATTTGTACTTTTCTACTTATAAACTACCCTTTCTTTTTTCTTTTTTTTTCAAGATTTTTTAGTCTGAGCAAGCCCCAAATGTGATTTAAACAGACATAGGCATGTTTCAGAAACATAGGTTATGGCCATTGCATTAATGACAATCTGTTTCCCTAAGAATCATGAGCAGTACATGCAATGTGGTTCACCTTTCTGCTTTCCACAGGACTATTTCACAGATATACAGCAAATTTCACAAACACAATACTGCTTTATTGCTCTCATAGATGAGGCGTCTTCCAGTCAGGATCTTGCATCCTTTAGCTGGCATTAGGTAAAAACAAAACAAAACAAAACAAAAAGGGAGAAATTAAATTAATTGTCTGTCTCTCTCCTTCATTTGTAAAAATATAAAACATATTTAAGAAGTGAAATGCTCATAAAAATAATAGATACGGTCTTAAAGTTTAGTAACCTAAAACAGAGAAAGAAGTAAAAGAGTATAAAGGTGATGAAGGAAAATGTCATAGGATGCAACCATATGATTATTATTTAATATAGAAATACTAATTGCAAACAAGAAGGGAGGGAAAGGGTACATAAAGATAACATTATCTCAACCACACATTGATTATATGGCAAAAAATATTCCATACCACTTCACTGGCTTGCTTAACAAATAAAGAACCAGCCATAGAATTTTAACAAAATAATTCAGGTGGGAAAACAGTTCAGGAGATTGTCTAGTCCATTCCCATGCTCAGAGGAAGTAGGATCAGCTAAGGTGAGTTGCTCAGGGATGTGTTGTTGGGTTTTGAATGTATTCAAGGATGGAGACTCGACAACCAATCTGGGCAACCTGCTCCAGTGTTTGTTTTATTTTCTGTTTCCCTTAAGTAACAAAGCAGAGAAAAATAGATTTATTGTTGTGGGTTTCTTTCTCTCTTATGGCTTTATTTTCATTGAAAAATAATTCCATGCTATAGTGTTTTTTTTTATACAACCCAATACAAAATATTAAGGATGTTGCTAAAGAATGAATTTTTATTATGGCTATGGATGAGTATGCAGGACTGTTAGAGGATTTTTGCTACCAAAAAAAAACCCTCTGAAAAAATATTTTCCAATTGCTTTGTAAGGAAGAAAAACACTGGTTTTTCTGCTACTACTACAGGTGCAGGTAGCTGGTGATGCATTAACTGTTACTAATATTTTTGAATCTGTAGTAATCTAGCAACCAAAGTATCATTATAGAGGGCACAGACTTGGTAAAAATGTCATATTTTGCATGACGCATAAAACTTTAAACCTATGATTGTATAAGTCTCAGATTTGTGCTGACTGAAGAGCACTTAACATTTTTTTCCCAAAATGTTTTAACTTATTATATTGGAACTACTTATTCTCATCTTTTTCCTAGGTTTCTGGAATCCTGGAGTGTTTAGATGAAATCTTTATTAATCTGTATTTAAAAAATAATAATAATAAATCAGCCATTATGTGCAACTCAGACTTGTACAATTGTCACCATCATGGTCATCACTTCTGAAAAAAAAGAATGAGAAAGTGAACAGTAAACTGATAACACCAAGGTATTGTAACACCATGCTAACAATTCTAATGTTCACCATTGTGTGGTGTCGGGTGTCTTCATGTACCCTGGCCTTTCTGATAATTCACATCGCATTATCAATTTAATTTAAAAGAATTTGTGGAAGTAATTTTATGAAATAATTTAGGTATTTTTAAATATGTCAAGTAAGGACAGAGGTCTTCTCTATTTCTAACTACTAATGGCAGGTACAGAAATTACTCTGTTCATTTTAATCAGAGACGTTGGTCAGATCCAATATTCTGTAAAGTCAGTAGAAACTGTCTCATTAGTTTTAATAAGAATTAGCCAAAAACTGTGAACTGTCAGCATCTGTTAGTTAAGACAAAGACTTACATGTGATGCTATTTGGCATATGTCCCCTGAAATTATCTGGCTTAGTTGCTTAGAAGTTATCAGGCAGGCCCTCCTTCATGTATTTCTCCAAAACATAAGCTGGGACAAGTTGACATAAAGCTATTTTTTGTGGCTCTGAAAAATTATCCATAACCTGATAACCATACAGAAAAATTCTCTCTTCCCTTCCAACAACTCTCTTTATGTTTTAAGTGCCAATCACCTTTTTCTTTATATTATCTAATTCATTAACATAATTAAGTTACACTTATAGTGATTTTTGGCTTGAAGTTTTGTCTTCTACGCATTAGAAAATAGAAAAGGTTTGGGTTTTATTTGACTTAGTGACTAAGTATTTCCAACTGGCAGAGGCAAGATTATCTGTAGCTCAAAAAACTGTAAGTTTTGTATTCTGTGTTACCTTTGTGATATTTGTTTTTTGTAAGCCGTTTAAGAAACTACTGATTTTAATTAACTCCTCATATTCAGTCTCTTTTAGAAGAAGATTCTCATTTTTTTCAAATATTTAAAGACGAAATTATCAACACAAGGCAGCTATAAAATACACCAGTTCTGTTTATTCTTGCAGAAGAACATGAAAGGGACTCAACATATGTCAAAATTGTGATAAAATAGCTTCCATTTTTTTAAATATATGGCCCACCTACTGCCTTTTTCTTAACAAAGAAATTACAAAGGAATTGTGAAAAACAGATGGCAAGTAGTAATGATAAGCATTTCAGAAATGCAGGGTAAGGATGGTGTTCAATAGCCAGATATCTAAACTACAGTCTACAAAATAAACATAACTCATCTTCTTACACTAGCTAGGCCCCACTAATACTTCATTCCTTTCAGTGTAATGATTAATGAATCTCCTTTTAACACAGAAATATTATACAAACCAATAAACAATATGCTATGAGCAAATCTAGAGTAAACCATAAAAATATCCTCTACTTTATATTGATGTCTACCTGTTAGCTGATACATAACAGAGAACAGTTTATTCCTAAACGTAGATAGTTTAAACTCACAAGTAATAATGCACATATCTGTTGTACGCAATTTATACCACTGCATGTGAGTATGTGAGTTTGTGTAATTATTAACTCAGCTCAGAAGACAAGTCCATATCACCATATTCTTCCAATTTACCATCTGTTTTCTTAAGTATTCTATGCTGCTTTGTAATGCTGATATGACTGCACAGAAATAAGACCCCAATAATTTGTATCTAGAAAGAGACTGAAGTGATATTAGGTAAGAAACATTTACAATCTAATCTGACTTGTTCAAGTCATGCAATAAGGCAGGTGGTACTTTCTTTTATTTATCTATAAAAAGTTTTAATCTGTGGTTCACTACCTATATACTCACAAGCTAAGTTAATTTAATTTAATTTAACTGCCATTTTTATAGGCTTTGTTCTCAATTTTATTTATTTATTTATTTATTTTTTAATAGTAATTCTTTTGGATGAGATATGCTATTCCTTTCATCTTTCAA
The DNA here is from genome assembly GCF_000747805.2 of Chaetura pelagica. NCBI lineage: Eukaryota > Metazoa > Chordata > Aves > Apodiformes > Apodidae > Chaetura > Chaetura pelagica. The sequence goes on along the minus strand of NW_009952880.1, from coordinate 1,545,395 downwards.
AATCTCTTTCATTAACATCAAATTCAGTATTTGGGATCATAGGTTTAAATAATAGATTGAAATTATTAAAAAATAGGTTACATATTAGAAGTTACCTCAGTGATCATGTAAAATTATTTCATTAAAATCATTTTGTAAAAACATATACGTCTTCATGCAGTCTGCAAATGTTATCAAATATTTGTATGTATTCTACATTCTGTAACAAATTGATTGCTATACTTTATCGTGTGTGTGTGTGTGTGTATTGCCACAACATTCTCCTAGGAAGCTGGCTGCTTGTGACTTGGATGTGCACACGCTTTAGTGGATAAAAAATTGGTTGGATGTCTGGGTCCAGAGAGTTGTGTTCAGTGGAGTTAAATCCAGTTGGTGGTCGGTCACAAGTGATGTTCCCCAGGGTTCAGTGCTGGGACTGCTCCTGTTTAACATCTTTATTGATAATTTGGATGAAGGGATGGAGTGCACCCTCAGTAAGTTTGCAGAAAACACAAAGTTGAGTGGGAGGTTTGATGTGTCTGGTTAGGGAGGCTTTGCAGAAGGATCCGGACAGGCTCCAGGAGCTCCACGTCCTTCTTATGTTGGGAGCTTCAGAACTGGACATGGTACTCCAGGTGGGGTCTCATGAGAGCAGTGTAGAGAGGCAGAATCACCTCCCTCAACCTGCTGGTCACTCTTGTTTTGATGTAGACCATGATATGGATGGCTGGGTTGTGACCACACATTGCCAGCTCATACAATATTTCATTCACCAGTATGCTCAAGTCCTTTTCTGTAGAGCTGTTCTCAATCCATTCATCCCCTGGCTTGTACTGATATCAAGGACCGCCCCAGTCCAGGTGCAGGACCTTGCGCTTGGCCTCGTTGAACTTCACACATTCTTATATAGGCCTGCCCCTCAGGTTTGTCAAGTTGTCACTGGATGACAGACCTTTCCTCCAGCTTGTCACCCACACCACACAGTTTGGTCTTGTCAACAAACTCTTTGAGGGTGCACTCAATTGTACTGTTCATGCCATCAACAAAGATGCATCAACAGTGCTGGTTCAGTTGGACCAAATCTTCATTTGTGATCGAGCCATTGACCACAGCTCCTTGAGTGCAACCATCTGGCTAATTCTTTATCCACCAAGTTGTCTATCTGTCAAGTCCATGTCTATCAAATTTAGAGGATGTTGTTCAGGACAGTGTCAAATGCTTTGCACAAGTCTAGGTAGTTGACATCAATATGTACTACTGTGAGACACACCGTATTACTGACCTGTATTTGGACTTTGAGTCCTTGACTGGAATTCTTTGGATGGAGCCATGTGGCCAATTCCTTATCCATTGAATAGTAAAGCCATCAAATCCATCTCTCTCCAATTTAGCAACAAGGATGTTGTGTGGAACCATGTCTAAGACTTTACAGAAATCAAGATAGATAACATCCATTGCTCATACCTTAAACACCAAAACAATCACTCCAGAGCAAAAGGCCACCAGATTAGTCAGGCCTATCATTTTATGATAACAAATGGTGAATTTTTCTGCAGATATTGGTCATCTTGGCTTAAAGACAGTCATGTAAACTTCTTTGCCTGCTTGCCTATTCTTTTCTACACACTTCATGTGTTCTCAGGATCAA
>NW_009952880.1:1535650-1543714 GCF_000747805.2 Chaetura pelagica | reverse complement strand
AGTTAAAAAATTAGAAAACATGTAGAGATTCCATTTTTTTGTGACAGATGCTACCACTGTTACTCTGCCTTTTTTGTCCTGTGTTTTGTGTGGCAGACCTATGTGATTATTTCCAGTCTGTTAATTGAAAAATAGTGGTTTGCTACATAGATTACCCACAGTTCTGCAAGACTAGTCCTATATCTCATACTTGATCTGCCTGCTACTGTAAACTCAGCCATGTAGCCATATAGATTTTTGTAGTGAATCCACTCTCTGCCATGCATTCTGTCATATTGTATTCAGCAGATGCAATATATTTACTCTATGGAAACATAGGTAAATAATCACCCAAGTGTTCATATCCATGAGTTAGATAGAACTGATTAGTATTTACTCAATTCTACCAGATTGTGTTGATGTTGTTTTAGACAAACTTTGCATTTCCAAAGCTACTTGAAAACTGACTTAATTCCAGTTATTCATTTAGGTGTTGATTAATTGAACAGATAGAGGAAAAAGAACCAAGAAGAAAAAATAATTAAATGCTTTCTTGGAATTAGAGAAAGAATTTAGTATAATTTCATTCATTTTAACCAACTCCTGTTTGGTTCTAATACCCTCCATTCTTTTAATTTTTTAATAAATTTATCAACATATGTATGTTCCTTTCCCCCTTAGTAAACACCTGTCAACAAATTAGCAAGATTTCTACAACAAAAGTTGCCTATGAGCAAGGTGATACTACCATATTCAAAAAAGGTTGAGTGTAGTTTATTTCAGTTAACAACTTCAGACATCATTTATCTCACAAGTATATTTACCATTTAATACAAAATATTAACTTTTCATAGTATTTGTTGATAATACTACAACAGAATCTGACTGCATAATTTACATCAGTTAACTGCACTGAATTTAAACATAGTTTTCTCCTTGACTGTCATTGTACTTCTTTCTCTCATCTTTCATTCTGAAATTGTTGACTTGAGTTTTATAGTGTTTGGGAAAGGCATTCATCTTTATTTTCTTTCCTCCCACCCTTTTCTTTCTCACCTTTATTTCTTTACCTTTCATCTCTTACCTCCCACTTTTCTGCTACTATTTTATGTGTCATTTATCAATTGCAAAATAATAACAAATGTATTATTGTGTTAGTATAGAAATTTGTGTCTCTGACTTGTTATTGCACAGGTTTATGTTTCCAGTTCTAGCACAAAGTAATGTTTCTGAAGATTTGTACAACTTATGCACAAGACAAGAGAAGTCTGAATTGGCTGACTGGTGATGTCAAACTCAATTACTGATATCCTCTCTCATAAATTGCTCTTCATAGACATTATACATGTCTAATGATGTCTACACTGTCAAGAATAATATACTTAATCTCAATTTAAAGGATGCTCGACCTCAGCTTTACCCTAATAATATTACATTTTAGTAATTTATATAGCACTTTTAATACCAATAACTGAGAGATTTTAATTTTCAGAGGCTGTCCTTCCAACATCAAGCTACATTACTTCCTACCTTGCCAATGGCTAGTAATTGCTTGATTAGTGATACTTTCTAACTGACCTATGATCTTTTGTCTTTAATGCTCTCTATTCACTTCCCCTCCATCCCAGGTAGGAAAAGAAGAGAGAGTAAAGAGGCAGAGACTTTCTGTGTTGAAAACTAAACTAGACAGCTTTAATTAAATGCTAATAATAAAAGAAAATATATACAGTCATGTACAAATGTGTTCAGGAATGTGCAAAACCCTATTGCCTCCCCTCAACTCCAGCAACTCCCAGGGCATCTCCTGAGCTGTTAACAGTCCCAAAATGTCCTGGAGAGTGGCAGAGCAGACAGGAGCTGAGAGGAAAGTTATGAGGGTCAGGAATGCATGAGCCTAAGGATCAATGGTGAAAGACAGATGTAGTCCTCCCTGGATGCCAGCCATGGATGGAAGAGAAGGGAAGAAAGTAGTAGGAAGGAAGCTGAATTCCATGATCTTACACCGAACTTACATAGATATATGGAATGGAATACTTTGGTCCATTTTGCTGTCTGTCTAGTCCGCTCTTTCCTATGGGAGGGTTACAAACAGGATTCTTCTGCTCCCTGTAGCATCTGAGGTGGCAGAGCAAAGTGACCTTGGTATCTAGGAAATAATATAAACATTGAACGTTATCAGTCCAGTAGCTGGAAAACTTGCTGCTAGTTAAAAGAGAGCTGATTGAGGGGGGAAAAAATCAGGAAAAGGAAAATTAGCTTCATCCTGGCTCAAACCAGGACAAGCAGGAAGTTTCTTACTTACTGGGAGGAAAAACAAAAAAGCACTGCAAAAAAATAATAATTTCTCTATTACTATAAATAGTTTTACTCATCTGTTTTATAACTGAAAATAAAGACTACATATAATAGGAAAAGATTGGACAGCATAAGGTGTCCAATACTTACTCTGTAAGTATTCTAATACAGCATACTTTTGATGTCTTGTCCTCAGAAAAGGAGCTAGGAGTCTGTAAGTATCTGGCAAGAAATTATACATGGATTAGTCCAGACAAAGAAGAGAGGCAAACAAGAAGTATGAGTAAAAGAAAATTGTGACTATTTAAGAGCAAAAGTGATGGAAATCATAAGTCAGATCTGTACACCTTGAGAACAGTAACAAGCAAGAGGACAGGATTACAGGATTCCCTTCATAATATAGCAGTATTTGGTCTTCTCAGAAGAAATTAATGAACTTTCAGTAAAAAATATACAAGATGGGAAAATACTGAAATAAAGAAAAAGGAATGGGAAAAGTACTGTCAAGCAGGAAATAATTTGTAAATTAGCGTAAAAGCAAAGTTAATAATCCAATGGAATATTAAAATCTAACAGTAGATTTTACCATTTTGCTTATATTTATATTTAGGCCAGTATTCTGTCTTTGCAATTTTAAAGACAGAATTACACAAACTGGAAACTGAGTCATAGTACAATGAAATCAGACATACTAACCATAGACATATAAATCAAAATTAGAATGTGGATTAAAATACAGTAAAACCTTGCTTTCCAAGAAAAAATATTTTATCGTTTATTACACGCATTTTTATTCACCCTGTTTATAAGTTTATAATAAACATGTAAATATATAATGAACATGTTTATATGCTCATAATGTGCATGTAAATATTTGCATATTGAAAATTTAGGGTTTTCTAAATATTCCCAAGCACACTTTGAAAATCTGACAGCTTTCAAATTCAACTTAACTTTCAAGTTTCAATCTACAGAATAGGCAAGTCACAGTTCTGTTAGAACAGGTACATGCCATAAACTTTTTAGGTCAAGATAATCTTAAATCAAATGTAAGAATTTCCCATTGTCTCTCTTAGAAACACGGCTCATTCATTTCTGAATAGAGCCCTTTCTGTATAATATTTATGCAAGGCATTCTGAAATGTTTATTTGTGCAATACAGATCATTGACAGGCTAGTCTTATACACAAAATAGTGAATTAATTCCAAAAGCAATCCGGATCTCTTGATTATTAGACTAATCTAACATTCTGATCTTTCACTGGATCTAAATAAAATCCTTGTAGGACTGAATTCACACAGTAATAGCTATGTAATAGCTATGGCAGCTACTTAACTTTAATCACCATAAAACTTACTTTAATTACCTCTGTCCTTGTTATTTTATGTTTTGGAGTAGTAAAAAAGACTAAAAATAAGTTTGACAAGAAACAGAATACTAAATAAGAAGACACAGACACCAGTATCTACAGTTTCAATATTCAGATATATAAGAATGTAGTTACATATCTCATTCCTCAGCACTTCAGTACAACACAAGCACCCCCACTTCATCTAGTCATTAGCCATTTCTTATCTTCATATTTCCTCTGTGGCATCTTTGTGCTATACTCACATGAGTGTGTGAGCAGATTCATAAAATGAGTTGGGACAGAGAGTTGACTTGAAAAGTAGCACAGTGAAATAGAATTAGTCTCCAATGAATTTTTCCTTCTTTTTAGGTTGTGCAATTTATAGCCAGTTCCATGCTGTAAAGCCTGAGAAATCTGCAAGTACCGTATAGTACAGGCATTAGAGAAGGTTTATGTGTAACTTGAGCCCGTGTTTCCTCAGACAAATAAAAGATACGAGTTTGTATCCTCTGTGTTCCAGCTAAATACTCTTTTCTGTCAAAGAGTGTGTTGATAGCTAAGAATTCCTCTCAAAAGCTTCTTCCTAAATATTTTTTTTCTATTTTTTTTTCATTTGTTTACTAAAATCCTGACTTTTAGTAGGAGGCTCTATACATCTGGAGAGCAGACTTTAGGCCAACCCCAAAATAATCTCATTTTCTATTGACATAATAACAACAATCACAATAACAAATGCATTCTCAATCTATTTGCTTCTCCCAGAAGTAAATGTTTTTTCTTTTTTTGTTTGTTTGGGTTTGGTAACTGCTGTGTATAATATGTAGTCATACTGGAGCAATTTGGTTGTTGTGGAATGGCCACTCGGAATTGTCCTCTGCAATAAATGTAAAGATGTGCTGTAATTATTTCAGAAATGATCTTTACTATTTAATGATTCTGAGTGTTTTAGAGAAGAACAAGGAAAAAACTGCTTAAAATCTGTGTTTCTGTTACCAGACCACAGTGAAAACTAAAACAACTTACATTCAAATATTTAGTCTGCTGAAGCGGTGTCTGTGTAAGGTAAAGGAGCCTTGATCCCCACTTTATTTTAAATATTTTTATCTCTATAGTGAGATAAGCCAGTTCAATCATCTACAAATAAGTATTGTGTCTCTAAGTGAATGAAAAGTAAACAGGAAACCTCACCTATGATTCCAGACTCAGGAAGTTGGGATTGTTCCCCAATAGAGAGAAGGCTCCACAGAGACTTTGTGGCAGCCTTCCAGTACCTGAAGGCAGCCTGCAGGAAAGCTGGGCAGGAGTGGCTTTTTACATAGGACAAGGGGTAGTGGATTTAAACTGGAAAAGGAAATATTTAGATTAGACATTAGGAAGAAATTCTTGACTGTGAGGGCATGGGGCTCTGGAATGTGTTATCCAGGGAATCTGGGGATGCCCCCTTCCTGGTGGGAAGGGACAACTCTCCACCACCAATTCTCCACAGGGACCTTGACACTTCTAACTGAGGACACCTCTCCCTTGGGACACCAGCACAGACCTGTGTCATCTGCCTGTCTGTAAGAGAGTTCAAAAGAAGCCACATGGAGAAGACCATAAGAAGTTTGATCTTTATAGAAAGAAAAAAAAATAATTATAGTGAGAACAATCAATGACTGGAACAAGCACCCCAGGAGCATCGCATAGTCCCCATCTCTGGAGGTTTTCAAGACACAACAGGACAGTGTTAGATAATCTCAGCCAGGCTCCCTTTCCCACAAAAGGTTGGATGAGGTGAACATTCTAGGTCCCTTTCAACCTGGCGTGTTCTGCAATTCTGTGATGTTGAATTCACTGATAAAACTTTGACTTCTGTTAAAATAATTGAGTACATTAAAATTATAAATTTATATTTATAAGGACTGATTTATTTAAATTTAAATTTATATGAAAAGAAATTTGTTTGGATTATCCAAAATCAAAATTATACTGTGTTTTATAATGCTGGCAATTATAAATCACCTTCAGAAAAAAAAAAAAAAAAGGATATTAATTTTTCACATAAACTACAAAAAATTTTGTCTTACTTTTTAAAGTAAATAAAATCTGCACACATCATCCTCTCTCATAATTTTGCCTCTACTCTGGGACAGATCTGCTGGTATGATTTAGCTGTAGTCAACATTTATGTACTTTGCTCTCTTTATTCACAGAAATTTATGCTTAAAATTTCAGGAACATCAGTTATACACCACAATGCATCACTTATGACCCCCCAACATTAGTCATAAAGCACAACATTGGGGTAGGAAAGAATATTGGATTTTTATCCAATGTCTATGAGTTTGATTAAATATTTTTATACAGTTGTATTGAAAGTAGAAAGAATATTTGGAATATTTAAAGACTACATTTTATTTTTGAGAGAAATATACATTTTTGGTATTGTTTTCCACAACCCTTAATCTGTTTCTTAAAACTATTATAGTGAATTGTTCTTTGCTAAAAATGATGTAGCAAAAATTTCTAATAATGAAATTTTAGTAAAAATGTCATGAAATGCAATAGTAAAAAGTATTAAGAAACAAAAAATGTTTGCAACATTAACATCATCTGTGTGAAATGTTATCTTGAATGTTATTTGTATTATGTATTTGTTTACATTATTTTCCATGATATCTGAATTTCAATTCTTTGTTTATTAACATGTGACATTATGTTATATTTTAACCTTTTAATCTTTTCTTAATTAGCATTCTGATTTAAATTCATTCATCACAGAAAAAAAAATACGCTGTGTATTAAAACTATCATACATCTCTGAAGAAAAGGCTTGCTTACAAATTCCAATATGTCTCATCGAACTAGTTTGAATGGTACTGTATTTTGATATAAATGTGAAATAAATACCACATTGATTTCTTACTGAAATCATTGAGTGTACTCAAGATTCATGAGTCATTGCTTTATAAAACAACCTTCCGAGAACTAACAAAAGCAACTTAACATTAATGTAAAGCAAAAAAAATGTGCACCTTCCATATCATCTTTCCAAGCCATCAAAGGCTTCATTTGTTGCTAATAAATATTGAGGCGAAAGATAAATACAATGTTTTCCCATCTTCCTAAAGAACTTTCAGTGAAATTAAAACTGAGACAGAACTGAGTGCTTGATAACCTGATGCACCTATTTTCCTCGATATTTTAGCCCCAGTAGACTGCTAGAACAGATTGGGAAATACATGGGAGATGTGAAAAAAAGATACAAAGCATTCTATGAACAAAAGCATTTTTTGTATTATGAGACAACTAGTTTAAGCCTAGATCTACAGAAAATTTTAAAAGCTGGAACCCTAATGTCCTGGTTTGAGCCAGGATTAAGCCAATATTCCTTTTACTGATTTTTTTTTTTTTTTTTCCCTTCAGTAAGCTTTCTTTTAACTAGCAACAGTGTGCTCTAGCTAGGCTTAATAAGACACTGGAATGTTTTTCTAACTACTGAGGGTTCAAGGTCACACCTTCACTCTGCCAGCTCAGACACTACAGGGAGATCTGTGACGCCCCCATAGGAAGCTGAGTTAGACAGATAGCAAAATTGGCCAGAGATATTCCATTCCATATATCTACATAAGCTCAGAGGAAGGTCAGAGATCACAGAAGACAACTTCCTTCCTTCTTTCATCCCTTCTCTTCCATCCATGGCCAGAGTCCAGGGAGGACTCCGTCCATCCATCACCGTCGACCCTTAGGCCCAAGCTCTCCTGACCCTCATCACCTCTCAGCTTTTTCTCCAGCAGCAGCTCCGGGATTCCTCGGGACTTTTCTCCAGATCAGGGAAGTGCTGTGGGAGTTGCTGGGGGTGGGGGTAGGCGAGAGGCTTTTGCTCATACCTGAATATATTTGTATATAATTGTATATATTTTCTTGTATCATTCATTAGTGTTTTAATTAAAGCTGTGTAGTTTAGTTTTCAATCCAGCCAAGTCTCTCTCTTTTTCTCTCTCTCCTTCCCTACCTGGGTGGGAGGGGGAGGGGATCGAGAGCATTGTTGTCGGACCTGAGTCAAACGGTGACACCTAGATAGACCAACTTACTATAGCTACCCAAATAGGCCTCAGATTTGTTGAATAGTGTTTCATTAGCACGTCGCTGCTCCCTGGTCATGCCAGGGTCAGTCTAGTTTGCTCTTCCAGTGGAAATGTTAAAATGCATACCTGGGTATGTGGATAGTGCTAGTACATCCCCTAAGGAGACTGTTAGGGAACCAACACAGCCAGATACATTGGATAATGCCCTGGTCTGTGTTGACTAGGCTTTAAATATTCTTTTTAGGAAAAAAATGTTATCCAATGGTGTGAAGGACCAGGTATTTCCTTACACGAACATGAAATGTCCTTTGAGTCAGCCGACAATACTGACTTAAAATGGCGTCTCCACGTGGCGCTGAACCCCCTCTGTG
>NW_009952880.1:1520170-1534601 GCF_000747805.2 Chaetura pelagica | reverse complement strand
GCCAAAAGTCCCAGCGCCGCTCGAAACCACCACGTTTCCAGGGTCTGCAAACAGCCATGCAGCACCTACGGTCCCGGAGCCGCGTGCCGACTGTCGCCGCTTGTGGGGGGGGAGGGGGGGCGACCTGCGCTTGGAGTGCCCGCAGCCTCTTTGCTACCCAGCTCATCCTACCTGCACTGCCGCGTGGTGAGACAATTCCGGCTACCCCAGCTTATAGGGGAAAGTATAATCCAGCCATTCGGGCATATCCCTCCCCTCTCCTTCCCTCACTTAAATAAGATGTGTAACTAAGGTGTACCCATATATGTTTAATGTTTTGTAATCACTCCTTTTGAACCTCCTGCCCCAAATTGCTTTGTTTTCCCCACAATAAACCGTGCATTTCTTTAGAAATATTAGTAAGCACTGAGCAAGTTATTCACTCGAAAAAGTCAGGGCATAAGCCCCTGTCTCCTCTGTGTGAGGCGATACCCTCACTTGTGGATCTCTCAGCAAATCCTGATAAGTTAATACACTCCAATAAGGAGATATAATAGGTCACGGATCGTGACAAATGGTGTCTCTCTCCTTCCATCAGTCACAGGCATGTGGTTTCATTAGATGTGTAACTTGTAGTTGATCTTACTTCTAGGTGAGCTAAGGCACTCTAAATCATTTTAAGACAAGCTTTCTTAAGAAACTGAGCTTTATGCAAGCAGATACATTCTTGAGATGTTCAGAGTTCTCTGCAGTTTTTTGTCCCAAGTTTCTGGGTCTGCAGAGGTTCATCAATATTCTATCATACCGGCTGTATTCATCAAAAGATTAAGAGACTCTGAGGAAAGAAATTAACATGTTTTACAATGCTAACAGCTATTGCATATGTATAATGTAATATATGAGTGTTCTGGATTAATATACAATATTGCAGAAAACTTGACTACCCAGTGAGAAGCAATAACAACAGACACAGAGAATTAATTTAGTCACTGAACTGCAGAACATGAGAATTTTAATCCAGTTTCAAATGAAAGATCTCAAAAACCTTAAGGACCTATTAACTATGGATTTAATACTTATGCCTACATAATATATTTTTCTAAGTAGGACATTTCTTTCTCTGTGTAAAGGCTAACTTGTTACTGCGGCAACACTGTGGCTTTACTCAACATATGAAATTTTAATGACAGAAACATGATTCACAAATTAGGCATCTATGTATTTCAAGTTATGCATTGAATTATTTCTGTGTAACACAGAAAGGACAAGGAGGTCCTTTTGACTCAAATTTTATTTTGATTTTGCTGTTTTAGCCATGACCTAATTTAGAACTGTCTCTACTGTCTCATTTAGACCATATGGTGCAGTTAGACATAGAGAATCATTTGAACCTTCCCTAGAATTAGACTTCAAATTCTTTGTAGTGTTAAAATTAAAATCTAACTTTTAAATTTAGTAAATACTATACAACATACATTAATCCTAAAAGCTCTTCACAGTGCGATCCAGCATTATAGTTTCAAATTAGCTCTGGAAAAGTCCATCTCTTTCTGATCTCTATAAATAGCATTGTTCATTGGAATCATAGATTGCTTCTTCTTAATTTATGTCTGAGTAATTAACTATCCATAAAGCTAAATAGCTACTTCTGCCTTTGACACAGGAATTGTCTGCAAGTACTGAATCAAACATTGCAACCAATAATTAAATGTATTTACAAAAATTCCGAAAAATGTAATTCTGGATGCATTTAACTGCAAATAATCCTGCTGATGTAAACACTGTTGACTACCTAAATTAATAGACAAATAAAACTGGAAATTAGAAAAAAATTAAAATTTGCCACATATGTTCACATAAATTTGCAGACACAAAGGAATAAAGAACCACAGACCTGGTGGGAATCTGAGATTATCTGGTCTTTGCACCTGCCTCTGGTAGGACAATCTATTATATATAGACTACATAGATTTGGCACTTGTGACACATTTTTAATCCACTCTTGAAGATCCAGTGTGAAGAAACTTAACTCATTCCTAAATAGGATCTTTAGTGCTTTGTTGTACTTACTGATTATCACAAAGCCCCATCATTCTGGCAGTGACTCTGACACAGACACCATTTTCTTGCCAGTTTTTCTAGAATTCCACCCTTAAGTTTTTTCATTTGAACACTCTCAGCTTTCTTAGTACTATCATGACACACAATGTCAGAAGAATTTAAAAGTCAAGTGATATGACTCTATTACACCTTTTCTGTCTAAAAGGCCCATTGACTTACTGCAGAAGTATATAAAATTGTTTGAGGTGATATATTGTTGACAATTTTTTACTATTAGTCTCCACTTTTTTATCCCCTGGTGCTCCAGATTTGCTAGGTTATTTGTTCCAGTCACTACATGGAATACAAGTAAAGCTAACAGATACATAATTTCCTGGCTCCTCCTTTTCCACATTTTTTAAAAGTGTGGCACAACAATTGCCTTGCACAAATTCTCAAAATAAGTACTATTTTGACAACTAACCAGTGAGTTCTTTAACTACATAGAATGAAAAACATGCCTTGCAATATGAAAACACATAACTTAGATAAGTAGTTCTAGACTATTCCTGATTTTTTCAGGGCTGAAATCTCCTTTTATTGTTGTTTTTAACTATATTTACTTCTATATTGTACCTGTTTTTTTAGTCAATCATACAAAAAGACTACTAAGTATTTGACCTTCTTAACATCGCCTGTCAGTGGTTTTCTACTGTGATAACAGCAGACTCATTATTAGTATATAATTTTTTTTCCTCTCTGTCAACCTTCTTGGTTTTGAGGTTGGCTAAAAGCACAGGAATCTGTTACTATATTTTGGGATGGATTAATTCATTTTACCACATGTAAACGTCTACAATGGCTATGCTGTACCATTAATGTAGTAAAACAGACACCTAGAATATGACTCAGCACATCCTAGGCCTCAGCAGATGATGAGCAACAGTTTTCTTTTCTGTCAGGGAGAGAGCCTGGAATTACCAGCACTTATGCAATTATCTCTATTGTGTACATCTGAAGTTATCACGGAATTATACAATACTTCTGTTTGAAAGAAACCTTTAAGATCATAGAGCTCAATTATAAACCTAACTCTACCAAATCCAGTGCTAAACCATGTCCTAAACCACCACATCTAGATGTCTTTTAAACACCTCCAGGGATGGCGTTTGAACCACCTCCCCGGACAGGCTGTTTCAGTGTTTGATAACCCCTTCATTGAAGAATTTTTTCCTAATATTGAGTCTAAGCCTCACCTGGCACAACTTGAGGGCATTTCCTCTAGTCCTATCACTTGTTACTACAGAGGAAAGACCTAATCCTACCTCTCTACAACCTCCTTTTAGGTAGTTGTAGAGAGAGATAAGATCTCCCCTCAACCTCCTTTTCTCCACAGAATCACAGAATCGTCATGGTCAGAAAGGACCTCTGAGGTCACCAAGTCCAACCATCAACACAAAAAAAAAAACCCAGACAAACACACTCCACCAAAAAACACCCACAAAAACCCCCACACTCTTGGCCAATAGAGCATATTCTACACGTTTCTTGAATACCTCCAAGGATGGTGACTCAACCACCTCCCTGGCCAGGCTCTTCCAGTGCCTGTCCTCTCTTTCAGTATAGAAATTCTTCATAACATCCAATCTAAAGCTCCCCTGCCACAGCTTCAGGCCATTTCCTCTGGTTCTATCATTATCTACTTGGCAGAAGAGGCCAACACCCACCTCTCTACAACCTCCTTTCAGGTAGTTGTAGAGGGCGATGAGGTCTTCCCTTAGCGTCCTCGTCTTCAAACTAAACAACCATAGTTCCCTCAGCCACTCCTCATATGACTTGTTCTCTAGACCCTTCCCCAGCATGGTGGCTCTCTGGACACTCTACAGCAACTCTACATCCTTCTTGTAATGAGGGACCCAGACCTGAACACAGCACTCGAGGTGTGGCCTTACCAAGGCCAAGTACAGGGGTATGATCACCTCTCTACTCCTGCTGGCCACAGATGTCAACAAGCACTCCTAGGTCCTTCTCCATCATGGAGCTTTCCAACCATTCATGCCCAAGCCTGTAGCTTGTGTCAGGATTCTTTCACCCCTTTGAGACAAGTGTACCTCATTTGCTGCCAGCAGGCCTTTTTGTGAGGTTGCTCACAAAAAGTCCAATTCTCATAATCTGCCAGCTTTTCTGGTCTATGTGGACTCCTATAATGTAAATAATCCAATTTTGTCCTTGAATCATGAGCCAGAACCTTTCAGAAAGCTGTACTTACACTCTCAATGTCAGAATATGTTCTTTATGTTAAAAGGCTGAGCTACTCCCTCTTCTGTTGCCTTCCTTTTCTAGCAAACTATACTAAATTATCTTTGTATTCCATTCAGATGAATTATTTTAACCAGCCTGTGCCACTCCAGTTTAATAATGAAATACATCTTCATGTTCTGTACTCATTCTGAGTTGCAAAGGATGGTGCCAGTCCTGCACAGGACTGTACAACATGGCTTTCCTGTCATGTCCAAAGTCAAACTATCCAGCTGCCTCAACATTCGTACTCTCAGATAACTTTCTGTAGAGAAATCTTGAAGGGATAAACCCCCCATAATGTGAGTTTTTCAAGAGTTCAATGTCCAACTAGAATCTCAAAATGGAAAATAATTGAATAACACATCTGTGAATGACACTGCTTCAAAGTTATATAATTTGCATAATGTTCTGAAAGTAAGAATCTGGAAACTATCTTTCACCAAAAAACAATATTAACTTTTTAAAATATAGAAGTTGCAATTTATTGTTAGATGTATCAGTTTCATCTCATTTGAGTTCTTCTATAAACTACTCAGAAAGTTTAATTTATTTTACTTTTCTTCTACACAAATTAATAAGTAAAATATGTAACAGAAAAATTCCAAATGTCCTACTCTGAGCATTATTTTCTATTCCTCTGTCATTTCAAATATCTCTAAAGTGTATTATGTCAACCGATAATGTGAAAGTCATCACAATCTTCTGATGGATTTTGTTGTCTTTGTGTAGGCCACCCTTTTTATAATTTCTTTTCATAATTAATGTAAGAAAAAAGGATGCTCTTCCATCTTGCAATCAGAGCAGATCATAGATATTGTCTTTGCTATGTTGGAAGAAAAAATCAAAAATACTTATTCAGACTAGGACAGAGATGAACTTGAATGAAAATACCCCCTTTCTTTGCAGGTTTGGCTATTTCTGTTTGGTTCCAGTACTGACAACATAGAACATTGTGTTATTCCTGGTTCTAATTTGGTTTTCCACCTGTGAATCACACAGATTGCCAGATCTTCTGTTTTAAGAAGAAGCCTTATGACGCCCTGTGGTTGTTTGTGTTTTTTTCTTTAGAACGCAGCATGAGGAAAAATATTATTATAGAAACTCAGTATATATTTAAATCAATAATAAAATATACTTAGTGATTGCACAGAAAAAAAAAAATTGATTATAAAATCTAAACATGTATAAGAGGAGGTAAACAGAAAAATGTTTGTCTTATGATCACTAAGCAACGACCGTGACTATACCTGTTCTGAAATAGAGTTTGACAATACTCCAATCTTATCTCTGTAAATTATATTACCACCAAATATGTATGAAATGAAAAATAAATAAAACTCAGGATGTAAGACATTCTTATTTTCTTAAAAACAAAACAAAACAAAAAAAAACAAAAAACCAAACCAAAACAAAAAAACTCACAACACCAAAACCCAACCAACCAGAGATAAAAAATATACAAAAAACCAAACAAAAACAAACAAACAACAACAACAAAAAAAAAAAACACCCTCCTCCAAACAATAAAAACAAAGTTTAAAACATTTTCTGAAAACGAGCAAAGTTTTGGAAAAGTAATCTAGGTCTTCATAGATTGTTTGTATAAATACCAGTCACAACTGAACCTAAGGCTCCCTTGGCTTCAATGGTGAGTGATCCTCAGTATGAGGAGACTCTTTCAGAGTGATTACTCCAGCATGTAGACTCTTTGCCAACATGCATTAGCACTACACAATAAAACCTACTCTTCCTATCTACATTTTTTTTTTTTTAAATAAAGACTGTGGCTGCACCCAGAAATTAAGACCCTCACCTTCCTGTTCTGTATCGCTTCATAACAATTTTGTCAGGGTCACTGGCAGCAGGAAAATTATTATTTAAGTGTCAAGTTCTTTTTAAAATGAGATAATAAACATCACGAGATCCAGATATGGAGTGTGTTGTAAAATTATGAACATTCTAAGGAAAAGAGGAAAAGGAAGAAAGAAAAAAAAACCAAATATAAAATAAGTAAAAACACTCCACACCATCCTAATAACATTAATCCAACTGTATATTGATAGGAATAGTAAGTAAATGTTCTACAGCATCTTGGTGGTTTTTACCTTGAATTCTCCGCTGATGCATGGACAAGTATCACTCCCACATTTTATTCTTCCCTCACATTTGCTTTCTGATACTTCTTATTCATGACCAGTGAATAGTTACTGAATGGTTAGTGTCATAAAATGTGTCAGTGGTTAATTGTCATAGAAATGAGGAATACATTTACACAGACTTCTCAGACTCTAGAGAAAACTGAATCTGGGGGGGGGGAGGGGAATAAATTATTATTTACTTCTGTTACTTGTAACTTTGGTAAAAAAGTTCTATAATACCTAACCTGAATAGTAGATGCAAAATATTAATTCACTTGTTCCACTGAAAAAAAAAAACAAAACAAAACAAAAAAAACAACACAAATGGAATACCTGCAAAAAGTCTTGGTGTAAAATAGTCTGTAGTCCTAAGAAAGTGAGATTTCTAACACCCAGGCAAGCATATACTTGCTTTCATATGTATTCGAGTAGCAAAGGGTCCATGACTGAAGTTTTGTTTATAATTAATTCATTAACCATGGTGCAAGCACAGTTTTCCAGTTTTAAATGATCCACAAAAAAATAAATTAAAAAAACCAAAAAGAATAAATTCAATGATTCCACTGCTTCAGTCAGTGTCAGAGGCACAAATATATAAATTAGCCTCTTTTGTGTATTGTATTAGATGCACTGTGTTGGATTTTTGTCGGGACATAAATGTTCATTACTTGCTTCCAAATATCTTTTAACTGTTTGGAACATCTGCAAGTAATGTAAACCTAATAATGCTCAAGAGACCACTGCTGAAAAGTTCCTCACTTTTCAACCTGAAATGATCATTAGGCACACATTTTGTATGTTTATACAAGGAAATTGTTCAAGTAACTTACACAAGAGTGTTTCAATTTTTGCAGTAGATTATTTAATCTGATGAAAGCTGAAATTTCTTACAGCATTTAGTAACATTTTTGTATTATTTCAACATCTTCTCAGTAGGAATGCATCGTGTGAGCCAAACTAGCTAAGCATCTTAATGCACCGCAAATGATACAAATTCCTCTGATAAATCTACTCCTCTGATGTGTAGAACAGGTCTCTGCTATACAGAAAGCAAAGAGCATAAAAAGATTTAATTTATATTGCAAAATGTTCTAATGCTTAAAATTCGTAAATCACCTTGGTAACTGAGAATGAAGGAAGTAATAAGGGGCAGAGATTGAAAAAAAAAACAAAAAAAAAACCCCAAACACTTTCCTTTTTTGATCTTCCTTAGAAAAATGTGGTATATATGATGGTATTATATTTTTAGTGGGAAAAAATGAATCAAATGAAACTGAACTTAATCAAATGAAAAAGTAACATTTGTCTTCTTGGAAAGGAACAAAACAAGGTTGCTGAATAGAACAAATTGGACAGAGTGACAGCAATGGAAGATTATATAAGCACCTCCTCCTCCTTCCCTCTCTCTTTTGTCTTCTCTTTGCCACCTTCTCCTGCAAAGAAAAGGCAGAAGTAAAGCTGTTATAAAGTTGTGGTTAGCCTTTGCATTCTCTTTTTACATCCAGTCTTTAAAGCCAAGTAGCCTGGCTAGATAAACACCATAGAAATCTGTTTAAAAAAAAACAAAAAAAAACCCAAAAAACAAAAAACACCCACCTACATTTCTCTTAAATGGTAATGGTTACACAAGCAGCAATACAGTATGAGTCATGAGAGGAGATGGCCTCAAGTTGTGCCAGGGGAGGTTTAGATGGGATATTAGAAAAAAATTCTTTACCAAAAGGGTTATTAGGCATGGGAACAGGCTGCCCAGGGAAGTGATAGAGTCACCATCCAGGAAGGTATCTAAAAGATGTGAAACTATGGTGCTTAGGGACATGGTTAGTGGAGGACTTGGCAGGTTTATGGTTGGACTCAATGATGATAAAGGTCTCTTCCAACCTAAATTATTCCATGTTTCTATGAAAGATAAATGTGCATATGAGTGTCTCAAGTATGTTGCTAATTGCTCATTTATCTTTTTTTGGAGTCTCTTGCAGCCTCTCTGGAATTTGCAAACAGCTCTACCTATGTTGTCATGTATAGGTTCATTCATTAGGGTGTGACACAGCCTTTTGTCAGTAAAATTCATTTGCAAGAATAGCCTTAAAGCCTGAACTTTCAATGTCTCTGCTAATACTTCTGGGATGGAAGAAGTCCAAGTAATGTTGGATGTGACCATTACAGTATTATGACAATTTAGTTACATACATTCTTATTCCACATTTATTGTGTCTCTGCACAAGAGAGCTCAGAAACATCTGTGTATACGTAGATATTTACATAAAATATACAGTACAGCACTATAGTAGAGTACTACAGTACACCATGTGTACAGCAATTTTGGAACTGTGATATTGATATCTATTTAATTTATAACCATGCATTGATACAAGTTATAACTTTGAAGTTTTACAGATGTAACAGTATAACATATCTGTTGCCAAAACCAATCCTTATTCCACTAAGACTTAGAGGTAGTAACAGACACTGATTTAAAAAGAAAAACATATTGTATGTGGCTGCAATGTCATACATACATTCAGTTACTGGATACACAGTAGAAAAGAACTTCGCATTACTTGTTTATAGTCTTGAGCAGAGAGGTAAACATCCCCACAAAAGAAACAAGATGATTCTGTTTCCTTGGTAAAAAAAAAAACCATGTTTTTTCTTCTTGTGGGACTAGAGCATTGCTTCCCAAGCAAAACATCTAACCTCACTGAAGTGACACATATTTAGAAACTTGCTACCTCAATCATAAATGCTTACTCCAAGCAGGCACTGACAAACCCTCCTGAAGGGTCTACGCTGGAACAAAAGTACAGAGTGCTCTTCATCCACATTTTTAAACCTGTTAAAGTCAATGACTGAAGCAAACATAAATATACTAATACAGCCACTCATTCTGCAATTAATTTTAGGCAGCATCTTGATACACTTACTTCATTATCCCAACCGACATTTTATTCAATCAGTCACAATTACACTGCAGGAAAATTCTAACTGTGCTAATATAACTTATAAT
This sequence comes from Chaetura pelagica, assembly GCF_000747805.2. Classification (NCBI taxonomy): domain Eukaryota; kingdom Metazoa; phylum Chordata; class Aves; order Apodiformes; family Apodidae; genus Chaetura; species Chaetura pelagica. The sequence continues at coordinate 1,525,136 of NW_009952880.1, read as the reverse complement.
GGAAAGACACAGAGCATCACACATTTCCACCTGTTAACAATCAATCAAGAGTTGTGTGTGTGTTGGTTTGGGGGTTTTTTTCCACAGTATTAAATGCAAAATCCTTAGTTCCTAAACTGTGTATTAGCCTTAGTCTTTGCTACATGGCAAATTTGCATATTGAAATTGACATAAGAATATTAAGAATAATCTGAATATATAAAGAAATATAAATAATAAGTGGGACAAATAAACCAAGAAACCTACCACAGTTTACATTATTTTATTTTTCTAATCCTTGCAGAATATAGTTTATGAATACCATCTTCTGATGGTGACTAACTACTAACCTGCATAAGTTTCAGCAGACATTTTATCACATCTAGATTAGTCTCCAGAACTTTTTCTTTATAATGCTAAACCTCCATTCATCTGATTGTATGTTATTGACACTTTTGGCCAGGGATTTCCATTTAGCCCTTTTGCAGCTGTTTCAAGGGCTCTTTTCTGCATAAGCTCCAATATAATTTTCAGCTTTTAATTTCAATTTTTTTCTGCATACCACTACTTATTTTTATTCCAGAAGGATGTTCAGAGACAACAGAGTACTGTTTTTCTCCTCCTGATCCAAAACTACAGCTGATGTAAACCTAATGATAGAAAGAAGAAAGCAAAACAAAACAAAACCAAACCAAACCAAAACAAAATGCCCCCTCAAACCCAACCCGAAGCAAACCAAAAAACAACCGCTTGAAGATATTTTCTTTTCAACTAAAATATCCAGTCAATTAATCCCTCTTTATTTAGATTTCTATCACCTAAAAGTTCTAGTAATTTGGAAGTATGTCAGCCATTGCACATTTTCTGTGGAAACTTTTATATGACCTACTCACAACCCATGAAATTATAGTGACTCTTGAAAATGTGATTCTTTTCTCCTTCTCCTCACATTATATATCTACTTCTTAGTACCAAAACCATGTTTTCTACCCTTCAGTAAATGATCTTGTTGCTGGGCTCCCACAGCTCATATTGAAGTCAAGGTTAGTTAAATTTTACATTGTCCTATTTCTTTCTCCAGTACATTTACATGGCAAAGATACAACTTTATTATCATTAATAACATTTACAACTATACAAGATAACATAATTACAATAAAATCATATGCTTCAGGGCATAAATTGATAATCTGTGGGAGTCAGGAAGGAACTTTTCTTCTCTCATTATGACATTAAGCAATGGACAGGTGCTTTATGGAGGCAGAATTCCAGAGTAGGTTTAATAATGGCAATAATCCAACATTACATCTTTTCAATTCTCATCATATCTCACCCATCATGTCCCTTATTGTGACAAAGAATATTGATAATGCCATGAACACATAGGTACTTTTTATTTAGTAGTTCCTTTGCTAAAAGTATTCCTCAGTGTTTCCACCAGTCATCTGGTAATGTATTTTTATTTTATTTTTTAAGTAAAAGCCCTGTCAATTATTCCGAAAGAAAATCTTAAAATGAATAGTGAAAAGTTGCTGGAAAATAAAGGAAATGCATTAACTAAGTACAATTATTTCAAACCAATCCCCCAAAAATGTGCTCCAAAACCATGGCACAAATATCTAGTAGATGAACAGTCCAATGCCAGATCATTTATATCTCTCCTATCCAGAAAATTGTTCTCATATCACAGTTTGGTGCTCAGTTCCCAAATGAGAAATATGTTCAGCCAAACTATCTCAGATGTCTTGGGAAATGTTACCTACTGCCATCATCACTCTCCATCTTCAATGTGCTATAATTTCCATTTCATATAATGCTTGAAAGAAAAGGTGTGAGTTACCTTGATTTCACTGACCTATCTAAGCACCCATATCACAAATTTCAGTGATACATTAGCTGTATTATTGCTATCAAGGTGATTTATTCTCCTTTTTTGTTTTTCTTTTTTTTCTTTTTTCTTTTATGCCAGGCTGCCTGCATTGAAAAAAAGAGTAATAGTAATTTGGAATTTCTGGTTAAAAAACTCCATGAATGTTCATTTGATAGTCATATTTTATGCTCCTCTCACATGAACAGGGGACAAGGGTTTCTTTCTCTTAAGCTGTCCATCTGTGTTCTTTGCTAAATTAATTGGACAAACAAGACTGTCTGGGCCATTGTCCCAAGGGACCCACAGATAGGAAAAGTAATTCTTGTTCTTTGGAACTTGAGAACAGAGATATGGTTATTTCACAAATGTGTAAACTAAGATATTCATATCAGAAATCGTAAAATCAGGAGCTAGCTATAATGCTATCAGACCTCTATAATTAGTCATACCTGATTTGCAGAACCTGAGTCTGAAACACTGAATATCATAAAGCCCTGTTTGCAATAATCCTATGAAAATAAAAACCACTTTTTTTTTCAGACAGGCTTGAGAAAAATAACACTGCATTTACTAGTATTGAACAAAGGAAAAAGGATTAATTTCTCAAAAAAAATTAAACTCTGGCCTGGATAAGATGTTTAGTTGTGAGAGGATCTCATGGATCTTTTCAGACTGCATTCTACATGAAGTGTGTGTGTATGTATGTACAAAAGAATAACAATCAGAATAAACTGGCAGAGCAGATTTTCACTGGATCTAAATCTGTTTACTTGGTCTTAGTTTACTTTGCTTGAAGCTGAAAGAAGATCCTGATTCAGCTTTCATAACTAAGCTGCAAACATAAATCTGGACAAACTCTAAATTCAGGATCTGTCCTTGTGCCTTAGGTATATCATTGCTTTAAAAAACAGCAGAAATCACCCTCAGAACAGAGAACATAACAACATAACAACACAGTATCTGTGAGAATTGCTTGTTCCTGTTCCTAAGAGAAATATTTTATATCAAAAAAACCCCTTCAGAATAAAATCTGGAAGAGTGAATGGAAGAAAACATAAGGATTTTCTTTTGCCTGTTGTTTAATTCCCCTTGCTTCAAGCCAGAAGAATTGAGTACTCCCTGTAGGATGTAATCTGCAATGTGAGCGATGCTAATCCAAGGAGGCTACTGGTGCAGCTCTTTGAGGCATGACTAAAGAAATGATTCCTGAATTCAGAAAATCTGAGATGGAAAGCATACACAGTTGGAACCTCTAGAGGTTTCATGATGAGTTTATTTGGTTGGCAGATATTGTTGCAAGCTCAACGTTTTATTTACTATTATTTAAGCAAAGCACTAACATGCACCAATGCAAGGCCACCTTGAGAAGACTGCACAAGTACATCATCTATCAAATTAATAAAGATGCTTATAGATTTGCCTTACATTTCTTGCTATATAGATGTCCCATCTGTTTTCAGTCTTCGTGAACATTAATAGCACCTTATGTCTGGAACTCTTGACAATTGAGAGGTCAAATGGTTCCCCAGAAAGGTTCTCCCATTATAAAGAAAAATGAGAAAAGGAATAATGCTGAAAATAACTGAACTACAGCTCAGCTGGAAAACACAGTCAGTTTTCATTTGGGATTACAAAACAATTATTTGCCAAACAAAATAAGAGCTGGAAAACTAATTGTTATAGAAATGAAGATACATGTTGTGCACTGGGATTTTTATATGAATACTTTCAGAACTGAAAACTGACAGAAAAGTAACGTTTGAATTAACAAATCACATTAGCAGGAATTTTCTAATGTATTGTAATGCAAAGTATTTTGAAATTCAGTGAGAGAACAAATAAATAAAGGGGAAATAAAGTTTAAAGACATTTTAGTAAAACTAAAATACTATCACAATCAACTTGGAAAAGTGCACATGCATATGTATAAATAAAAACTGTTCAGAAGATTTTTTTCTCCTATTTTACACATCTGGTTTAACTTCAGAACATGATTGATTGCATCTAACGTTAACCTTTTAAAATATTAGGTATTTAGGGTGCCTGTATGTTTAAGACATCTGTCTGAGACGTGTCATGGAATGATTAGAAGTAGTTGTTTCTCATGCCTAAATCTTGGTAAAGCCTAGATACGTATACATTGCTAGATTTGTGATAAGTAAAAATGAATTAAGTGAATCTAAATCTGTCCATCTTAAGGTGTTCAGTGCAAATATTTCAGTGCAAATATATATCCATTACATAGCCAGATCCCCTAAATATGCATCCCAAATTTTGAATCTCCTTAGTAAATTTTACAATTATGATAGCACTGAACTATTGAATGGCCATTCTGCTATACATGCTAAAAAAAGTACCTTATTATTTCTAAGAATGGTCTTTTGATTAACATGCTAGACAGAGATTCGAGCTATCCTTACATTCACAGACAGCTTCACTGAACAGGAAAAGTCTTTTGTTGGTCTTCTCTTTCTAAACCAGAATATTTAAAAAGCATTTTCCATCTTCTTTCCATTTTCTTTAACACAGAGCTCCTTACAAATTCAAATCCTTTGGCTTCTGGCATTTTTATTAGTGCCTATTAAATTAGTATTAATCCCACTTGCTAATATATTTTGTTGAATAGTTGCATTGACATGTTCCTTGGTTTTTTCAGATATAATTACAAAATTATGTTAAAATGTCTACATGTATTCATTAAAATTTGGATAAAGGTCTTCTTTTATGTAATATATCATCTGTTATTAATGCACATAGCTAACATACCTAAATTCTGTGACCAATTTTGTCTCTTTTTTTTTGTCTTTTTTTCTTTTCTTTTTTTCTTAAGAGCCATAAGGATTAATACTTTTTTTTATGGAATCCCAGTAGCAAGTTGCAAATATTATACAGAATGAAAAAGAAACAGTTCCAAGTGCAGACAGAATATGGACAATGCTAGGCATTCTTAGAAAGCACATTCACAAGAAAGAATGAAAGAAAAAAAAACAACCCGAACAAAACACAACAAAAAACCCACTAGAATAAGCTGGGACACTTAAAGGTACACACGAAGCCCATCATAGTGACAGAAACATTCTTATTAACCTCTGGAAACTTGGGATGCAGTCATTATAG
>NW_009952880.1:1475953-1520003 GCF_000747805.2 Chaetura pelagica | reverse complement strand
TTGACTTTTTTGAAACAGTGTCTCTTTTTATCTCTTCTGTCAAACTTCTTTCTTTCAACCTTTAAAACTTCTTGCAGTCATGCATCTCTAGTACCAATGTTTCCTCAGACCATGTATTTGAAATCCCCTTTATGTAGTTAAAATATATAAACAAGAAATTTTCATAGAATAATAACAGAATTATAGAAAAGTCCAGGTTAGAAGGGAAGTCTGGGATCACATGTTCACATTTCTGTTGAAATGAGACATTAAATTATGTTATTCGTGCCTCTCCTAAAACAGCCTGCAAATATTTCCAGTGAAGGAGATTCTACCACTCCTCTGGGCAACTTATTGCAAGATTTCATTATTCCCACAGGAAAGATTATGTTTCTTATATCCAGATGTAATTTTCCCTGAAGAAACTTGTGTTTGTTTTCCTGCCACCATGCATTTTTACAAAGGAAGTATCTCCATCTTTGCAGTAAGAACTTTTTTAGTTGCTGGAAAACTAATTAGACATACATGCCCACATTTTATTCTGACAGAATAATGGCTCAACGCAAAATCCAGGGACATAACTGTGTTCATCTACAACATACATTTAGTGTATTTGAGAGGTGTGTTTGGTAACAATTTGCTTATATCCATGCTTGGAGTCTGGCAGCAGCTACCTGAGGGCACATCTGGTACGCTCAGAACATTTTCCCTCCTAGTGGAAACAGCACTGAAGTCATATAGCAGGGAGCCCATTAAAGCACTCCATTTGCTACATGGATGCAAAGTTCTCCAGCATCTCTCTCTAGGCATGCAAGGTGTGTGCTAGGATCAGTTATCTCATGCAACCTTAATTGCTATTAATTTCATTATGGGACAGGACATACAGATCTGGAACTATAAAAGACCACATCAGATCAAATGTTCATCCTTCCTTCCTTGCATTGCTTCTGTCAATAGCATAGATGCCCAACAAGGACTGTGATTGGATGCATTTGTTGGGCTCTAAGCACATAGAGTAATCCTGTGTAATAATCAGAAAATTGTCATTCTTCCCAGACTGTCTTAGATTATCCCTCATAAATCACCTGTTATTTGCACAGATAGGTGGATTGTAAACCATTTGATAAAGAACTATTGCAGATCTCAAAATATGGTACTGCTGGCCACTGTGTCTAAGTTAACTCTTCAGGGCCTTAGGAGTAAATATTATCCAGACTGATCTTAGCCTGCCCAGATTTTTGGTTTAGCTTGTTTCACTTGAACAACTGTCTGACAACCAAGTTAATACTACCCAACTCAAACTAGCTCTAGATTAATTTTCTGCAATGATTACACCTCTTGTTATAGTAATTTTGATACATTTCGGTAACTAACAGATCTTAATAGCATTAAGTTTTTTGACAATTTCCATAAAAATGCATTGTAGAAAAGTACAAGAACAGAATGATAGAAGAGACCTTGAAAGTGTGGGCATAGGATTATACCTGAAGCTCCAAGCTTATAACATTTAAACAAAAATCCTGGTCAATAATGGAATACATTCTTGAAACCTAAGCAAAACTAGTTTTATGTATAACAAAGTCAACAAAGGTGTCCACTATATGTAAATCATGTCATACATCTTAATTTCAGATATATAAAGGAGTTTAAATGAACAAAGAAAGATGTAAAAAATGTAACAAGACCATGTAGTCCTCAAAGGGAGCAGAAATTAGTAAACAATATATTAAACACAGTTCCTTTAGACTTTACCTGAATACACAAACATCCCATCATTCACATAATTCCTACCTAATTGCTATATAACCTTGTAGGAGCCAAAAGCCCTATAGTCATAAAAATAAACATATTGAAATTCTTAAGACATAAATAATCCTATTCCTGGGTAGTTACAGACGCAGATATTGAAAAAATTTAGATTATAATTGGATGAATGGATGCAAATAGATGGATACAGAATCTTTAGGAATAATACACCAGGAAGACAGGAAGTGGGACTTGCCCTTGATGGGAGGTATCAGCAACAGTGCATTCAACTGCCTTGGAATGGATAAGTAGCAGGCTGAGAGTTTATGGATCAGGATTAGAGGACAGACCAACCTGGATGACATTGTGGTGTGTGTCTGCTACAGGCTGCCTGAACAGGAAGAACAAGAAAATGAGGTCTTCTTCAGACATTGGAAAAAGTCTCATGCTCACAAGCCCAAGTCCATAAGCAGGACTCTGCATCTAGCTGAAGCAATAAAGAATAAGAAACCCAGAAGATTTTTGGAGTCCATTGATAGCAATTTCCTAACACAGGTGATCAAGGATCCAATGAGGGGAGATTCTCTGCTGGACCTCTTAAATTAGGAAGAACTGACTGTGGATATGAGGGCCTTGAGATGACTTAGTTCAGGATCCCATCAAGTAAAAGGCAAAAAAAGCAGGAAGACAAACAATGCAGTTTTCAGGCAGAGTCAGTATGGGTTCACAAAGGGAAAATCCTGTTTAACTGATTTGATGTCCTTCTATGATAAGGTCACCCATTTAGAGGACAAAGGGGAAGGCAGGGGATATGGTTTTTTCTGGATTTTAGTAAGTTTTGATACTGTCCCTCATAGCATCCTCTGGTCAAGTTGTCCAACTGTGGGATAAGTGGGTTCATAGTGTCCTGGGAGACAAACTGGCTGAAGTGTAGAGCTCAAGGGGTTGTAGTGAATGGGGCTAGACCTGAGTGGCAACCGGTCACCAGCAGGGTTCCTCAGGGTTCAACTCTAGGGCCAGTTCTGTTGAATATATTTATCAAAGATCTGGATGCTGGAGTTGAATGCCTCATTAGCAAGTTTGCTGATGATACCAAACTGCAAGGTGTTGCTGACTCTTGAGGTGCAAGATGCCTTGCAGAGGGATCTAGAGCACAGAATCACACAATCACAGAATCATTTGGGTTAGAAAAGACTTTTAAGATCATTGATCCCAACCATAATATAACTCCACCAACCGCTAACCTAACTCTACCAAGTCCAATGCTTAAACCATGCTCCTAAGCACCATATCTGTAAACCTTTTTAACATCTCCAGGCATGAGGATTCAATCACCTCCCTGGGCAGCCTATTCCAAATAGATAGATTAGAACATCAGGCTATGATTGATGGCATGAAATCTAACATGTTGTTATACTGGATTCTGCACCTACAATGGAGTAACGCAAAGCACAGGCATAAACTGTGAGAGGAGTGGCTGAAGAGCAGCACCCCTGCAGAAAGGGAACTGGGAGTCCTTGTTGGCAGCTGGTTCAATAGGAGCCAAGAGGGCAAACCACATCCTGGGATGTATGGATCACAGCATCACCAACAGGTCAAAAGAGAGGATTGTCCCTGACTTTTGGTCTGCCCTGAATTGTTTATATCATTGTAGATCCCTTCCAATTGAAACATTCTATTCTATTCTATTCTATTCTATTCTATTCTATTCTATTCTATTCTATTCTATTCTATTCTATTCTATTCTATTCTACTTCCATTAAAGATTTGCCTAATTCTCCTTCTGGAAAAAATCAACTCTTACTTTCTGCACATCTACTTTTTGACTGAAAATAGAACCAATTATCCAGAAAAAAAAAAGAAAAAAATAATCTATTTGTCAGCCAAACTAATCTTTCCTTTGAAACCTTTCCATATCTTTAATGCAAAAAAATGTCTTGTACCAGTTCAGCTATGCAACTCTAACATGAGCCAGCTGGCTGTGGATATGGTTATTGGTGTTATTATTAATAAAGATGCGGAAGCCAAATAGCCTCTCACAGTAATTTGATTTTCAGTTTGAGGGTGAAGTTAGTTACTGGAAAGTCCTGGATAATGTCGAACGTAAGAGTAGGAAAGGGACATCAGCATTAAAAGGCTTCAACATATAATGCTGGTAGTACAACAGTATTCTTTGGCTCACCATAAAGATTATGTAACAAACTTTAGGTTAACTCACAATCCAATTACATAATATTTGATTCTAGTATCTGTTTATGGGTACTTATTGTAACCAGAAACTTTTATTTAAAATCTTGCTGTTTTATTTCTAAGCATCTCATAGCCCATGTATTTTAGAATTACTTTTAGGCTGCGCTTCTTCCAGACCTATTCTGTGAATACCTCCTTACTGAACATTCCAATAATAGGCAACCAGGTGATGGGAGCATTTTATTTTCTAGCTGACTACAATTCTGAAGCAGGCTGCCTCTTGACATTTAATAGACTAGCACTCAAATGAAGGACTGGTTGGTTGTTGCACAAAACATTGTTTCGTCATATTTGGGGCATTTTAACAGTCACAATGTAAGTTTAATTATATTTTTTAAGCACATTGTGAATTCAGAATCATGTCACAATAAATATGTGGATCTGCCCTAGATTACAGAGTACCTGTTTCATTTAGCTAGCTACCTTTTGTGTCAGGTAGGAATGTAGTATAACAGTTCTTCTCTTGTATAATAAACTTGATATTTGTAAACAATAAACACAGAATTCTGATATTTCAGTTTTCAGAGAGCAATTGCATTAAATTGTACAAATATATGGCATGGCTTGCAATTCTCCAGGAAGTGTGATATACATATAATCATCCTCCAAATTCTTTCCTTTTCCTTTTCTTTTCAGATTAAAATTTAGAAAAGAGGACTGAATCAACAAGCCATAATCCTAAATTTTAATACATGAGTCATAATTTTCAAGAAGGGATTATTAACGTCAAGCTTTAAGGTTTATGTTTAAGTCTGTTGAAATGAATAGGAACTTCTAAGAGTTTTATCTTCAGGAACTCTCATCACCTAAATAGTGGAAAAAAAAAAAAAAAAAAAAAAAGCTTTTATAAGGATCTTAAGGTTTTGGGGTTTTTTATTTGGTTAAGATGTTCAAAGTAACAATGCATAAAATTAGTACATATTGATTTTTGTCCCTTGTTCAGCGTATATGCAAGGTGTTTTGTATTCCAAAACTAGTGGATTAATTCAGGTAACTGAGAAGTTTATTATTTTTATATATATGTATTTTATTTTTAATTATTTACTAATGATAGCTGCTCTTCCTACCTTGGTTATAGATAAGGATACACTTTGACATGGATTTCTTTTGGACACAGTTCAATTGGAAAAGCAGCCTCCAAACCCTCTACTCAGCCTTCCCTTTCTTCCACCAGCTGTGCAGGTCGGATTTTTTGGGGGCTTCAGAATTGCCATGTGAAGGAATTAGTCTTCTTGGAAAATGGGAAACAACAACTATTTTTAAATTTAGCCAGTTCCATAATCTCATTCCCCACAGATATCTGTATCAGTGGAAGTAAGTGGGGCAGAAAGTGCCAGGGCAGCAGTAAATGGCAGAAATGGAACTGGTTAAGGAAATCTATGTCAAATCATACCCTGACTGTAAAAGGTTCAGTCCTTTGTGGCAGCCAATTGATTGTTTACTTCCCTTGATAATTCAGTTTCCTAACTCCATATTATAACCTTTATTTGGGCTAAGTGGTAGTTATTAACCCAAGCTTTCACACAGAAGTCCCATTAAAGTCAGTGGCAATATTTACATTAGTAAATACCACATGGGTGTGTTAAAAATTATGTCACTAGAATCTCCTCCATTGGTCCATGAACATAAATTACAGTTCAAGTTGTTCAGTTCAGGAGAATACCTGCCTTTGAATAGCTTGTAAAAACGTATGGGATTCAGAACACAGTTTGTAAAGAATAGGAGGGAAAATTATGCTGAATTTTATAAGTTTTTTAATAAGATCTTTTAAAATGTTCGATTTTCTGGCATATTTGGAATAAGCTTTTATTTTTTTCTTCCTATCATCACAGAATGCATAATACTTCTGCAATGCTTTTAAATAGCATGGATGTTTAAACTACTTTTTAAAAAGAGTGCTAGAGTGAGTCTACAGAAAGGCAACAAAGCTGGTGAAGGATCTGGAAATCAGGTTTTATAAGGAGCAGCTGAGGGAAATAAGATTGCTTGGTCTGGAGAAAAGGAGGCTGAGGAGAGACCTTATCACTCTCTACAATGACCTGAAAGGACGTTGCTGCAAGGTGGATGTTGGTCTTTTCCCCATAGTAACAAGCAGCAGGCCAAGAGGAAATTATCTCAGGTTGCTCCAGGAGAGGTTTATCATAAAACCATAGAATCAAAGAATCACATAATGGTTTGAGTTGGAAGGGACCTTTAAGATCATCTAGATCCACTCCCCCTGCATTGGCAGGGAAAGCTCCCACCAGATCATGTTGTTCAGAGCCCCATCCAACTTACCCTTGAACACTTCCAGGGATGGGCTTCCACAACTTCCCTGGGCATCCTGTTCCAGTGTCTAACCACCCTCACACTAAAGAATTCCTTCCTAATGTCTAGCCTAAATCTCCCCTCTTCAAGTTTTAATCTATTATCCTTTGTCCTCTCACTACAGGTCCTTGTAAAAAGTCCCTGTCCAGCTTCCTTTTAGGCCCCATCAGATACTGTTAGACCACTGTGAGGTCTCCCCAGAGTCTTCTCTTCTGCCAGCTGAACAACCCCAACTCTCTCATCCTGTCCTTGTAGGAGAGGTGCTCCTACAAAGAGCTGCCACAAAAATGTTCCTCTGTCTTGTTTTCTCCACATTATCCATCCGTCAGCTCTCAACATCAGAGTTAGTTGTTCCCTCAAACTTTTGGAAGGAAAATTTTAGGACTTTTTTTGTATAAATTGTGACGGTTTTAGTATCAGTTGGGACTTTTTCCAACAAATTGGCTGATTATGTTTCTCTTATGAAGGCAGGTATGAAAAAATCAAATTACAAGAATTCCTTAAAAAGATGTAATTTACAACTTTCACATCTTACAGTACAGTAGGACTAAGTTCAGCATTGTGTTAGAATAAGGCAGAGAATGGATCTGGAGCTGAATTCAGATATTAGTTCCATTCTTTAAATGTTTTAATTCGAAGTATCAAAAATTGGGTCCCAACATCTGGTGAACAGTAATTTCTTCATTGGGAAGTAGTAAAGAATAAATCCTCCCTCTTCTTGTAGATTTTAGAAAGACATGGATAAACCTTTTTGTGTATTAAGCATTGAAAAATCAGAATAATCACTTGAAAGTTCTAGTCAAATAATTGATCAACATTTTCTTTTATTGTTTGAAAAAAAAAAGAGTTGTATTCAAAATCTTGTTTCATGTCTATACATGAAAAAAACACATGCTATTAGAGAAGCCAAGAATTTATTCTTAATCAATTAAAATAATTCTAACAGCCTAATAAAAATGCAACAGGAGGGCATCACAGCAAATCATTAGAGTCAAAAGCTGTCTGTGGCAATTAGATTCTGGCACTGGGGGTCCTCTATGCTAGTTTATGAGCCCTTTTGTTCAGTGAACCCCAATAATTCAGGTTTTCTATACCCTTAGTTAACTTTAAAACAGATTTTATGTTGCACACTGCCAGGTGTGATTTGCAGTTTGTGATTGATGTCTGCAGACTAGGACTTTTTAGCCCTGTAGTCCAGTAAATATAGGATTGTCAATCTTAGTAACAGATTATGTACTGATTTTGTGGGGCCTCAGGGCCAAGGCTTGCAAAGTTTAATTTGTCTGAAGTTGTTTCATCCTGCCTGGAACTTTGTTTTTATTTGATTTGGCTGTAACAGCAACTTTTTCAATGGGTCTATGACCAATGTATTTTACCTTTACTCATGTTTACATAGTGTAGCTGTAGTTTCTATATAGATAGAAGTACAAACCTAAGATGGTAAGAGACAGGTTCCAGAGTTCAGAGTTATAAACAGCTCAGAGAAATGCAAACATGAGAGCTGGTTTTAGGGTTTGCCTTTAAGAAAAACAAAACAAAATGTAAAATATTTTATTTAAAAATATACATAAAATGAACCATTTGTATAATAATACAAAGATACAAGAGTTCCTAGCTCATAGTGGGATCTGAGTGATACTCTTCACTACTATTCTAGTGAAAAGACATCTAGCTCTTTAGTTCTCTTAGTTATAAATCATTTCATATATATTCAGATAAACTTCACAACCTTTCCTAGATTAATTTTTGAAAATCAATACAAAGAGCCAACTGTAGGTCCAAATACTGAGATACCACTAAAAGGATTCAAGTTGTTGCCAATGAATATTAAAGACTCAGGTCTGACATCATCAAGACTTACGCCAGCTTTTTATCAGATGAGGGTCTGACCATGAACTGTAAAGCAACACAGGATCAGATTCAGCCTACCTATATCATCTGAGATGGAACAACACATAAAAGTAGGGTTCCAGCTCTAGCAGAATCTCCTAAGTGAGGCAGCCATGCTCCCTCAACAGCCAATTAACAAAGTCTTTTGTATAAGTTACTTTTCTCCACTGACACTCACATCTACCTGCATTTCCAAATGAGGTATCAACTAACAGAACCAAGCAACAGAACACGAGTTACATCAAAATACTTTGTGAGGAATAGTTGCCCTATATTTTTCTGAGCAGACAGGACCAGTGGAGCTACTGTAATCTTTTTTTTACATAGAAACCCAGTAATAAGAGTACCTTAAATAACTAAAGTAGTAGAATTGAAGCATCAAGTCTTGTCCTGAGAAGGCTTAGACAAATAGGTCTGTCTTCTGAGAAAGTGTCTGAACTTCCAAACTGCAGAGCAGCCTGGGGCTTAGCTCTTAGAATTCCTGATGATAAGGGAATACTTATAATAACCAAATGCAGCATTATGGAAGTCATACAGAGAATAACCTAAAAGAAGGCCTATTGTCATATGACTTGGTCTCTGCTGAGATCTAAGCTCCTTCTCCATTTCTGGTCAACATTCCAAATGGCAATCATACATTTTTTCCAATTATTTTAAATGTAAAATGCATAAATAGGCTTTGACATTAAGTTCAGATTTACAGTCCCTCCCACCTCCTCACTTACCTAGTTGAGTGACACTGAAGCTCAAAAAGGCATTCATTTTGGGAAGTTCAAAATGGTTTTCTGACCCTAAAAAGTTAAATAACTACCTGCATGTAAGTATTAAATATTAGATCTACGAATTAAGCAAATAGAATAGCACAATCAAGGGAAAATTAAGAGTAGTCCTCTTTGTCCCAAATTCAAAAAATTTCTTCCTTAACCATAGAATTGCCCCAACCGAGGTGCAGAACCTTGCTCTTCACCTTGTTGAACTTCATGCAGTTTTCATGAGCCCAATTCTCAAGCCTGTAAAGGTCCTCTGAATGGCTTCCCTTCCCTCCAGCGTGTTTACCTCACCACACACTTTGGTGTCATCAGCAAACTGAGGGTGCACTCAATGCCACTGTCCATGTCACCGACAAAGACATTAAATAGCACTGGTTTGAGTACCAACCCTTGGGGAACACCACTTGTCACAGCTCTGGACATTGAGCTGCACTTTGGGTGTGACCATCCAGCCAGTTCCTTACTCACGAGTTGTCCATCCATCGAATCCATATCATTTCAGCTTTGATACCAGGATGTCATGTGGGACAGTGTCAAAAGCTTTGCACAGGTCCAGGTAGTATATGTTTCTTTATATTGAGCACATTGCTCCACTCCATTTTATTTCTTTTCTTTTTTTTTTTTTTTTGCTTGGCCACAATTATAATACACATTATTACAAATAAAATTTGTAAGAATAACATATAGATATTGTATCTTTTGATCTCTATAAATTTAAGAACTTACTTTTTGCAAAGTAAGTGTATTTATAAAATGTCACATACTTTGGAGAGAGAAATGTTAGATTAAATATTAGGGAACAATAGGAAAACGGAAAAAATGTGGTTTTTTTCAATATAATAATAAATTAAATAAGCTGTAATATAGAGGAATATTTCAATGGGTAACATGCTTAGATTCCAATATTCTTCTCTTAATATAACATAATAAACAAATTTGTCTGTGCTATACCATGCACTCAATTAATAATTTACAATGTATATTCAAGTTACTTCTGCCTTTTCACATAACTGGAATGTGTACAACACCTTAATTATTTTTTTTTTAATTTTTTTTTTATTATTTCTTGGACTTCTTTTATGCACAAAGCCATGTGTTCAATTTTCTTGTATTCCAGCTACAGAAATTACACTGAATATCCCAAACTCATAGCAAAGTTTGGGTGGAGGATTTTGAGGCTGCTTCTGCATTTTTGAGGTGATTTCTCGGTGACCTCAAGGTCATTATGTTCTGTTCCTATTAGAACTGGTTATACCTCTCAGCACTGTATTAAAAAGCTGCAATCACCTTATAACTATAGAGTCATTCATTCACATTCCTGGTTTGCTTGATTAGAATAAGGAACCTTGAACCTCAGCCTCTCAAACCAATGTGGGAAATAGTAGGCATAATTTCAAATATTTCCCTTGTCCCATTCAGTTTAGTAGTATATACCTAACTCCCATAATCCAGCCATGTGTTACAACTGGTGAGCTATGGTTTCTCTCCTTCATTTAGTGATTATGTTCTACTGGACAGGAAAATAAAAAGACCAATAAAAGTCTGACAAAACGGTATCCAAAGGATCAAAGACATCAAGAAGTATTTAATGAAATTATCTCTAATATTTTGTTAATGTGAAAAGGCAAAATTATGGGAAGAATTCTTTTTTTTTTTTTTTTTTTCCAGTTATTCTAAGGTTTTCATCTCCTTCACTGTGTCATGAGCTTCAAATTTTTCATTCTGAAATAAAAAAAAATTCTCTTAATTTCATTTTACTCAAAAACTGTCTGCTTCAAAGAGTTTTTGTGTTGACAAACTTGCATCTTCTAATGAAATGTTTCCTTATTATATTATTGTCTGCTTATGATATGTCTGCTTATGTCTACTATTTCTAATTCTAAATTAATGACTGCAAGCTTTTGCAAACTTCTGCTTGAAATGTCTTCTTCATCAGGACGATGTTTTTGATCAGGGAGCATGGTCTTGAAGGAACAGATATGAAAGAAATAACCATCTTTTAACATTAAAACCACCAATAACTAGTATCTACTCTAAAACATTAATTGCTTGGAAAACAGAAGAGATTTTAGGGAAAACAACAACATCAAAAGGCAAATAAAAGCTGAATCTAAAATATTGTCTTATAAACAGTGTGACAATTATTCTTAGAACCCTGGGATAACAGTCTTCATCATTTAAAGACAATCTTATTGGACTATGTGCTAGAATGCTGTATGTAAATAGCTTAAATTCAGATAATCTGTATAACATGAATTCCCCATTCCAATGAAGCTGTTTTCAGCAGTTTTAGAAAAATTGAAATATTTACTTTTGCAAAGAACATAACAGTAAATGTTATTCTGATTTCAGCAGAGGTTTCATGGATTGAATATTTTAGGATTATGTCCTAAAAGCCAGATTAAGTATTGAATAACTTTTACTTATGCGAGTGGCTTTTTTTCAGGCTAATATCTTTACAAAACTATATTTAATGCTGAGCAGCTCTTTTCACAGTGTTCTGTAAAAACAGATTGTTTCCTCTTCTAATTAGATTTTCATTTGCATGAAAATAGTATACTTGATTAGAAGCATTTACACCTTATTCTTTACCATATTCTTCTGTGAAATCATAATCATTTTCACAGCAATAATTTGTGATATCACAAACAGAAGATTATTAATTCAAGTAGAGATAAGTTAAGATCTTGTTTTCATTCAAGGTTCTTGGCCATATGGAAAATAAGAAAATGGGTTATGTAAAACTGCACAACATCAGTAGATGCTGCATCGAGAGCACTGAAGACCAAAGTTTATCTGCAGAGCAGATGTCATTACTTTTAACTTCTCACATACATACATACAGTTAGGTGTTCTAGCCTTCATTTGGAAGACACACATCTGAGAGAGTTCTTCGTTTTCTGTGTTCACCAACAAATGGAGACATAGAGGCCAGTTATAGCAGAAGAATGACACAGCTTCTTCTGAAAAAAAAAAAAAAAAAAAAAAAAAAAAAGATGAATCACTGCATAATTTGAGAAAGGAAAAGCTAATATAATAATTGGGAGAGAAATCAAAACTTTTATTTAGAAATTCTAATTTACTACACTACAGGGGCATCTTAGAGCTTTAAACTAGATGTGAAGGGGGAAGAGGAGAAAACCGGGTCTGTTAGGGACAAGCACAAGAGGAACACACCATGGCTCAAAGTCAGGTCGTCCAAGGAGGATTTAGTCCCACCGGTGTGCTCTGTTTGTTTCCTGAAATGCCTGTATGCTAATGCACGCAGCATGGGGAACAAGCAGGAGGAGTTAGAGGTCTGTGTGCGGGCTAAGGGTTATGATCTAGTAGCAATAACAGAGATATGGTGGGACAGCTCACATGACTGGAATGTGGCCATGGATGGTTATGTGCTTTTTAGGAAAGATAGGGCAGGGAAGCGAGGTGGTGGAGTTGCTCTTTATGTGAGAGAGCAACTAGAATGTATTGAGTTTCATGCAGGGGCTGATGAGGGGCAAGTTGAAAGTCTGTGGGTAAGAATTAAGGGGCAAGCAGGTGCGGGTGACACAGTTGTGGGGGTCTACTACAGACCTCCTGATCAAGGTGAGGTTGATGAGGCTTTCTACAGGCAACTGAAAGCAGCCTCACATTATTCACAGTACTGCTATGACTTTTCACTCTACTTTGAATTTCTTCCCCTTAATAGCAAGTCTCCTTGCTTTCTCTTTTAATGTAGCAATACTACAGAATCTAAAAGAAGAAAGGTAAAGAAAGAGAGAAAGAAGGATAGACTGAGAGTGAAAAGCCTGACAACTGTGTAACAAACAAGAACATAGTAGAAAAAAAATGTATTGTACTGAAGCTGAAAATTCTTTTTGAAAAATGTCAGAAGACCAGGTAGATTATTAAGCAATACAGTAAGATAATTATTTGTTTGCCTTGTTTGTACAATATTAACTACCTAATTTGTAAGGCATGGTGATAGAATTTAAATGCTAATAAAATCTTAACTGAGCTGATGTAATCACAACAAAACAGATTTTATATGAGTACATATCCTGTGTGGAAGGAACAAAATACCCAGCAGGACCAGAACCCTGGACTTCCACAGGGCAAACTTTGGTCTCCTCAATCATCTATTAAGGGAAATCCCATGGGACAGGGTGCTAGAAAATAAAGGAGCTCAAGATAGCTGGTCAACATTCAAGGACCACTTCTTGCAAGCACAGGATCAGAGTGTCCCAATGGTTAGGAAATCTAGTAAGGGTGCTAGGAGACCTGCATGGTTAAAGAAGGAACTACTGGGCAAACTTAAGTGGAAAAGGAAAATCTATAGATCATGGAAGGAGGGGCTGGTCACTTGGGAGGAATATAGGACTGTTGTCAGAGGATGTAGGGAGGCAATTAGGAAAGCTAAGGCCTCCTTGGAACTTAACCTTGCAAGTCAGGTTAAGGATAATAGAAAGGGCTTTTTCAAGTACATAGCTAGCAAAACTAGCAATAGAGGCAATATTGGCCCATTGAGGAATGAGGTGGGAGCCCTGGTGACAGAGGATATAAAGAAGGCAGAGGTGCTGAATGCCTTCTTTGCCTCTGTCTTCACTCCTGCAGGGTCTCCCTATGAGCCCCAGATTCATATAGCCCCAGAAGAAGTCAAGATAGAGGAAGAGTTTGACATGGTAGATGAGGATTGGGTTAGGGATCAGTTGAGTAATCTGGACATCCATAAATCAATGGGTCCAGATGGAATGCACCCAAGGGTGCTGAGGGAGCTGGCGGAGGTCATTGCTAGGCCACTCTCCATCATCTTCAGTAAATCATGGGCAACAGGTGAGGTGCCTGAGGACTGGAGGATAGCAAATGTCACTCCAGTCTACAAGAAGGGCAAGAAGGAGGACCCGGGTAACTATAGACCGGTCAGCCTCACCTCCATCCCTGGAAAGGTGATGGAACAACTTGTTCTTGTGACTATCTCCAGGCACATCAAGGACATGGGGGTCATCAAGAGCAGTCAGCATGGTTTTATCAAGGGTAAATCATGTTTGACTAACCTCATAGCCTTCTATGAGGAAATTACTAGGTGGATAGATGATGGTAGAGCGGTAGATGTGGTTTATCTTGATTTCAGTAAAGCATTTGACACCGTCTCCCACAGCATCCTTGTGGATAAGTTGATCAGGTATGGGTTTGGTGACCAGGAAGTGAGGTGGATTAGGAACTGGTTGAAAGGAAGGAGTCAGAGAGTTGTAGTCAATGGGGTAGAATCTGGTTGGAGGTGTGTTACTAGTGGAGTCCCACAAGGGTCGGTGCTGGGACCGGTGTTGTTCAACATCTTCATCAACGACCTGGATGAGGGTATAGAATGTACCCTCAGCAAGTTTGCTGATGACACTAAGCTGGGAGGAGTGGCTGACACACCAGAAGGCTGTGCTGCCATTCAGAGAGACTTAGATAGGTTGGTGAGTTGGGCGGGGAGAAACATGATGAAATTCAACAAGGGGAAGTGCAGAGTTTTACATTTGGGGAAGAACAACACCATGTCCCAGTACAGGTTGGGGGCTGAACTGCTGGAGAGTAGTGTAGGTGAAAGAGACCTGGGGGTCCTGGTAGACAGGAGGATGACCATGAGCCAGCAATGTGCCCTTGTGGCCAAGAAGGCCAATGGCATCCTGGGGTGTATTAGAAAGGGTGTGGTTAGTAGGTCAAGAGAGGTTCTCCTCCCCCTCTATTCTGCATTGGTGAGGCCACATCTGGAGTATTGTGTCCAGTTCTGGGCCCCTCAGTTCAAAAAGGACAGGGAACTGCTCGAAAGAGTCCAGCGCAGAGCTACGAAGATGATTAGGGGAGTGGAACATCTCCCTTATGAGGAAAGGCTGAGGGAGCTGGGTCTCTTTAGCTTGGAGAAAAGGAGACTGAGGGGTGACCTCATCAATGTTTACAAATATGTAAGGGGTGAGTGTCAGGGGGATGGAGTTAGGCTTTTCTCAGTGATGACCAGTGATAGGACAAGGGGTAATGGGTGTAAATTGGAGCATAGGAGGTTCAAGGTGAATATCCGAAAAAATTTTTTTACTGTGAGAGTGACAGAGCACTGGAACAGACTGCCCAGGGAGGTTGTGGAGTCTCCCTCACTGGAGACATTCAAAACCCACCTGGATGAGTTCCTGTGTGATGTACTCTAGGTGACCCTGCTCTGGCAGGGGGGTTGGACTAGATGATCTCTCGAGGTCCCTTCCAGCCCCTAAGATTCTATGATTCTATGATTCTATGATCTTAGCATTCTTTAGAGAATGCTTTGTATATAAACAATATAAACATTTTATTTAATACCTTTAAAAAAAAAATAAATCATCTTCCTTCACACATTCTTCGAACACCTTACATGTAAATGGGATAATTATTTTTTAACAGCCCATATGAAATTCAGCAAGGGCAAGTGTAGAGTCTTGCATCTCGGGAAGAACAACCCCATGGACCAGTATAGGTTGGGGGCTGACCTGCTGGAGAGCAGTGTAGGAGAAAGGGGCCTGGGGGTCCTAATGGACAGGAGGAGGACCATGAACCAGCAATGTGCCCTTTTAGCCAAGAAGGCCAATGGCATTCTAGGGTGCATTAGAAAGGGTGTGGCTAGTAGGTCAAGAGAGGTTCTCCTCCCCCTCTATTCTGCCTTGGTGAGGCCACATCTGGAATATTGTGTCCAGCTCTGGGCCCCTCAGTTCAAGAAGGACAAGGAACTGCTTGAAAGAGTCCAGCGCAGAGCTACAAAGATGATTAAGGGAGTGGAACATCTCCCTCATGAGGAAAGGCTGAGGGAGCTGGGTTTCTTTAGATTGGAGGAGACAGAGGGGTGACCTCATAAATGTTTGTCAGTATGTCAAGGACGAGTGTCTGGAAGATGGAGCCAGGCTTTTTTCAGTGATGTCCAGTGATAGAACAAGGGGCAATGGGTGCAAACTGGAGCATAGGAGGTTCCATGTGAATATCAGGAAGAACTTCTTTCCTGTGAGAGTGACAGAGCACTGGAACAGGCTGCCCAGGGAGTTTGTTGAGTCTCCTTCGCTGGAGACATTCAAAACCTACCTGGATGTTTTCCTGTGTGATGTGTTCTGGGTGACCCTGTTCTGGCAGGGGAGTTGGACTAGATGGTCATTCGAGATCCCTTCCAATCCCTAAGATGCTGTGATTCTGTGATATGTTCAGCCTGAATTTGTAGTCAACTGTCTGCAGTAATGTAAATCATTGCTATAGCTGGTTGTTTTGAACTAAGTTAAAAATTTTGCAGTATTTAAAGATATATCCATTGTAATCCTTGGATTGAGGAATTTTTACCCTTGTTTGATCAAACATTTTGATTAATTTGGTTTAACCTTGAGGTCATCTTGTAAGACAAAGGTGTTTCCAGAAGATCCCAAGGAGTAGAACAGTGGATTTAAATTAACTATGTCAGCAAAGACCTCAAAGTCTATCATAGTGCATCAAATGCCTAACATTAGTATAATCCATGAATCATATAATGATCTTCACAAAAACAGAGCTGTAACTAATTAAAAAAGGACTTAACAGTCACTTGTACTTTTCATTTGTACTTCAATTTTAAAATCTACTTATTCCCATCAGAATTACAGATCCATCACATTTCATAAAAGCTTCACTAACCATCAAGGGCCAAGCTGTAAAAGATTTGATGTATGGAACATTTCCTGTTCATAGAAGCAATCAATTTATGGCAGCTTTATAAGCTACTGTTCATCAGGTGTGTTACAACAGACCACGTGTGCACACTTAGCTCACCCTAACTAGTGAGGCAAAATACATTAGTTTAAACTAATTTCATTAGGGTATAAATTTTAGAGGTTAAGATGACATGTACTTCACAGCAGTAATTCCACAGCTGTCTGCAATCTTGTTGGAAGACTGTAGCTCAGCCTGGATTGATCCAGATAAAGCTCTTAGACTATCAAGTTAGATTTCTGTAAAAGGTCATTTTTATTAATCTCAGTGATTGAATACAATAAATCGTGTCTCTCAAAGAACATCCAGTCCTTATTCAAAGAGTTAGAAAGATGAAGCTTTATCATTTTCTATTAATTTCATTGATTTAATTGCATCCTCTCTTTACCAAAAATTTGTCTTTTCCTTCTAATTTCATTAGATTTCACAACTTCAGGCTATGATTCTTCCTATACCTTTCTCAGATAAAAAAGCCCAGTAAGTCACTGGAAACTTCTGTACCTTAAGATTACAGAACTTTTAGTTTATTTAAATACTGCTTTGTGATACATGTAATTTCTGTAACTGGACCAGTCTCAGTAAAGGAAATCGCTATCAGAAATGTTTTTTAATTCATCCTTCAAATCTGCATTTGTGATACAAACCTCAGTTCTCTTCATCATCATTAAGTATTTTTGATATGTTAAAAAATACTGGCTAAAACTATCAACCTGCTAGAGTATCATTCTAAACACAACTTTGTGGTACGACAGTGAAGACAGACATCAGTTAATTGTTCTGATATAGTTGTAACATGCAAATTTTTCAACAAATAAGGAACACAACAACATATTTTCCTTTTTTTCCTGTGCTCATTTTTTTGCTGTTTTTCTACTTTTGCCATTAACAGGATCTTGTTATATACTGCTTCAGAGGAGATGATTAATATAGCTACTGGTGAAAACGTATGAAACTCTATCTCCCATTTTTTTTTACCTGTTAAACTTGATACACCCAATATGAGTTTTCAGATTCCAAAATAAGAAAAATAACAGCAGATATTAATCAGTCTAAGCACACTAATTAACTTGAGACTTTTCACATTGACAAATTTCTCTTAAAATATGATAATTTTCTAGTCTACTCTTATTTTGAGAATCTTACCATTAATGAGAATAAGCAGAATTTTATTCCTAAATTAATAATATAAATGAAGAAGTCAGAATATGGACTTGTAAGAAATCTTGCATTGTTCCTGAATGAAGTGCCATGAATTTCCTCCAACACAAACAAGAACAGCTTTATTTCTTTGTGATAGTCCCTTGCCTAAAATACAAGTTTCTGCTATAAATTGAAGATCGTAGGAAGTCATATAGCACATACCAATATTATTCTAATCATAACCAAGTTATGTGTGAGTTCAGAGAACTGCCCATCTGTAACCAAAGAGAAACTGCTCTTTTCCACTATGGCTCTTGGAGGCAATAGGAGAACTGCCTGTCTCCAAGCAGTTAAAAGCCTTGTTAAGTGA
The DNA here is from genome assembly GCF_000747805.2 of Chaetura pelagica. Taxonomy (NCBI): domain Eukaryota; kingdom Metazoa; phylum Chordata; class Aves; order Apodiformes; family Apodidae; genus Chaetura; species Chaetura pelagica. The sequence continues at coordinate 1,501,841 of NW_009952880.1, read as the reverse complement.
AAATTCTTAGTAAGTTTAAAAGTCTTGCTTATTCTCCTGTGTTTATCATGACTGTGCCTCCTCTCAGGATGATAGCAATGGACTGAGTATGTATAAGCACTGTGTTATTTTTCTTCCCTTTGACTGGCAGGATTGATGAAAATACTACCTGTGCTCCAGAGTTCTTACCTGCTACTCCCAGGGCCCAGTAATCCTTTTTAATATTCTTAACACTGCTGGTGGCTGTATCAGCAGTACCCACATGAAATACCAGGAGCAGGTAATAGTCAGTTGGGTGTATGAGGCTAGGGAGCCTCCCAGTAACAGCCCTGATGAGAGCATCTGGTAGACGGTACACCTCTTTAGAGAGCTGGTCTGGTCTGCAAACAGGTGCCTCTGTGCCTCTGAAAAGAGAATCACCTGTTACTAAAGATAAGTGTCACTACAGAAAGAATCTTATAAGCCACCATTATATTTTCCTTTTAATTTTTTTCAGCCATAGCACTGAATAAACCAATTTTTTAAAAATCAATGTTAGCTCTTCCCCATACAAAGTCCTGTGGTATTGTCAAGAACGGTGAGAATATAGGTAATTGTGTCATATATAAAACACCTGGACACCTAAACATGAATGTCATCATATATCTTTGCATAAAATACTATAATAGACCTCTAAAGATTCTTCAGAGAGATGGATGACCTGCAAGTAAGCATAAGCTATATGATATTGTAGGGATTTATTTTTAGTTTGTTGTTTTGGTTTTTTTCAGAAATTGAGAGTTGTAGGTAGAAATTATTTCTGAAAATGAGCTTGGGAAATAATGAATAGTCAATCCCTAATGCCATTGAAGTCAAATTACACTCATGATACACACTGGTTTCCTCTGAAACCTAAGCACATACCTAAGAGTCCTCTTCAGTTGAAAAAGACTACTCAGTACAACACAAGTGATATTCAGCACATCACAGAATTAATCTTTTTGTAACACAAAGGGTATCTGTAGCACTTGAGCATCACCGGTTAACTGAAAACATGTTAACTGAAAACAATTTACAGGTACTCTGACAAAAAGATTCTGGACATTACATAAGAGATCTTGCTTTAGGTTTATACAAAACACACGCACCTCAGAAAAATGATAATTAGGTGCAAGCACAATAGAATCAATAGTACAATAAGCCCTGCAACAATATTAAGTTTTATGTTTGGAAGAAATTGCTCAGCAGTTAAAAATAAACTGAAATATCACTGATAAAATTTTCTAAACAAAATTTAAAAGCCAACTCAAATATTTTCTAGATTTCTGTGTATTTAGAGGTCCTGTCATTTTTTAGTATTTCAAAATTTTATCAGTTGAGTGGGTCCTTGTAAAGAACTTTTTCCTAGGATTGACTATAAGAACATGGTATTTGGTCCTTTTGCATTAAAACTTTACACTATATTGTTTGTATGATTTAATAACCTCACTTAAAAGTTCCAGTCAGCCATTTACACAGTCCTTACACACATAACAAATGGATTAGTCAAACTACCCAGAATTGAAGTAATAACAACGAACAGGGAATAATTCATCAATGGTATGTGAAGCATTAATTTGTTCATCTGAACTGTTCAGCGAAGAGAAGAAAGAAAAGATATTGATTGACATCAGGCTATTTAAGCAAACAATCCACAAAAATAGATCACAAAGCTTTTTCTTTGCAATTAACAATTGGTCCTGGTTTACTTTATAAACTTCTTCATAACAGAACAATTCAGCTTGAAAAAGAGGAATATCTAAGCATATTGAAAGGTGTTTTCAGAGAGACTGTATATTGATCCAATTCACAGAACATGCTGCTAGCAAACAGATGGTCCAAAAGTAGCTGGTCCCATGCTTACATTTTTTATGTTCTTAAAGCTACTGGAGGTTACCAGCTGTGACCTCTACATTACTTCTGCCTGGTGTTTTGAAAAAGTAGTTATTTATTTAAAGGTTGTCCCTACAACTATAATGCCTTGCATCAAACTTACTATGCATATAGATAATTTCCTCATGCAGTAGAAGGCCTCCTTTTAATTGAAAATTTATTGGCTAGTTTGAAAGTCCTTTAAAAAAATAATAATTTATTATGTTATTATATATTATTTTTTATGCAGGTTGATCTATTAATTTCATAAATTACTCCGGCTAAGCAGGCTTTCAAGAAGGGGGGAAGAAGATAAATTTTCACTGAGCCTTCAACAGAGCTGTTGAATTAATCAAGTTCCAGCACTAAAAAGGTATACAATGTAATGGTCAAAGAGAGACCCACATTCAAGGAGCTTCTTGGTTCTCCAGAAAGAAAAGTGAATCTTCCTTTTGAGTGTTTATGAAGTGGATGTGTCTTTTTACAAGAATACATGTATGCATATCCTCGTGTACAATTTAGTGTATCTGATCTAAAGCAACCCTTGACCTATATTAGTTACAGATGCAAGAAGACAAATGAGCAATCAGTTAATGAGTTTCACATGTGTAATGTGTGTAAGGAAATCAGATATATCTATTTCATCTAAAGTCCGAAAATACTAATTTTGGTGAAATTTGTATAATATTCACTAAGTTTGGGGAAAAAACAAAACAAAACAAAACAAAACAAAACCACAAAAAACAAAACCAGGAGGTTTTCTAAAGTAAACTTCAATTAAGCAAACTTTAACAAAAAGAAATGTCCATTTGATAAAAAATCATTATATTAGTAGTTCTATGATTTATATATGATAACATTAAAGAACATAATCTATGCTTTCCTTGCAATTATTCTGTTATGCTTCAGCTAATTCTATTATTAGTCCAGAGTATAACTTCATTAGGTATCCATCTAAACATATTGATCCATCAAAGATGTACTCCTGGAAAACACAGAGTTGACTGAGTTGGTCATTTTCAATATGCTGATTAATATTTTCTTTCCTCTAAATTTGTCAGTCTCTGCGTTTGTACTCTACAGATAAAGGAAAAAAGTCAGTTAGCAATTGATCCGAGTCAGAAAAACAAATCAAGTGGATGTCAGAAATATTCAAAAGGCATCTTCAAACTATTTAAAAGGACCATTTTATATTCCAGATTTTTGATGAGTGATTCATATTTTTAAGCTAAGCATCAAAAATCCACCATCTTTGCAACAGAAAGTCTTTGAGCTCCTAGCTGAAATTTCCCATTGAAGAAAGATTTTGCAGCTAAAGAACTTGGGAATTTATATGTGACACCTTTTTAAATACTTTCCAAAGATGAAAGTACGGACTTTGCAGCAGCTGCATCTATGAAAAAAAAATTGACAGAAGAAATATATTGAATCAAAGAAAACATGTTGGCTGCCCAACAAAAATCTTCTAAATCTCCTGCGTTTGGCAAGCCACAAAGTGTTAATGAAGATGCAGATGATGTTTTACATGAGAAATACAATTCTTGAGTCTTCAAATAAAACCTGAAAGACTGTAAGCATAATTGAACATAACAATATTGCCCATTAGTTCAGAATTGATGAAGTACTTACCAGTATTTGGACCTGAAATCACTTCACTTCATGTGCATCACATGGGGCAAATCCATCTTGAAAAGGAAAGTGAATGTGAAGATTTTTCCTTTCTAAGCAATGTTTCTTATATTTTCTTTTTTTGTGTGTGTTTTTGGTATTTTTGTTGTTTGTATGGGGTTTTTTACAGTCTAAGTTTTCATTTTCCAATTTCACTTCATTTTGGCTTCATTTTTCTTTGATCTCATTAACTAATTCTGAAGACTTCTAAGAAATCCCTATCTCCTTATCAAACTTTAAAAGTTTAAGTAAGCATTTATCCGCCTACACCTTAATTACTTTCTGAGTTTTCTGCACCCATTTCTTTGGTTTATTTTCTCTAATTGTACAATAAAATTTTTGAAGGGGAAAAAAAAAAAAAGGTGTTTTTCCCCACACTGTTTTGCAACAAATAATATTTGTATGATTTTGATTAAGTCTTTAGGTACAAGATAAATACAATTCACAATAGTAGAAAGATCTTAAGATTATAACCTTCAGTATTAGTTATGCATTTTCCTCTGCTTTCAGTTTATGAGCTTCATATACTGTGTCAAGAAAAATTTATGCTATATTCTGCAAAATAGAGTTATTTCATTTACTTCCATGAGTAAGATGATGACAAAGTAAAATGCTTCAGTCATAAGAATAGCTGCTGAAAAAGCTATTGCTCTGTATTTGAGATGGCCTGCTATGTCTTGTATTCCTGTGGTAGGGTGCAAAAACGAACTAGGTACAAATAAATAAATAAATCCCTTGGACTTAAATATTATTATGAATGATTGAATAGATCTTGAATAAATATCAAGGATATGTATATCTACACCTAGGTATTTATATATGAACATACATAGAAAAATAAATAGGTCGACCTATACCTACACATCTGCTTATGGTAGCGGTGTTTTTGTTTTTTCAGCTGTAAACTTCTGCAGGTATATTTCCTTGAATTTAGGTAACTAGCTATTTAATCTCATTAAAAATCCTACACTACTATTTTGAAGACTTCAGACTGGAATTCTGGTTCCATTCAAGCAATAACACAGGTCTGTTTAGTAAGTGATATTTTTAGGAAAGAAATGAGGATGGTTCTTCTGTAGGGTATTTATTGATGAAAAGAGCTCTAAAATGCCTAGTTACAGTTGTTGCTTCAGCATCAGCATGTAGATTCCATCCCACATAGATAAAAAGAACAAAAAATATTAATTTACTTATGTGGTACTCTGGGATGCTTTGAAAGTTTTTTCAACATTGCTCCATTTCTGCATAGAAATTCACAAATTTCATTAGATTGTTGCTATAAATAAAATCCCACTAAAAATTTCAGCTATTGCAAAGGACAGATACTTTACCTTTAGCTCAGTAATATTTTACGTTTAACCTCTGTAGTATTTCCTAATTGCTCCAAAGTTAGGTATCAGCAACTAACATGTCTTTATTCTGTTAGTGTTACACTGTTCCCTAGTTTAATCTTACAAAGATATTCATGCAATTCCTATGATCAGTGGATTCAAAAATTGTTTCTTAATCTCTACAAAAGCTCACACTCAGCTGACTTTCATTACCTGAGCTAATATTATTTTATTTTTTTTAATTACAAATCCATGGAACCACCTGGTCTGGAAACTACTAGATTTGTCTGAATTCTCAGTCATTAATTCTGTAAAAGGATCATACCAATTTATATTCAAGAAATAGAGCAAGGAGGCATCATGGAATGTACATTTAAAAAAAGATCTGTTGAACTCAATTTCTACCACAATGGTATGTCCTTCTAAAACACATTTGTTAATGTGAAATTAGTAATGTTACACAGAGCTACCATTCTACTTAAAATAGTAATTGAATCCTGAACTTAGCCTCTTGAGCAAATTCAATCAGGTTGTGTAACAGTGGATAAATTGGCTAAAAAAAAAAAAAAAGATTGTCGTGAAAATAATATTCTTGGTCACATGAAGAAACAGGAAAACCTCTCCAGATAATGCTGTTACATGAAAATTTAGGACCTATTTAAGAATTTTAAAAATGCCTTACTGAAAACCTTGATTAGTGTCATGGTTTAGCCCCACACAAGCCATTTTCTCACTTTCCACTGGCGAGATGGGAGAGAGCATTGGAAGGATACTTTAAGCAGCAAGGATTTAAAATAAAACGTGCCAAGCACTGCAGATTAGAAATAAGTAACACAACATCAGGTGAAGTGTTTCTGCTACAGTTAGGAAGTGTCTGAGGACGCAAATATCCCTGAGGGCATTAGTATAAATACAATTCACAATAGTAGAAAGATCTTAAGATTATAACCTTCAGTATTAGTTATGCATTTTCCTCTGCTTTCAGTTTATGAGCTTCATATACTGTGTCAAGAAAAATTTATGCTATATTCTGCAAAATAGAGTTATTTCATTTACTTCCATGAGTAAGATGATGACAAAGTAAAATGCTTCAGTCATAAGAATAGCTGCTGAAAAAGCTATTGCTCTGTATTTGAGATGGCCTGCTATGTCTTGTATTCCTGTGGTAGGGTGCAAAAACGAACTAGGTACAAATAAATAAATAAATCCCTTGGACTTAAATATTATTATGAATGATTGAATAGATCTTGAATAAATATCAAGGATATGTATATCTACACCTAGGTATTTATATATGAACATACATAGAAAAATAAATAGGTCGACCTATACCTACACATCTGCTTATGGTAGCGGTGTTTTTGTTTTTTCAGCTGTAAACTTCTGCAGGTATATTTCCTTGAATTTAGGTAACTAGCTATTTAATCTCATTAAAAATCCTACACTACTATTTTGAAGACTTCAGACTGGAATTCTGGTTCCATTCAAGCAATAACACAGGTCTGTTTAGTAAGTGATATTTTTAGGAAAGAAATGAGGATGGTTCTTCTGTAGGGTATTTATTGATGAAAAGAGCTCTAAAATGCCTAGTTACAGTTGTTGCTTCAGCATCAGCATGTAGATTCCATCCCACATAGATAAAAAGAACAAAAAATATTAATTTACTTATGTGGTACTCTGGGATGCTTTGAAAGTTTTTTCAACATTGCTCCATTTCTGCATAGAAATTCACAAATTTCATTAGATTGTTGCTATAAATAAAATCCCACTAAAAATTTCAGCTATTGCAAAGGACAGATACTTTACCTTTAGCTCAGTAATATTTTACGTTTAACCTCTGTAGTATTTCCTAATTGCTCCAAAGTTAGGTATCAGCAACTAACATGTCTTTATTCTGTTAGTGTTACACTGTTCCCTAGTTTAATCTTACAAAGATATTCATGCAATTCCTATGATCAGTGGATTCAAAAATTGTTTCTTAATCTCTACAAAAGCTCACACTCAGCTGACTTTCATTACCTGAGCTAATATTATTTTATTTTTTTTAATTACAAATCCATGGAACCACCTGGTCTGGAAACTACTAGATTTGTCTGAATTCTCAGTCATTAATTCTGTAAAAGGATCATACCAATTTATATTCAAGAAATAGAGCAAGGAGGCATCATGGAATGTACATTTAAAAAAAGATCTGTTGAACTCAATTTCTACCACAATGGTATGTCCTTCTAAAACACATTTGTTAATGTGAAATTAGTAATGTTACACAGAGCTACCATTCTACTTAAAATAGTAATTGAATCCTGAACTTAGCCTCTTGAGCAAATTCAATCAGGTTGTGTAACAGTGGATAAATTGGCTAAAAAAAAAAAAAAAGATTGTCGTGAAAATAATATTCTTGGTCACATGAAGAAACAGGAAAACCTCTCCAGATAATGCTGTTACATGAAAATTTAGGACCTATTTAAGAATTTTAAAAATGCCTTACTGAAAACCTTGATTAGTGTCATGGTTTAGCCCCACACAAGCCATTTTCTCACTTTCCACTGGCGAGATGGGAGAGAGCATTGGAAGGATACTTTAAGCAGCAAGGATTTAAAATAAAACGTGCCAAGCACTGCAGATTAGAAATAAGTAACACAACATCAGGTGAAGTGTTTCTGCTACAGTTAGGAAGTGTCTGAGGACGCAAATATCCCTGAGGGCATTAGTGGATCACAGGGTGACTACAAGCCATGAATGTGAGAAAGGCAAATGCATTCTTGTATGTCAGGAAGGATATCTCTATAGGAAGGACAAGCCCTGTGCAAAGCCCTGGTCATAATTCACCTGTATCACCATGGACATTTCTCATTCCTCAAGTTCAAGAGGATTTGCATGAGTTTCAATAACATCAAATGCCAGGTCCTGCACTTCGGCAACAACAACCCCATGGCAGCACTATAGGCTTGGGGAGGAGTGGCTAGAGAGCTGCCTAGCAGAGAGGGACCTGGGGGTGCTGACTGACAGTGCGCCCAGGTGGTCAAGAAGGTCAACAGCATCCTGGCCTGCATCAGGAATAGTGTGACCAGCAAGACCAAGAAGGTGATCCTGCTCCTCTACTCGACCTTGGTGAGGCTGCACCTTTAGTACTGAGGTCAGTTCTGGGCCCCTCACTACAGGAAGGACATTGAGAAACTGAAGAGGGTGCAGAGAAAGGCAACTAGGACAATTAGAGGTCTGGAGAACAGGTCTTATGAGGAGAGGCAGAGAGAGCAGGGGCTGTTCAGCCTGGAAAAGAGGAGGCTGAGGGGAGATCTCATTGCTTTCTACAACTATGTGAAAGGAGGTTGTAGCGGGGTGGGTGTTGGCCTCTTCTCCCTAGTGACCAGTGATAGAACAAGAGGAAATGGAGTCAAGATGCATCAGGGGAGGTTCAGATTGGATATTAGGAAAAATTTCTTCCCAGAAAGAGTGGTGAGGCATTGGAACAGGGAGGTGGTGGAGGCACAGCCCCTGGAGGTATGAAAAAAAAATGGGTAGACATGGTGTTGTGGGAGATGGTTTGGTGGTCACAGGGGTGTAGGGCTGGCAGCTGGACTCCATGATCTTGAAGGTCTTTTCCAACCTTGCTGATTCTATTCTAAGAAAGACAAATTCCACCTGGCACGAAGGCAAACAAAGACTAAGCAGTTGAATAGGGGCATGGAGGACCTACAGAAGATGATACCTAGAAGAAGAAAGATAAAAGCTGAGTGGGGTTTTAGGTATCAAGGTATCAAGGGTGAAGGTCAGAGGAGAGCCATTAATGTGCAAGGACAAATATGATAAAGAACACAAAACAATTAGGACTTCTTTCCAAGAAGAAGACTTCACCATAAATAGTACACTCTCAATGTGTCCAAAAAGTTCATGCAGAGGGAAACAAGCCTCTTCTTTCTCCTCTGGCATCACCACAACCAAATGAATATAAATGGTATAAATCTCCCTATTTACATAATGTGATTGTACATACCAATTTTGGTACTAATGTATAAAATTACAACAGTATCTTTCTTACTCTTCCAGTACTTAAATACTATACCCTAAAGGAAAAAGAGATTTACCAAGGGTTTAGATCTTCCCACAAAGTAAGTGTTACAGGTTGTTCAGGAAGAAAAGGCAGACAAGGTGAAGGAGTTGCACTGTATGTAAGGGAGAGGTTGCCAGTACAGCCCTTGCCTTTGGGGATGATGTGACTGAGAGCTGCTGAGTAAGGATGAGGGGATAGAAAACAAAGGAGATGTAGTACGTATCTACTATTTGGCACCAAGATGATAGCACAGTTCTTCTATAGGCAATTAGGAGAAATGAAGAGAAATCTCTGGATCAGTAGCTCTTGTCCTTATGGGAAATTTCAACTTTGCAGACATCAACTGTAAGCAACTCTGGGAAAGTCCTGAAGTTTGTTGAAGCTAACATCTTGTTCCAAGTACACAGAGCATCCAAAAGGGAAGATGCCCTCCTAGAGTTGTCATTTGTGAATAGAAAAGGACTTGGATCCTTGGGGAGTATGATGGTAGGTTATTTTCTTGGCCACAGTGATCATGAACTGGCTGATTTTAAAATATTCAATGTAATGAGGAAAAAAGGGCTGAACAGTTGCTGCCCTGGATTTCAACAGAGCAAACTTTAAGCTACTAAGCATCCTCTGAGAATTTTCTTTTGAGGGATTAGGAAACCATGAGGACTGGCCAGTTTTTAAGAACCACCTTTAAAAAACACAGGAGCAGGCAATCCAACTGCGTCCTAAGTCAAGGAAGTGGGACAGAAGACAAGCTTGGCTGAACAGGAAACTCCTCTTGGAACTCAGGAGGAAAAAGTAATTGTTTGATCTCCGGAAGTAAGGTCAGGCTTCACAGGTGGTCAATGCCCCATGCCTGACAGTGTTTTAGAGGCATTTGGACGACCTTAGAAGTTGGACTAGATAATTATTTTAGGTTTCTTCCCTTCCCCTCTCCTCTCCTTTCCTTTCCTCTTCTCTCCTTTCCTTCGTTTTAAATAACTCTCAGAGTTATTGCTTTCTCCTTCTTGAGGAGCATTTGAGGTGCACTGCAGTTTCCCAGCCTCATGCCTTGTGGAGCCAGGGGCAGCAGACATAAGAAATGGAATACAGAGAAGATGCAAAGGGTTTGACTGGTTTGAAGCACCTACTGGTGTCCTGCCAGGTGCAGGAAGGATTCTTGCCCCAAACGTCTATCAGGCATTTTGCCAGTCTCAAAAGTCCCCGAGATGGCTTCAGGTTGAGGCAGGAGTTTGGCCTCTTCTGGGAGCCATGACTAGCCTGTTGGATTAGAAAGCAGCTCTTGCTCAAATGTTCAGGAATAGCTGATCTCCAGTGTTGGGGTCAGGATGGAATTTTCCTCCAAGGCAGATTGGTACTGGTCCCTGGGATTTTTTTGCCTTCTTCTAGTGCAGCCTTGAGCACAGCCACTTGTCAGGCCTGCTCTGGTTCATTTTGGCTAGATTTATCTCTGCTGCTCATTCACCACCAAGTGGCCTCTTGGGGGAGGAAGGGGAAGGAAGGCTTATTTCCCAGGGTGGGCCAGCACTGGACCCCAGTGTTTTTTTGCCTTCCTTTAGTGCAGTGAACACAGCCTTTTACCAGGGCACCTCTGGGCCATTTTGGCTGGGTGCCTGCTGCTCATGCTTCACAAAGTGGCCCTCATGCCCTTCATGATGGGGAAAGGAAATGTTTGTTGCCCAGAGGGCACAGCTGGCAATGGTCCCTTGGCGATTTTTCTCCTCCTCTGAAGCACTGAGCACAGCCTTCTGCAGAGCTCCTCTGACCCCCTTTGGCTAGGCTGTTACCTGCTGATCTTGCATGACCGAAGTGCCAGTTTTGGACCACCAAGGTGCCATTCTTACCCTGGCTCTCTCGGACTCTCTTTCTCATTGCAAGTTTGTAGTGGGAATAAGCTCTAGACTTCCCTTGGCTCCATTTCCCCAGGTGCTCTTGCTTGTGCAAAACAGCCTGCGCTTGGAATGGCTCCAAGCTGTCTGTACCACCAGGAGCTGCTACTTTTCAACTCTCTCTGCATGCAATACAAGCACAGGGCAGACATGAAAGCACTTTTCATGCATCACGGGCTGAGAAGCACACCAGAAAAAGGTTTGTAAGGCAAAAAGTGGGTTTGTCATCAATATGTGTCATACTTTTGAAAATACCCCCCAGTATCATACACCTCTTCTTTTGTGTGTAGTTGGTCCTGACCCTCAAATTCTCACTCTTCAGGAAACAGAGACTGCTTGGCCTGTACTCCTGCTACTGTTTTCTATAGCTCTGTGACTTGCTGTTTCCAGACTAAAAGGGATATTCTTTCAAGATAAACTGGAGAATGCATCAGCCTGCTTCTGGCTACATATGCACATTTTGTTAATGTCTGTGAGCGCCACCTCTGAAACAGATTCAGAAAAATAAAAGTTTCCATGTGCAATCTCTGTGGTATGTGCCCTGGAAAGTGTTTTTGGAGCCGAAGAAATTTATTTGAGAGAAAAATTATATTTGTACTTGTGTCTTCATCAATTTTTAGGTGTTTTATCAAGCCATTATAAATCATGCTGAAATTCTGTTGACTGTGGCAGTCGCTGAGGAAAAAAAAAAAAAAAAGTAGTGAGAAACAGACCTATAATCAAGCCAGAAAAGCACCAGGTGAAAACACACTTTTGACCATTTCATTTGAATTCTAGTTCTGTCTTCATGTTGTGGAAGGAAAAATGCATATTCAGTGTCCTCTCTGGAGCTCAATATATAGAAAACTTAATGACTCAGCAACAGTTGCTCTTTTTTTTGGCACATGCTGTCTTTGTACTAAATAGAGGTGTTACACAGGAGATTTTTTGAAAATTCACACTCCACAGTGAAACAAAACTCTCATCATTCAAAAATGTCCATGGCAACAAGAAACTGCAGTCTGAAATTAACTCAGCGGCATCCAGTAGCTCAGAGATTAAGAAGCTGGTGGGATGCACATGGGTTCAAAAGCTAGCTCAGCATGAAAGACAGCAAAGACCCAAATCTCACATCTTCTGTGGGAAAGTTAACAAAACATAACTATCCACCCTTTATTTTTTTCCCTCTGTTATCCAATAAACTATGAATTGTTTCTCAAATCAATTTTTGTTGAAAACTGAATAGTCTAAACACAACTTTAGTTAGTTTGCCATCATTTTTCTGTTTAAAATCTCCTTCAATTTATAATTAAAAATTAATGACATTTCATTACAGTTAATAAGTCTGTTATGTAATACAGGTGTACAACTATTTCTTCAGTATATATAGCTACAAAATTGGTGCAGAAAGCAATTAAGAAAAATTGATTGCCATGATCAAGTTGAGTCAGTGTAACATGAGGACAGAAGAGTTTCAATGAAGTGTGCATCTTTCTGATTTGTTAGATATGACATCTTTGAGAAATTTAAGTAATTGTACCCTCTATAGTAAAATGAGTTTATGACTAATGTTTCTTTGGTAAACAGAATAAAGCATTAAAATGTTCAATGAGTTTATAAACACTGTTCAGGCTGAGATTATATCAGTAATGTTGGCACAGTCCTTCGACATTTTTCATGAGATGTGTATTTAGCTATAACAATATACAGTCCAGTCAACTTAAATGTAGTATTTCAGCATCTAACTAGTGCTTATATATATATTAGTGTTAAAATACAGTAGCACATGACTGTTGCTTTATGCTTCATTTTCTTCTACATCAAGACTATTTCATTTAGCACATACTATATATTTTCAATATACTTTCAATGTACTTATTACATTAATACTATGATCAGCTGGAATAACAGGGTATGAATTATTTTGGAAGTCCTTTAAAATATTCACTAGAAAAAAGCACTTTTAGACCTTTTTTAAATAAACAAACAAATTAACATGATTTTATGTAATATGGAAAGACCAGCTAGTTAGGGTCTAGCTTCTTTGACTCTGATAGGAACATACTGGTATATTAGTTCATAGAATCATAGAATCACAGAATGGTTTGGATTGGAAGGGACATTTAAGATCATCTAGATCCAACCTCCTTGCATTGCCAGGGACACCTCCCATTAAATTAGTTTGCTCAAAGCCCCATCCAACCTGGTCTTGAACACTTCCAGGGATGGGGCTTCCAAAACTTCCCTGGGCAACCTGTGCCAGTGTCTCACCACCCTCACACTACAGAATATCATCCTAATGTCTAATCTAAATGTTTCCTTTTCCAGTTTTAATCCATTGCCCCTTTTCCTTGCTACAAGCCTATGAAAAAGTCCCTCCTCAACTTTCTTGTAGGCCCCTTCAAGGTACTGGAAGGCTGCTATGAGGTTTGCCCAGAGCCTTCTCTTCTTCAGGTTGAACAATCCAAACTCTCTCAGACTGTCTTCAGAGAAGAAATGCTCCAGGCCTTTGATCATCTTTGTGGCCCTCCAAGAGCTTCATATCCTTTCTGTGTTGGGGACTCCAAAGCTGGACACAGTACCACACGTGAAGTCTCACAAATGCAAAGTAGGCAGGGAGAATCAGCTCCCTTGACCTGCTGGCCAAACTTCATTTGGTGCAGCCCAGGACACAGTTGGCTTTCTGGGCATTGCCAGCCCATCTTGAGCTTCTCATCCACAATCGACCCTAAGTCCTTCTCCTCAGGGCTGTTCTCAGTCCAATCTCTTCCCAACCTGTATTTGTGCATGGGATTTCCCTGACCCTCGTGGAGGACCTTGCACTTGGCCTTGTTGAATTTCATGAGGTAGGCATGGGCCCACCTCCCAAGCCTGTCAAGGTCCTCTGAATGGCAACTCTTTCCTCCAGTGTGTTGACCTCATCACACAGTTTGGTGTTTTCAGCAAACTTGCTGAGGATGCACTCACTGCCACTGTCCATGTTACCGACAAAGATGTTAAATAGCACTGGCCCAAGTACCAGACCTTGGGGAACACTGCTCATCACTGGTCTCCATGTGGACATCTTATTTAAATTGTATGATACCATCTTAATTTAGAGATGCACATTTCTTTATCTGTTTTGAAACCTTGTACTAAGTAGTAACTAACAGCTGAATATTGAGAATCTACGTTTTTATATACTTAATATGAGCATGTTACGAGACAAACACTTGTACCTATGGTAAAAGAAATCTTAGGAGTGTCATTTCAGATTGCCAAGTCTGTCAGTTACAAAAGAGAACTAAAAACATAGGGTACAGGCACTTCCTATTAGTTATTGAATAATTACTTTGTATTGAACAACTGAATAGTGCAATCACACTTACATATAGTAAGTTAATTGCTTATGTAAAAGACACACATCTATGCAAGACATATGTTAGAAATTCTACTATACCAAAACGGTTTGAGCATAACTTATTAGTCTTTAGAAGCATTTTTAATTTCCTGGACATATTTTTCCTTATTCAATTTTTTTCTGGTATGTAATACTTTTTCATTCTGACAATTTTTCATTAAAAAGTAATTTCATTTTCTTTTTTAGCCATGACTGAGTTACGGTACACAAAAACATTTGAAATTTTCATGTGCTTTTTAAGATCCTTGAGTTTAATAACTTGCTCTAGAAATGCTTGCTGGATTATGAGTCTGTGTCTATAATATATTTGAGTGAACATAAATGTCATGGAAATAATTGTTTCTGTGGCTTTAATTTCTTACACATATGCTATGGTAAATTATTCAGTAATAGCCATCTCTTATTAAAATCTACACTTAGGAACTGCAAGTACTGGATAATTCTATTTTTTTATTACACATGAATGTTTTTAGTATTTTACTATTTTAGAAAGGTCTCCCTAATAAACATTATTCTCACACTTGAGGAACAAATACACATAACTCTTAAGTTTTACAACGCTGGCTTCAGGCCAGCAGAAGACTTCTTTATGTCCCTTGTGGAAGCCCTTTTCCTTTTTCCTCTATGCTTAGAGAAATTATAAAAAGACACTAAAAATAATGTGAATTTTAAAGCAATAAATTTATGCAATGAATGTTTCATATGTCAGTGCTTAATTACTTAAATGATGCTCATTTAAAATTTGTCTTTTCTTCTGGCTTTTTTCCCAAGGAAGTAAAAAGATCCCTCATCAATTAGACTCCACAGGTTCTATCATTTATGCACCTAGCAACATCTATTTCAAATCCACTGAGGTATTTTTGGTCATTTTGAATTTGACGTTTGCTTTCAATTTTCTGCTAAACTAACCATCATACTTGCTAGATTCATACCAGTAGAACCTTCAGAAATACTGATAATATTTGCAGACAATTCAAAACTTAATGGAAAAGTATGTCTTCAGTTCTTCTTTCCCATCCTAACCCAGAAAAGTGAATCCTGCGTTTTTCTTGCTGTGGTCTTTCTGCTTTTTGCTAAGCATCAGACACAGAAGGTTTTGAATGGACTAAGTAAGGGGCAAAAAGGTGTTCCAGTTCCAAATTGGAAGGCAAGAAATCATTGTAGAAAGAGACAACACAGGAGTGAAATAATCCTTCATTCTATAAAGTGATACAGAGCCAGTCCATTAGTACTATCTATTGCCCTAAAGTTGAAACCTTTTCAATGAACCACACATCACATGAATTTGTTGAATCATTTTTCCTCTTTTGTCTGTGTTCTCATTCTCTGTCCCATGTGTGAGTCCACACACCATGTGAGTGACAGCAGCTGGAGAAGAGGCTGTGTGTCACAGTGCCCACAGGCAGGTGTCCCAGCAACTGGAGATAAACTGTGTTTATTTCTTCCCAGTGAATTTAATCCTGTATGTGTGTGTGAATGTGTCATCCCTTAGCAAACCTCAAGCTGGACTAGCTGGCAAGCAGGAGACCTGCATAGAAAAGCACAAGGTCTGAGCCAAGAGGGGGGTGATGGCCCCACTATCCAGAAATAGATATTAGGTAGACTTAGGGCTTGTTCTAATACATGAGGGATATGTGACTGTGTGGGTGCAAGATCAGTGTGAGACAAATGCACAAGTATATGTATCTGTTTGCTAGTGAACATCAAGCTGGACTAACTGGCAAGCAGGAGTCCTGCACGCTGGGTAAGGGACACAGGGTCCAGACATAGGCATTAGATGGACTTGAGAAGCCACACCGATATGTGAGGGATCTGTGATTGTGTGTGTTTGTGAACCCACAGAGTGATGGTGTGTGTGAGTTTTCACTTCAGTCTTGATCAACCAGAGAAGAGGAGCATAACTGGGCTGCTGTACATGCTTGCTGTTGGTGTTCATGGGGCTGCTGGTTTTGTTTGCTTTGAACCGCTTTTACACATATCCATTAAAAACACAAAACATTATTTTCAGCTGTTTGACTCATCTTTTTCACAGGAAAACAGCATCTGATGTACAAGATCAGAGATCCATTTAATCTAATTTTCCACCACTTTGTGCAATGCTAGGTGTTTCAATGAGATGCTATGAAAGCTGTCATGTTGAATGGTTCTGTTAACAAAATCCTCATTTTAGAAATTATTAAATTATGGATCAAGGATTCTTTGAGGACTGGTAAGAACAGAGTACTGAGCATTAAGCATGGGACAAGAAGAGTGTCCTTCTGAGTAAGCAAGTATCTACAAGTTGAACAGCTGCTGCTTCAATGAATGTTGCCAAAAAAAGTCTGCTGTGACAGTGTTTAGAAGACTGACAAACCAGGCCAGTTTTAAGCTGTAAAACTGAATTTTACTAAATGTATTCAGTAACAACATATTTTGTGCTAATAATTAGTTCTTGCATGTTACTGATCATCATCACTATACACCCAAAACTGTCACCCCGTAACACTAATATGCTACTTTGGTTATCAGTATACAACACCCTCGAGCTCATGAGGACACTATTAGGATGAAATTCTTCACAATGAGGATAGTAAGGCGCTTAAATAGGTTGCCCACAGAGCTTCTGGATGGTGTTCAAGGCCAGGCTGGATGAGGCTTTGTGCAGCCTGGTCTAGTGTCAGGTGTCCCTGCTTATAGCACAGAGGTTGGAACCTGATGGTCTTTAAGGTCCCTTCCAACCTTAACCATTCTATGATTCTGTGATTCTGTGGTCTACGGTCATTGGTGGTTCGCATTTCTTGAGGTTAAGGTGAACAAGCCTGAGAGATTTTAATGAGAGAATTTAGAACTGAAGGGGGTTCATTTTCTTTCTTCTCTATATTTCCACAATGTTTGATGGGTTTATGCTATTTGGTTCACCCAGTTGGAAGCAGGAGTCTCATCTGCTCCCAGTACTGCTTGTATTGTTTTTTTCTTGTCTTGCAAGCCATGCTTTTTGTGTATTCCTAAAATTGCCCTGCAGACAACTACAGAGTCTTTGTCCCTTTGATGATCATATTACTCACTTACCTGCTTATGCATTGTTTCTAGTTCCGCCATCACAGCATTACAAACTGCGTAAGTATTGATGCTGGTTACCTGATTTCAGTATCCTTTTATTTGGGTTCAAGTCAAGTTAATCCTGATTGGAGCATTTGTAGTTTCTAATTGAGACAGGCCTCTGCTTTGGTGACAAGGTATACGTCTCCAAGAGAAGCTATTTAAGCCCTAAGTTCATAGTCTTAGCTCCAGGCAAAATGCACAAAGAAATTTTAGTATTCGGTAATCAGATGGACAACAGCCAGCCCTCTGAGTACTTTCCTGAACTAGTAAGTAAAGAAATGTGTCAGGAGCTTACATACCTGCTTCTCAGCTAAAGGGAAATTATTTTATTATATGAGGATTATCAGTCTGGAATTCTCTCCTGGTCCTTGGTTTTTCAGTAATTTCTTTAAGAAATACAGCTGAGTCATTTATTCCAAAAGATGCCTGGAAGGAATTGTGCTTAGTAAAAATTTCAGGAGCACACAGCTTGCCAGGATTTGGAAGTCATTCTGGATGCTTAGTAGAGGAGACATAATACCTGGAAAGAATGGACATTGATCAAAGGAGAAAAACATGCTTTATCCCCTTTATAAGTCTCACAATTAAGCATTCCATGACTAATTCATTATCTTTGGAGAACAGAAACATTTTTCTATTTCCAGTAAGTACAACACGACAACCTAACTAAAAAGTATTTGTTGTATTATCTCTAATATTTATATATCACATATATTTATATATCACTCTGCATTCATTCTGTTTTCCCTAAATCCTATCTGTAATGATGTCAGAAGAGATGAAGATAAGGGACATTACAAACTGTTAATGTGAAATAGGGTTGTCTTACTTATGTCAATTAAACATTATCTACATACAGCAGCTGAGGAAAAAGTTAAAAGGTGTGTTTTCCTCTAGATGTAATTTATTTTGAAAGCATTTTCAGGTTAAATAACTATTTAGAACAGAACAGTTCAGCTGGAAGGGACCTACAACACTCAGCTAGCACTGACAGGCATGATGCATCAATCACTTCTCTAGGAAGCCTCATCCAGTATTTGATCACCCTTCCTGTAAAGAAATGCTTCCTAATGTCAAGTCTGAACCTCCCCTGGTGCAACTGTGAACCATTCCCACATCTTGTCATTGGACACCAGGGAGAAGACACCAGCATCTCCCTCTCCATGTCACCTCCTCAGGAACTCGTACAAAGCAATCAGGTTGCCCCTCAGCCTCCTTTTCTCCAAACTAGACAATCCCAAAGTCCCTAGCCACTCCTCAAAGGACATTCCTCCCAACCCTTACACCAACTTTTTTGCCCTCCTCTGGATGCATTCCAGTACCTTCACATCCTTCTTTTGAGACCCAGAATTGCACACAGTACTCAAGGTGAGGCTGTACAAACACTGCATAGAGTGGGACAATCACCTCTCTTGACCAGCTGATGATGATGTGTTTGATACAGGATGCAGTTTTCCCTCATGGCTCCCAGGGCACACTGGGGGCTCCTATTTAACTTGCTGCTGACCAGCACCCCCAGATCCCTTTCTGCAGGTCTGGCCTCCAGCCACTCCTTTCCAAATTTATGCTTGTGTTTGACTTTACTCCATTCAAGGTCCAGAATCTAGCTTTTATTATTTTTAAACTTCAGGCTACAGGTCACTGCCCAATGCACCAATCTCAGTGCAAGGCATCCTGCACCTCAAGAGTCAGCAACACCTTGCAGTTTGGTATCATCAGCAAACTTGCTAATGAGGCAATCAACTCCAGCATCTAGATCTTTGATAAATATATTCAACAGAACTGGCCCTAGAGTTGAACCCTGAGGAACCCTGCTGGTGACCAGTTGCCACTCAGGTCTAGCCCCATTCACTACAACCCCTTGAGCTCTACACTTCAGCCAGTTTGTCTCCCAGGACACTATGAACCCATTCATCCCACAGTTGGACAACTTGACCAGAGGATGCTATGAGGGACAGTATCAAAACTTACTAAAATCCAGAAAAAAACATATCCCCTGCCTTCCCCTTTGTCCTCTAAATGGGTGACCTTATCATAGAAGGACATCAAATCAGTTAAACAGGATTTTCCCTTTGTGAACCCACACTGACTCTGCCTGAAAACTGCATTGTTTGTCTTCCTGCTTTTTTTGCCTTCTACCTGATGGGATCCTGAACTAAGTCATCTCAAGGCCCTCATATCCACAGTCAGTTCTTCCTAATTTAAGAGGTCCAGCGGAGAATCTCCCCTCATTGGATCCTTGATCATCTGTGTTAGGAAATTGCTATCAATGGACCTGGGTATTTTTCCATCTTCTATACATATTCCAACATTCTACTGTGATGAAACCAAATTAATTGAGTAACCTTTAAATATTCATCATTATTTCCAACTTATTTTCTTGAAATAACTGAAATATCCACAATTAAATTGAACTTGCTCCATTTAATGATTGTAGAGCTACTAAAGATTCTTTTACACTCACTCAAGTTCATTGTCAATTTTTCAGCATACTCAATATTAAAGGATCTCATTATTTTCTTTACTTGTAGCCCTTCAATACTTCTAATGCAAGTCTTATTTCTCATTTATACTAAAATATTTTGATGCCACCTGTTGTATCTCTAAAATACTTTTGCCAGAGGTTATTAGGATTTCAGAGAAGAAACTGCTTGCTTATAAATGAAACTATTTTCTTAAAAAGACAAATAGACCAAGATGCATACAGTCATGAATTCAGTAAGATAATATACTACAGTCCTTTTTTCTTCTTTTTCTGTAATAATGACAAACACATATATGGACAGACACTATGCCTGAAATAAAAAATGCAACTGATTACTGTTTCAGAAAGGTAGCTAACACCATCATGGGAAATTGGAAATCCTAATCATTTATGAGAATGGGTAATGTTACACAAAAAAAAAATCAGAGGAAGCTGATGATAAAAAGTTTCTATGTGATAAATCAGAACAGTATGGAAAATCAAAAAATAGTGCCTCTGAATATGGATACTATACTTTCTCTTTATTGAAGTACTTTATTCATACTAACTGAAATGGGAGGATGTAAAAAAACTGTTCATCTAGCTCATTTATGAGAATGGGTAATGTTACACATTCAATATTTTCATGTGAAAAACAATAATCTCAGAACAGTTCTAGACTCAAAAGTAGTGTACATATCATTACGTTAGATTGGTATGGTGGGGTTTTGGTAGCAGGGGAGGTGTCACAGGGATGTTTCCTGTAAGAAGCTGCTGAAAGCTCCCCTTGCTCCAAAATCCAGATCCCCTTCTGGCAAAGGCACAGACCGTCAGCAACAGTGGATGCGTCTCTGCGATTAACATGATCAATCGAGGGGAACTGAAACTGCTATAAGACCTGCACAGCAGATAAAAGCAATATCTGAGCAGAAATACCAAAGGCAGTGAGGAAGGAGGGGGATGAAGTGCCCAAGCAGAAGTTCCCTTGCAATCTGTGAAGTGTGGTGGAGCAGCCCATGAAGGACCATGGTGGAGCACATGTGGACCCAGAGCTGTGGAGGGCACCACGCCACAGGAAGAGACTGTTCCCAAAGCAACCCATGACTTTGTGGGAAGCCTGCACTGGAGCAGTCTGTTCCTGAGGGACTGCACCTCACAGTAGAGGCTCATGTTGGATGGGTCTGTGAAGGACTTTCTTCCATGGGAGAGACCCCACACTGGAGCAGGGGAAGACTATGAGGAGTCCTCCCCCTTCGAGGAGGAAGGAGAAGCCAAAAACATGTGACAAACTGACCGTAACCTCCATTTGCTGTCCATCTGCACCACTAAGGAGGAGGAGGTACAGAAACTGTGAGTGAAGTAATTTGGAAGAAGAGACGGGTGGTTTTCTCTTTGTCCTGCTCTGACTTTATTGGTGATAAATTAAATTGATTTTTTCCCCAAGTTGAGTCTGTTTTGCCCATGACCATAACTGGCAAGCAAACCCTCCGTCCTTGTCTCGATCCATGAGCTTTTAATTGGATTTTCTCCTCCCCATCCCACTGTGGGAGGAGTGAGTGAAAGGATGCCTGGTTCTTTGTTGCTGGCTGGGACTAAACCATGACAAACATGCCAACAAATTTTGCCATCCATCAAAACAATAAATAGGTAAGAAGCAGCACATTTGAGAGCATCAAACTAAGTAAACTACAAGTGTATAGTGATGAAAAATGTAGCCCACCGTATGAAATGCACACAAGAGTATTGACCAGCAAACTGTCAACAAGCTACTGATCCCCATCACCTTCTTATCTTTCAATTTTTGCACATCTGTTCCTCCCCAAACCACCCTGATCCCTCCATTTCCCCACCTTTGGATCCTCCCATAAACATCCCATAACAAGTCTTGCACAGTCCCAGCATACTTTTCCCCTGTATCCCAAAATAAGCACTGTCCCTGGGACCCCTCAGTCTGCATGGTGCCCCAAAGAACCGTTCCCAGAGACTCATAGTGCTGGGTCTCCCCTGCCTGGCCTGTGGGGCTGATGATCTCCTGGGACAGGTCTGTGGAGGTTGGGGCAGAGGCTTATGTCTCTGTGCTCTTCTGTGTGTGTGGGGGGGTGAGCTTTTTATCACATACCCTAATACAGGTCAGCTCAGATCTGCATTTCAATTTGCACAAAAAATTACAGCATCACCACATCACTACTCATTACTTTTAGCTCATCATTCCCCAAGTGATACACGATGCTCCTACAGAAAAAGAAGCAATCAACAGAGATGGCTGTGAAATGCTATTCAAAATCAGCACCGATATCCTCTTTGCTGTAATACTGCACTTGGCTAAACAGGGGAAGGGATTCAAACATTATAAATCATCTGAGAGTGGAGTACAGAGTGAAACAGATAGGAAAAGGGTCTAGCTATGTTCATGCAAATATCTAGCTGAAATAAAATAGCCTGAAACTAGTCCAATAATCTTTTCCACCCACTCATTAACCCTCACTCCCCCAGCTTTTGATCAATTGTCTAACATTAAATAACACAAACAAAAGTCTGAAATATTTCACTAGATTACCTTAAATACTCTCAGACAAATTAATAGTGCAGTCACAAATCAAAATTAAATGTCTCAACTGTGATATTTGTGCTCCTTAGATACATTTAAGTTCCATTTTTGCCTGTCTTCTCTTCAAGATTAAAAATTGCAGACACCCCCAAAATTTCCTAACCTACATGTGCTTTTACAACCTCAGCATATGGCATCTAAAAGCCATCCAGAAATATGTCTCTAAATCAGGTTATCAATTCTGTCTGCAATGTCAACAGTCTCTATCCTTTCAAATGTTTACTAAAGAATATATGGTAGGCAGATAGAACATCAGTCTTCTTCCTAGGTATGATTTACTTATAAAAGATGCTCATTATATAATTTGCAATCTGAAATTAGAGTCAAGGCTACCAATATTTTACAGGTATAGGTTTTTTACAGCTCTGTGCACAGAATTCCTGTTGAAAGCAGGGAGAATCCTTCATGCAGAATAAAAGCAAAACAGAGGCCTTCTAGATCTGTTCTCCTGCAGGTGCCAGAGGATTTATATATGTAACTCCTGTAAGTATCATAAAAAATAATTAATTATTAATTTTATATCTACAGTGCTTTTCTTCCCTAACATTCCCAGAACCACACAAAGACATTAAAAACATTAAACATTAAACAATGCAACTGATAATACAGATAGAAAAACAGTCACATAAATAATTAAAACAAAGTCTGAGATGCAGCAGAAACCTTTTTTTTCTATAAAGTATTCTTTTCACCCGCTGGCTAACAAACAGAAGTTTACTGAGAAAATCTACACTCACCAGAGAGAATGCAGTTTGTATTTCCTTAATGATGAATGACAGTACATACATTGAATCTGATTATCACTGAATGACAGTTAAAAAATTTATATGTTTAATATAGCTTTACTATGCCTCAATCTAAAGCAAACAGGAAACTGGAATTTGGAAGGCTGTTTTAATTACCCCCTACCAGCTCACCCACTTTCCTACCCACATAATCCACTTTAAAAAAACCAGTATTTTTTAAATTTCTATTCAGCACCTCACCACCTTTTCCTGATTTTATTTTTCCTTTACATACTGCAGTAGTACTATTATTACATAAGGATAATATCTGATGCGATTCTAGACAGTAACAAAGCACAGCAATTTCCTACCACGCTTTTTGTCCCCAAAATTACCTCTTCCCTTTTGTTCTGCTGAGGCACTACATGGAACCATTTCTAATTATGGAATTTCCCTTTTTTACATCCATGTTATCCAGAACTCCAGGTGATAATTTGTCTTTAAGTATATACTAAATAATTGTATTTGTTGCAACAATCACACTAAATCTCTTTTCTAAACCTTCACCATTCAAGCATCCCTTTGGCAAGCTTTCACTGCACAACGCTGCACTGTATTACATGCATGAACTTGCTGGGAGCTACTTATGCATCTCAGAAGCAGAATAAGCAATGAGATCTTTGGTCATGAATCAAAGCTCCTAAACTGCCAGATACAGCTTGTGTAAAAATAGCCGTTTGAATGTATGCCACTCAATTAGTAAGGATAGGGGAATCGAGATCTAAATTCTGCCCAAGCTGACTGCTTTGCATGTCTCAGTAAGCCTGGCCTCACTGCACGTACCATGTAAAGTCATTCTACCTGTGTAAAGTCAGATACTTCTCATTTTCACACACCCTGTAGGATTTCCAAATCATCAAACTCTAAATCTGCTGACCAGAGATGGAAGAACATTACAATAGTGACAGCTTCTGCTGAGAATGTCAGTTGCCTCAATCCCAGACAAACACAACTACACACCAAGATCATCTTGACTGATCATGACTGATACAACTAAAAAGAAACAAACAAACAAACAAACAAAAAATTAGTCAAGAACATATGCAAATTATGGTAGCAGTAGACTAAAACTAATTCCTTGAATTTCACTTGAAAACTAAGCATTTTATAGTACAATATCTAAATCAGGAAATGTTGCATAAAATAGAACTGCATTCTCTTGTCTCCAGATTTCAGTTGTGGCCTCCAGCAAAATGCAAGGAGCATTTTATAGGGGGATAATAAAAACACAGCTAATTGTGATAATGAAGCACATGATCTGTCTCTCTGTGAGCAGTGCATCTGAAAAGAAATATTTCACTTTTTCTTTATTCAGAGATGTAAGTGCGTACTCTTCAATATTACTGCTATCTGGTTTTCCTGAAGAGATACTTTGTGCTAGAGGCAGATTAGAACCTGATTTATGAAAAGTAGTCAAGAGGAGGTAGGTATTATATTACCTTTCCCCTCCAGCTATTTCCATCACTATATTTGCTTTACTGCATCTTTCTTTGAGTTGTATTATACTTGATCTTCATACTGTGGTTGTATTCTGTACTGCGAATATGTGGCAGTAACACCAGCACAGGGCAGCACCACAACATTTGTGAAATGATCCCTGCCTCACTCTTCCCCATCCAAACCTTTCAACGGTTTCACAGCAGTAAAAGTATTCCACTCTGAGTAAAGAGATAAGGAGTGAACTCCCACCGACCTGGGGATGGCATAATGGTGTCCTCTTCCTTGCAACCCCTCCTGAAGGCCTCCAACACATGTTGAGAAGCGTTAAGTGAGAAAATGGAAGGTAAGAGAAGGATGTTAGAGCTCAACAACAGATGAGCAGGAAGTTCAGGGAGATGGTTAGGTCTAACAATCCTATCTGAGTTTACAACCACATGAACTAAGTTATGGGAATCCAGAAAATTCCACATTCTGCATTAGGTCAGGATGTTCAAAATAATGAGACATAACTGAATTAGATTTGTATCCTAAGTCAAATAATCATGATTATATATCACTGGCTATATGCTTTACAGATACCTACATATGCTGCCTATGCTTGCAAGCACTGTGTAACATATTATTCACAGTGTTATTTTTCATGGAAGACCTACTGCATTTTTTAAAGTAAAACAATCAGTTTATCTACACTTAGGATGAAGTTACCCAGGGGAAAAATGTAGGAGTTATTAAACAAAATATAGATACCTTAAACAAAAGCGTAAGACAGCGAATGAAGAATCACAAATGCAGTTGAAAATGTAGAAGGAATTTGTAATGTAACTATCAAAACTTAAATTTTATCTGCCTTGGCAAAGGGAACAGGGAACTATAAAGGGGGGCAGTGTGATTACCAATAGTAGTACATTATTCCATAGATCTATTTTGATGTATTTATTTCTTGGAGATTCTGAGACAAAAATGGCTGCTTACAGACACTATAAATGAGGCATCACAGCATAGTTTACCTTCTGAAGCACCCAAAAATAACAGCACGAGGGAGCACCATCACTGTCAGGTCTCCAATACGTTTTCCACTAGCAGTGCTGATAATCATGTGCCTGACAGGTCAGACATTTAAGTATCTGTCCATTTCTGATTTCAGCTCATTTTAAAATTCTTGGGAGTATTTAATCATAGTGATTGACTTAATGGTCCTTGCCAAGTAACTTTCATCCTTGACTAGCACCCAAATGATCAATAAAAAACAGTGAGACAGCAAAAGAACTAAGGAGTGAAACAAGGGAAGAGATAGGGGAGGGAAGGGAAGGGAAGGGAAGGGAAGGGAAGGGA